>NC_090989.1:188285963-188595236 GCF_041146395.1 Eulemur rufifrons | reverse complement strand
CAGAGCTTAGCTGTTTAGAGTTCAGACTCTGGAAAGGAAACCAGCTTCGTCACTCCCTGGCTGAGTTTACTTTGGACAACTTTTATGAGGACTAATAGAGACAGAGCACATGAATGGCTTGGCTCAAAATACAGGCGCTAAGTTTGGGGTTAATTTAAAAAAAAAAAAAAAACAACAGGACCTTTATTATTGTGATTGTTATTATATTTTTAAAACATTGGTTCTCTCTCAAACAGCCCACCTATTGAGTGTAAGAAGAGTAGGATGGAAGTTTTTAGTTTTCATGTAACACAATTCTTAATCAGTTAAAAAATTTTTAACTTGGGGTTTTTTCACTTTAATAGTAACTAAAAGGATATACAGATATATCCATTGACATGGAAAGGTGCTAACACCACACTGTTGAATGAAAATGGTAGGCAACAAAAGAACATATATCATATATTACCACTTTTTGGTAAAATGCATGTAAAACAAAGGAGAAATCTATATATGAAGAGAAAAAGAGCCTGAAGCACATACAATGTTTACAGTGATTATAGGGGCAGAGAGAGAGGGATATCAGTGAGTTTATATTGTGGAGTTTTTTTCCCTTTGGTTTATTCATATTGGAGAATTTTTCAACAACGATTATGCATTATTTGCAAAGTAAAGTATATTTCTTTAAAAAAAAAAATCAGTAAGCAAGCTAGCTAAAACAGTGACTAGAACTGAGCCTCGCAAACTGGAGGGAGCAGCGTCTGCCCTGGGGACCCGCCTGGCCCGGATCAGCTGCAGACAGAGCCTGAATCAGCCCTTCCCTGGAGTCGGAGCCCACTCACTTCTATTTTTTACCAAACTGTCCAAGACGTGTCCTCGATATTTTTCACTGCACATATCCTCCCCACGACCCTGCACATCTGTTTGGGTTTTTTTTTTTTTTTTTGGTTTTTTTTTTTTTTTTGACAGAGTCTCACTCTGTTGCCCAGGCTAGAGTGCCGTGGCATCAGCCTAGCTCACAGCAACCTCAAACTCCTGGGCTCCAGCGATCCTCCTGCCTCAGCCTCCCGAGTAGCTGGGACTACAGGTATGCGCCACCATGCCCGGCTATTTTTTTCTATATATATTTTTAGTTGTCCAGCTAATTTATTTTTATTTTTTTTAGTAGAGACGGGGTCTCGCTCTTGCTCAGGCTGGTCTCGAACTGCTGAGCTCAAACAGTCCACCCGCCTCGGCCTCCCAGAGTGCTAGGATTCCAGGCATCAGTCACCGCGCCCGGCCGACCCCTCACATCCTAAGTAAGGAAACTGAGACGCGGGGAGGTGAGACCTGCCGAGGGCGAAAGTGGCACAGAGGCAGGGAGGTGGGAACCAGAGCCCAGGCGGCGGCCGGGGCTGTGGCGCAGCCCAGAGAACACACGCTTCCCCTCTCCCGCCGCCGCCGGGGTCTGGGGCCCTTCAGAAGCGCGTTCCATGGACCACGCCGCCCCTGCCCCAACTCCCATCAGGACGAGCTCTTTCTGGCTGAAACTCAGAGCCTAGACACCGGTTTCTCCTCAACAGCGGCCTTGCCGGCAGGATTCACAAAACCACTGCCTTCCACAGGCCCAGGAGGAAAACAAACAGTCCCTTGTACAAATGACGAGCAATTGCCGTGGCGAATGCTGACACAAACACAGATCCGGCACAGAGCTGCCCACTCCCAGGGTGTGCACGGAAGGGGAAACTCTGCCTGTGTCCCGAGAAGGAAGGGCCACCCCGCTGCCTCTCTGTCAAGACACACGGCGGTGGAACGTCGAGGCCACCAGCCCATCTGTGGCTGGCCTCTGTGGGCTCCACCCATAGGGAAGAGAAAAAGCGTCATTATATTTTCATACTAAGAAGAGTCCAACTTTCCTCTTTCTCTTTCTTGCGCTCTCCACAAGGACACGCGGTGGCCCCCACCTAGCACTGCAGGGCACGTGGAAGCATGTAGGGGTGGGGAAACACACAGGGGGAGGGGACGCCGTGGGCAGGGCCACAGCCTGCAAATGAACCCGTCAGTCAGCACATCTGGGGCTGACACCCTCCCACACAGGAGGACCTCGTCACACCCAGCCATAGATGTCAGCTGACAGAGCCTGCCCTGACAAGAAGTTTCAGTTTCCTGTGAAAGCCCCCTCTCAGAGTGCTTTGGGTTTCTAGATGCCTAAACAAATACTGTGTATAAACAAATACAGGCCGGGCATGTTGGTGGCTCACGCCTGGAATCCTAGCACTCTGGGAGGCCGAGGTGGGCGGATCGTTTGAGCTCAGGAGTTCGAGACCAGCCTGAGCAAGAGCGAGATCCCCGTCTCTACTAAAAAATAGAAAGAAATTATCTGGATAACTAAAAATATATAGAAAAAATTAGCCGGGCATGGTGGCACATGCCAGCTACTCGAGAGGCTGAGGCAGGAGGATCGCTTGAGCCCAGGAGTTTGAGGTTGCTGTGAGCTAGGCTGATGCCATGGCACTCTAGCCTGGGCAACCGAGTGAGACTCTGTCTCAAAAAAAAAAAGAAAAAAAAAGAAACCACATAAAAGCAAATACAAACCGTAATGTGATAAACACTTATTAATATGTCTTCATTTCTGCTCTGGAGCAGCAGACATGTGGCCTGCGTGCAGCGTGCAGGCAGCCTTTGCTTGCCTTTTCCTGCCGTCAAAGCTGGAAGATGGAGGAAATGTGGCTTCTCTGTCCTCATCCCCTGGAAACCTGATGTCTGATAGCTGGGTAGATACAAGACCCGCTCTTTCAGCCTGTCACACCAGAATGCTGGTGAAGCAAAAAAAAACACCAAAGGCAGGATGAGGCAACGGAGGCCAAAATGCTCACAAGAAAGGGTTATGACGAGCTTTAAACCACACTGAGCTTCCTGCCTGTCAAGGCCAAGGCGCCATCCGGTCATAGTCTTCTTATCACTGATACACACACAGGACAACACTCCTCCCCACCCCCGCCACACCCTGGAATTAAATTTTTTTTTAATTTTCATTTCAGAATATTACAGGGGTACAAACGCTTCGGTTTGTATATATATTGCCTTTGCACCACCCAAGTCCGAGCTACAAGTGTGCCCATCCCCCAGACAGCACCCACCCCACCCGCTAGGTGTGACTTTACCCATCCCCTCCTCCCCCTCCCACCTGCCCAACACCCGAAGGTTACTTCCATATGTGCACACCAGTGTTGATCAATTAGTACCAATTTATTTTTTAAATTTTTTATTTAAAAATATTGTAATATTGGCCAGGCGCGGTGGCTCACGCCTGTAATCCTAGCACCCTGGGAGGCCGAGGCGGGTGGATCGCTCGAGGTCAGGAGTTCGAGACCAGCCTGAGCAAGAGCGAGACCCCGTCTCTACTAAAAATAGAAAGAAATTATCCAGCCAACTAAAATACATATAGAAAAAAATTAGTCAGGCATGGTGGCGCATGCCTGTAGTCCCAGTTACCCGGGAGGCTAAGGCAGGAGGATTGCTTAAGCCCAGGAGTTTGAGGTTGCTGTGAACTAGGCTGATGCCACGGCACTCTAGCCCGGGCAACAGAGCAAGACTCTGTCTCAAAAAAAAAAAAAAAAAAAAAAATTGTAATATTAAAATTTAAATTTTTTCCAGAATGTTCATTCCCCCCCGAAAAAAATTTTTTTTTAATTTTTTTTTATGTAGAGATGGGGGGTCTCACTTTTACTCAGGCTGGTCTCGAACTCTACCTCAAGTGATCCTCCCACCTCAGCCTCCCAGAGTGCTAGGATTACAGGTGTGAGCCGCCTCGCCCGGCCAATTAGTAACAATTTGATGGTGAGTACCTGTGGTGCTGTTTTTCCATTCTTGTGATACTTCACTTAGAAGAATGGGCTCCAGCTCCATCCAGGATAGTACAAGAGGTAGCTCACCATTTTTTTTTTTTCCTATGGCTGAGCAGTACTTGGGATTAAATTCTTAAGAGGATTCCACACATAAAGTTGATTCTGCAGGATCACGAGGTCCAAAAACGTAGGTTGTGATCAAAGGGCAGAAGCAGGAGTGAGCTCGGGGAAGCTTCCGCTCCGGGTGGAACCAGACTCGGCTTCTGTGGTTCCGGCTGTGTGCGCAAGCAAACCCTCTGAGCTTCATCTGTGGAGCGAGCATAATAATGACCCCTACACCTCCCAGGGCTACCCCAGGGCTCTGCGGGCTGAGAAAGGAAAAGCAGCCGGCGCAGGGCCCGGGCTGGGCACATACTGTGCGAAAGGCCGTCCTCTCTCAGCTCTGCCCGAAAGGCGCAGATAAAAAAGAACCTCTGATTCCCGAGCAGGGTCTCTGAAGGCAGCATGGGGTGGAAGGCTATTTTCAACATTTTAAACGCTCTAATGGAAACTGACTCTAGATGGGCTGCAACTTGGGGGACGGTCCCGAAGCCACAATGGCCGTGAGGACAAAGTAACACTTGAGCCCAGCTGCCACCTGCCTGTGCCCTTCGCAGCCAGCCATGTCACACACAGGAGGGCAGGCAGCCCAGGATTCTTCTGTCTGCCAGGACCCCCAGGATGGAAGGGGATGCCAGTGATGCCTTCTAGGACACAATTAGGGAAGAACTAATCTCCTACAGCTTAGGTGGCCGCAGGTGCTAGGGGGTTGATATGTTGGTTCTCAGACCAAGAAAATCCGTCTGGATGTTTTTGGAAACTCCCTAGGTGACGCTGAGAACGACTAGCTTGGCCCAGAGCAATGAGGGTTGCATCACAGGCACCAGGAAGGCAGAGGGCTGGGGGCAGAAGTGCTTCTCTGTTCCTGCTTCATGGTTCAGCAGGGTTGGCTGACGGTGTGATTTCTCCTCCTCTCCGGTTTGTGTTTTCAGAATGCCCGGCGCGCTCTCTAGTGAGCACGAATCGCTTACGCCGTGGAAGCCAGACCGACTGGCGGCCTTCTAGCATGCTTTCAGCGTGCAGCAGGCGCACTGGCAAGGCCACCTCTAAGCCTCGGCTTCCAGTGCCCAGCAGATAACAGCTGTTATTGTTATTTACTATTGTTATTTTTATTATCACCCCTAACTCTAGGTCAGGCTTTTTTCTGCAAGTGCTTTCCCATAGGCATGGCCTATTTAATTCAGATAACAGCTCTGGGGAAAAGTCTCAGTGCTATCTCCATCTTGTACTTGAAGAAAGTGAAGCCTAGAGTGGTTATTTGTTTATAATCTGTTTATTTATGCCCTATCTCCTTCGGTAGAAAGCAATAAAGGAAGTTTATCTTGCTGGGCCCGTGCCTGGCCTCCTCCCCTCGCTGCCTGGGAAGATCCAACACGGTGGCAAGTCCAGGGGCAGCTGGAAGACACCCAGAGCAGCTGACCAGGTCTTTCCTCGGTGAGCACATTCTGGAAACCCCCGACCCTCACGCCACTCAAAGTAAACAGTGATTTATTTGTAAGCTGACTCACGTGGCTGGAATCGATCCCTTCTAGAACAAGCTAGAGTGATTCAGCCATGACTAAAGCACCCTGGTGCCAGCTGCCTATATCAGGAACAAACACAGCTTTCTGGGCCTCCCTCTCTTTTCCTTTCCTTCCTAATCCCTGAGTTTGACCCTCGTGGGCATCCACAGTCCACATACACACACACACACATCACTCAAAACTCCCAGCTCAAGCCAGACATGAAATTAGGCAAATCTGTGGACGTGACCTGTCTTGCTAATTGCTCTACCCCTGGTTCTCCAGTGAACTTGTACTCCACCAGCTGCCGAAACGACTCATTCTTCCTCACTCATTGGTTGTGTTAGAGACTAAGGATTCCATCCTTTATCAAAACTGATATAATTCTGACATTAAGCCAGTTAAATAAAAGATATTTAATCATAAACTGGGAGGAGTTCTATGCTGAAAGCAAACATGAAGGAGGGAAAGAGACAAGGTCTCACTCTGTTGCCCAGGCTGGAGTGCAGTGGTGCAATCATAGCTCACTGCAACCTCCAACTCCTGGGCTGAAGCGATCCTCCTGTCTCAGCCTCCCGAGTAGTTGGGACCACAGGGTCCTGCGCCACCACGCCCAGCTAATTTTTTTATTTTTTTGTGGAGTCAGGGGCTCACTGTGTGGTCCAAGCTGGTCTCAAACTCCTGACCTTAAGCAATCCTCCCACCTTGGCCTCCCAAAATGCTGGGATTACAGGCATGAGCCTCTGTGCCCAGCCTCAGGGGAAGCTTCTCTGAGGAGGTGCCATTTAAGCAGAGACCCAAAAGATGAAAAGAATCAGCCATGGGAAGCATGCAGGGAAATTAGGGAGGGATCAGTGTTCCAAGGAGAGGGAACAGCAAGTACAAAGGCCCAGAGGCAGAAAACAACTTGGTGTATTTCCTCAGGTGAAGGATGGTCTTAGTGGCTGAGCTGAATGAGGAGAAAGCGGTAGAGATGAGAAGAGAAAGCTGGACAGGTTTAGACCATGCAGGACCTTGTAGCCATTATCCCTTGAACTGAAATAACCTGTAGCTGGGACAATACTTACCAAATAACCATGACCATTTGCTCCCTCTCATATCCATACCCCAGTCTCCTCTGCAGTCAGGCTGGGGACACATGACTGGCTCTGGCCAGTGGGTTTTACATGGTAGTGCTATCCATCACTTCCCGGACAAAGCAATTAAGAGCTAGTGTGCTTCCTCCACCGCTCTTCCATCCCTCTCTTCCCCTGCCACAGTGCCCTTGGAAGCCATGTGTTCCAGATGACATAGCTGGCTACAAGAATGCAGGAGGCTGCCTGACCCACAGTGGATTTTACATGAGTGAGAAATCAATCTTTGTTGAGTTGAGCGAGTAGATTTCAAGGTTTATCGGTTATTACAGCATAACTTAGCCTACACTGTTTAATACAAAATCTAAGTACGTGTCCAAAACTTGCAACCCAAAGGAGCCTAGTTACAACAGCTTAGCATATAGCAGGAGTTCAATAAATGACTGTTGATTTCACCCCAGCTCTTACCCTTCCTCTCAAAAAATTGAGGACTGGTTTAAATGCACTGCACACACCCCTCCGTTCATTCTAACGCCACTCTCAAGAGACCAACAGTGATGAAAGCCCTGCTTTTTGCCAATGGTATGACTGATTTGTGGAAGGAAAGCCGGGTGACCTGTCCTGAGCCACACAGTAATAACTTTAAAAAAACCTCACCATCGTTTATGTTTTAAAGCTTCCCAGTATACGAGAATAGATGGGGCAGTGCCTTGACCCATTTTTCAGAGGCAGAATGTGAGACTTGATGCCACCCAGTGACCTACCCAAAGAGGTGTGAAGGTCAGTCAGACCTGAGTTCTCATCTCGGCCCTACTCTACTTACTAGCTCTGTGACTTTGGGCAAGTTACTTAATCTCTGAGCCTCAGTGTCCTCATCTACAAAATAAGGAAAATAAGAATTGCAAGAAAAGACACTTGCCTGGCACATATTAGGTGCTAAATATAAGTTATTACTAGAACCCAGATATCTGGACCCCTGGCCTGGGGGAGTCTTGGCCCCAGAGTGCCACCTCCAGTGGCCCCAGGGCCTGACCTATGCGTGTCTTCTTGTTCCCTAGTGGTTGGAAAAAAGGGGTGGATGTGGGGCAAACACACAGCCCTGTCTGGACCTTGCAACAGCCCAGCCTCTTCGGGAGAGGAAGGGTTCTTTTTCCTCTGTTTTTCATTTTAGGCAGCAGCTCAAAATTTCCCATTCAATGACAGTCCCACTCCAGGAAGGAAATGACTGGCTGAAATGCCAAACCCAAAGTCAGAAACTATCTGGGTTACTCAACCGAGAAGAAAGTATATGGAAACTGTGACACTTAAGACTCCCAGGAGCTGGGTGTGGTGGCTCACGCCTGTAATCCTAGCACTCTGCCAGGTGGAGGCGAGAGGATCGTTTGAGCTCAGGAGTTCGAGACCAGCCTGAGCAACAGCGAGACCCTGTTTCTACTAAAAATAGAAAAAATGAGCTGGGTGTGGTGTGCGCCTATAGTCCCAGCTACTTGGGAGGCTGAGGCAGCAGGAGGATCGCTTGAGCCCAGGACTGTGAGGTTGCTGTGAGCTAGGCTGACACCACAGCACTCTACTCAAGGCAACAGAGTGACACTCTGTCTCAAAAAAAAATAAAAAATAAAAAAGGACTCCCAGGAAGATGGTAGCAACAGATGTGGGGATACAACCTTGGTTACCTCCCAGATCGCCTCAGATGCCTGAAGCACCTTGGTCTCCCACTCAGTTGACATTTGGAACCTGACAGGCACCCCATTCCTCACAGGGTGGGCATCCAAAGGGTATACACCCTCGGTGGAAGCCCTCCAACATCTTCCCTTCACTCCCAAGTGGAAGCAAATTCTTCACCATGGCTGCTCAGCCCCGCGCAGCCGGACCCGGCCCTCTCCCCAGGCTCAGCCCACCACCGGGCCTCTGCACGTGCATGGGCCCTCACTTTGGTTGGCCCACTCATCCTTTAGCTGGAGGCTCAAGCTTCAGTTCCTCAGGGAACCCTCCCTGATGAGATCAAATCCCCCCATCTGCCTACCTGCCCTACCCACCTTCCCTGCACTTCCCCTTTGAGCACGCACACTGCGGTGGGTGGTGTGCACGTGAGTGATTATCTCATTACTACTTGTCTCCTTCACTCGACTGCAAGCTCCCTGAGGCCTGGGACCTCATCTGTGTCCCCAGCACCTAGGCTATAGCAGGTACTCAATAAATACATACTTTTTAGTTCATTATTAACTCTCTTGTCCAGCTTCTGTGTGTCTTAACTCCCTGTGGAGACAAGAGAGAATTTCACCTGGTGTCCAGCTTCCACCGTCCCAGCTAGAGCCATCTGACCCCCCAGCTAGAAGCTCAGCCCCTAAGCCAGCCTTGGGTGGCATTTAATCAGCTCTAGAGCTCAGCACTGATTATAGCCAATTCTCCTTTGACTGGGAGCCACAGCTGGCATACTATGGCCTCTGCCTCAATTCTTGCTCTAAAGCCCCCAAGATGCCAGCACATAAGGTCTGGAGCATGGCTCACAGTCCCCTCCTCAGCCCAGTAATCTGGAAAAGTCCCTCGCAGGAGAGGAGTCTCATCTTTAAGCCCCTGGGGGATGGCTGGCCCTATCCTGCAGAATCAGACTCTCCTGATGCCTGAACAGACAGGTACTGCCCCTGGCCCCCAGGCTCTCCCTCATGGGCTCCCCTGAGATGCCCAGCAATTTCACCATGGTCGCCATTTCCCATAGCAGTGATTCCCAAAGTGTACTGGTTTCATCGGCATATTAATACGTATCAAATGAAAAGGTATGGCCGGGCACGGAGGGTCATGCCTGTAATCCTAGCACTCTGGGAGGCCGAGGCGGGTGGATCGCTCGAGGTCAGGAGTTCGAGACCAGCCTGAGCAAGAGCGAGACCCCTGTCTCTACTAAAAAATAGAAAGAAATTATCTGGACAGCTAAAAATATACATAAAAAATTAACCCAGGCATGGTGGTGCATGCCTGTAGTCCCAGCTACTAGGGAGGCTGAGGCAGGAGGATCGCTTGAGCCCAGGAGTTTGAGGTTGCTGTGAGCTAGGCTGACGCCATGGCACTCTAGCCAGGGCAAAAAGAGCAAGACTCTGTCTCAAAAAAAAAAAAAAAAATGAAAAGGTGTTCTATGGTCAAACATAAATGAGAAATGGTCTACATAGGTGTCTTTGCTGCAGGACTTATCAAAGCCTTGATATGCTGGTGTGCATTGTGAATCTCCAAAGGTAGAGGACTGTGACAAACTATGCAGGGTTTCCCAAGTTTAGGTGTTCATGAATCCTTTGTCTGCAGTAGGGTATCTTGCTAGACTGTTCTTCTGAGGCACATGGTCTGGGAAGTGCTATTCTAGACTATGACTGACCACTGCAGATGCCCTGAACATACAGTACTCTCCCCATCACAAGGAGGCATCTTTCAAATATGAAACAAAGGCAGCATTCCCCCTCTGTCCAGACCCAGACAGTGAGTCTTCATCCCAGACCCAGACAGTGAGTCTTCATCCCAGACCCAGCTCTTCCCTGCAGCTTCAGGAGATGTGACAACATCCATAGAGGACTACTTTACAACTGGTCTTTGCCAGAAGTTGGGAGGCGAAAGAGGAAAGGAGAAAGTGAGAAAGAGCTTCATCTTACAAAGTGGAGCATCAAGAAAGACTGCCTATAGCTGATGGAAGAATAAGAAATATAAGTATATTCATTAACACATTAACTGCCATGTGAGTTGTATTTAACTCATGCTAGTTTTGAGCCCAGGGCCTCATGAAACATAAGAAGACTCAATTCTCTGAAACAAATTCAGTAAGTATGTCATGAGTCACATAAAACTCAATTGGCATGCGGTGTAAAAATTGATTCAAGTGCCTTGTGAGTTGCATATAACTCATGCACAGAAAACAATAAAAAAATCACAACTTTTTCATTAAATTAGAAAGGATCATTTTGTTTACAAAGTTTTTATTCTATTTTCATAATAAAACACTGTAGCTCCAGGGAAAACAATTTTTTTTTCTAGTGCAGCAGTCAATGTGTTAAAAGTTACAGAAGTAGGCTGAGCACTGTGGCTCATGGCTGTAATCCCAGCACTTCAGGAGGCTCAGACAGGAGGATTGTGTGAACCCAGGAATTGAAGACCAGCCTGGGCAACAGAGCAAGGCCCCATCACTACAAAAAATTTAAAAGTTAGCCAAGCATGGTGACATGCACCTGTAGTCCCAGCTACTTGGGAGGCTGAGGCAGGAGGATCGCTTGAGCCCAAGAGTTTGAGACTGGCCTAGGCAACATAGTGAGAGCCCATCTTTATAACAAAAATTTAAAAATTAGCTGGGCATCATAGTGGCTGAGGCAGGAGGATTGCTTAGGCCCAGGAGAGGCTGCAGTAAGCTACAATCAGGCCACTGCACTCCAGCCTAAGTAAGAGAGCGAGACCCTGTCTCAAAAAAAAAAAAAAAGAAAAAAGAAAACAAAAGCTGCAAAAGCAGCCTACAGAGGGACTAAAAATAGTGATATAAATGCTTTGGAAGGAGGCTGGACATGGTGGCTCACACCTGTAATCTTAGCATAATCCTAGCACTCTGGGAGGCTGAGGCAGAAGATTGCTTGAATCTAGGAGTTCAAAACCAGTCTGGGCAACATAGTGATACCCTGATCTCTACAAAAAATGTAAAAAATAGCCAGCCATGGTGGCACACACCTGTAGTCCCAGCTACTCAGGAGGCTGAGGCAGGAGGATCCCTTGAGCCCAGGAGTTTGAGGCTGCAGTGAGCTATGATCACACCATTGCACTCTAGGCTGGGCAGCAGAGAAAGACTTTGTCCCTAAAAAAATTAAAATTAAAAAAAATGTTTTGGGAGGAAGAGGGAAGAGGTACGTGTATAAACTAAATACTCTTCTAGGAAGTTAATGGACAATATTTAAATTGATACATATGAAAATAGCAATATAAGGACATTATTTAGAGATGGTACTCATGTGGCAGAGAATATCCACTCCCCCATCTTCCAACATTCTAGAAGTTTTAGATAGACATATGGCTGCCTGGCTAAACACTATATTTCCCAGCCTCCCTTGCAGCTAATTATGGTCATGTAACTATGTCCTAGTCAACAGAGCTTAGTGAAATGATAAGCGTCTCTTTTCCATATTGTCCCCTTAAAAGGAAAGTGCCCTTTCCTGCCTGCTGGCTGGAATGTGGACAGGGCAGTAGGAGCAGGAGCAAGTCTCTCAAAACACAAGATGGAGGCCGCACGTCAAGGACAGCACAGTAATAAAACAGAAGGAGCTGGATCCCTGACACTGTGGACCCACCACATCAGCCCCGATCGCTCACACTTATACTACTCATCAAAACAAACCCGCTTTTGGCTTAAGCTGCTATTATTTTGGCCCTTTTAGAACAGCCAAACCAGTGTCATAATTCATACGAAATGTGGTGCCAGAAGTTGAGCTCCAGGTAGTGAGGACTCAAAAAACTTGGTAAAACTGTCACTTATAATACTTGCACGGCAACCCGTGCACGTTAGGGTGTGAAACGTATACGCCGGGAGTAGGGGGAGGTGGTGAGAAAGAATTCTCAGACAATGATTAGGATATACAGAAGTAAAAGTTTATTTATTTTCCTGAGAAAGAAAGGAGGAGAGAGACAGAGAGAGAGAGAGGACACAGCGCCAGGAATAGAGAGATTGGCGCTGGCGCTGAGGCCAGAGGACTCTGACTCTCTACTGGGGCGGGCTGGGGAGGGGTAGGTGGCGGGTATGACCGTAGCCCAGTTAAAAGACAGCTGAGAAACCGTTGTGTTGGCTGTTTTTGTTCCTCACGTAGCAGACTGATAGCAGAAATTAGTTTCTTCTTTCTTCTCGATAGTAGGAAGCATCGGTAGCATCCCTTTTTGGGCAAGCAGGGGAAGTGTGCACTTCCACTGTCTGTTCAGGAACTGTTTTAAGGCTGTCTAAACAATATTCAAAAAAACCTTATTACAGGCAGTGAATATCTGATGCCTGTCCATCAGATAGTCTGCCCTTTTTTCCCCTCTCCCAGAAACTTTCTTTCCTTTGGAATGTGAATTGACCAGTTCTGACCTATGTTAATGAGGATTCATACCTTCTTTTGTCTGTACAGTTTTTTTTTTTTTAATTTTTAGGTAAACATCTCTGTAGGAGAGATATTTATATTAGTAACCTCAGGAACAGAGTTCATGTCACTCTAAGAGGCTGCCCATTAGGCAAAAAGTTCCCGAGCAGACAGTAGGAGTGCAAGCTTCCCCTGCTTCCCCAAAACAGACAGTACCGGATGCCTCCTGCTGTCAAGACAAAAGAAGAAACCAATTTCTGCTATCAATCTGCTATGTGAGAAACAGCAAAGCCAACACATCAGTTTCTCAACTGACTTCAGCTACCTGGGCTACAGTCATACCCCCACCCCTCCTCAGCCTGCCCCAGTCGGTCAGTCTTGTGGCCTCCGCGTCTCTCTTTACTTCTGGCGCTGTGCCCTCTCTCTCTTCAGAGGCAGAATAAAAAAAAACTTTGCACTTCTATCTATCCTAACTTTGTCTGAGAACTCTTTCCCGCCCACGTATGGACTTCACACCGTAACAGTGTGCTAAGAGATTTTCTAAGGGAAGAAATGACAACATTCTGAATGTTGGTGCTTGTATCTTCTTTTTCAGGGACCTCCAACAAAAGAGGTGAACCCCACCGGGGCCAGACTATGGACAAGTAGAGATGTAGGCCGGGCGCGGTGGCTCACGCCTGTAATCCTAGCACTCTGGGAGGCCGAGGTGGGCGGATCGTTTGAGCTCAGGAGTTCGAGACCAGCCTGAGCAAGAGCGAAACCCCATCTCTACTAAAAATAGAAAGAAATTATATGGACAGCTAAAAATATATATAGAAAAAATTAGCCGGGCATGGTGGTGCATGCCTGTAGTCCCAGCTACTCGGGAGGCTGAGACAGGAGGATCGCTTGAGCTCAGGAGTTTGAGGTTGCTGTGAGCTAGGCTGACGCCACGGCACTCACTCTAGACTGGGCAACAGAGTGAGACTCTGTCTCAAAAAAAAAAAAAAAAAAAAAAAGTAGAGATGTAAAAGGAAACTCTCTCAGTCCGCAGCTGACAACCCAAGTTGACCGAGAAGCCCCATTTGGGGGGCTCTGAAGAGTGCGCCTCAGCAGGAGGTAAGGCCTGGCACCAGCCTTCCCAGTCACCCTTCCACCTTTCCCGGTCCCACTGCTGACCCTCCGGAGAGGTTCTCTGCCAGGCAGAGCCAGCGGCAAAAGTCAAGTCAAGAGTGCTGCTCCCCATCTACTTTACTGCTCTGGGCAGCTCCGCGGGCGGCTCCGGGGAAGCACATTAAATTAGGAGGAGAGGCAGGGCAGGCTGAACACAGACGCCAGTAAGTGAAAGATCAAACGTCTGGGGCTCAGAACTAAGATGCGTCTAGGCAGGATCTTTGGCTGTGACTGCCAGAGTAGAAGTGATTAGAAGCCAAGAGACCAGAAGCTACTAGCTTTTTCAGAGAATTGTATTGCCAAAGAAACTACAGGCCTGGTCTGATAAAAGCTTGTGATGATCTGACACCTACAGCCCCCTCAAGCCCCAACGCACACCCACGAGCAGGAAGTGGGCTGTGAAAGCCAGGCAGCCCTCAATAAAGGCAGATTCTCTCCGGTTCCACTTCAGACGAGGCCATCAAATAACGAACAAGGAAGCTCCACGCCCCCGGCCTCCTGCAACAGAGCCAGAATCACAGAGAACCAGGTACCAGAGCAGTGGTCCTCCAACCGCAAGGTGCATCAGAGTCACCTAGAGGGTTTGTTGAAACAGGCCACTCGAGTCTCTGAATCAGTAGATGAGGTGGGGCCCAATCACCCGCACTCCTAGCAGGCCCCCAGGTGACACTGCTGCTTAGGATGCTTTGAGAATCACAGATCCACCGAGAAGAACCAAGGGCTGCCAGATGGGCCACACGGAGAACTTACTCCCGTGTGGGGAATGAGCTTTTACAAACGCTGCTCCTCGAGATTTGCTGACTGCTCCAGACAAGTAACTCCCGCATGTTTCTCCTCTCAAATGGGAGCTTTTACTGTGGCTTCCTGTTCAAATTCCACCGTGGAATTTCGAGTGTGTTGGGGGAGGGGGTGTGGATCACTGCCCTCCGGTTGAGAGGCACTGGATCATCAGGGGCTGGTGGGGAGGGCTACACGTCACCCACAGATCTCAGGCTCCAGCTAAAGGAAGTGGCTGATTAGAACCCCAGGCCTGTCCCCCTTGAGGAAAGCATGTTTTATGGTGGGAAGACTGGTGTATATGGATATTTGGGAGGCCAAAGGGGAGGACTATGGCAGAGACCGCTAATTATCCCTCCAATATTTATTTCCTCCTCTTCTAGAGTAATAGAAGCTTTAGTTGTACGAATAACTTTCCAGCTAAGGATTACATTTCTCAGCCTCCCTTGCAGCCAGGTGTGATCCTGTGAGAAGGTTCTGGCCAATGGCTTGTGAGGGGAAGGTGCTAGGCAACTTCCCAGTCATGCCCTTAAAGGAAAAGGAACACGCCCACCCCTTCTTGCTGGCTGGAGTGTGCGTGTGGTGGCAGGCAGTGGCCATCTCAGATGACTCGGGCTTGTGTCCAAGCTGGCAGGGCTACGGAAAAGAAAGAACCTGGTCCTCAACACCATGGAGCTGCCATATCAGCCCAGGCCGGCCTGGCTGTCACAGGAAGAGAAATAAATGTCCGTCTCATCTACGCCACTGCGTCTGCCCACTGCTAACAGAAGCGAACCTGGAAGGCTGACACAAGAGACTACCGGAGGCCGGGCGCGGTGGCTCACGCCTGTAATCCTAGCACTCTGGGAGCCCGAGGCGGGTGGATTGCTCAAGGTCAGGAGTTCGAGACCAGCCTGAGCAAGAGTGAGACCCCCATCTCTACTAAAAATAGAAAGAAATTATTTGGCCAACTAAAATATATATAGAAAAGATTAGCCGGGCATGGTGGCGCGTGCCTGTAGTCCCAGCTACTCGGGAGGCTGAGGCAGTAGGATCGCTTGAGCCCAGGAGTCTGAGGTTGCTGTGAGCTAGGCTGATGCCACGGCACTCACTCTAGCCCGGGCAACAAAGCGAGACTCTGTCTCAAAAAAAAAAAAAAAGAGACTACCGGAAACGGCCAAGAGAATAAGAAGGCGCTGAGGCAGGCAAGCAGATTTGCAGGGGGCTAGGAATGTTACCAGCCTTCTGTACTGATTCATCCTGATTCTTACAACAGTCAGTGTTTGACAAAGTAAGTAACGAGAGCCTGGGCAATTGAGGCTGACACCCACAGAACCAGCGCTTACACAATCAGACCAGGCGGCTACAGCCCACGATGTCAAGAGACTTTATGTAAACACGTCCCCAGTGTTTCCCCATCAAGCTTTCTTATATCGAGGATTTTGTGGGCGGGGCGGGAGGTTTCAAGTACTATTGTATTCAAATCTGTTTTTTAAAGCCCTTTAAGAAGTGGTTGGTAGAAGTCAGGTTCTCAAACTGCCAGAGGCAGCTGAGCAAGTTAATAAAGGATCTTAAGCAAGTAAATGAAAAATAACATTTAACTGATGTTACAATTAGGGAAGGGGGGAAGAGGCTTTGACCGGTTGCAACAATAAACTTAAAATACCTCTCACATGATCTCTATAGTCACCTCCAAGTGACAGGGATTTATAACACCTTTTTTCCTAATTAAAAGAAAAGGCCAGGCACAGTGGCTCACACCTGTAATCCCAGCACTCTGGATTGCTTGAGTTAGGAGTTTCAGACCAGCATAAGCAAGAATGAGACCCCATCTCTACAAAAAATAGAAAAATCAGGCAGGTGTGGTGGCATGCACCTACAGTCCCAGGTACTCGGGAGGCTGAGGCAAGAGGATCACTTGAGCGCAGGAGTTTGAGGTTATAGGGAACTATGATGATCCCACTGCACTCTAGCCCGGGCAACAGAGCAAGACCTTATCTCAAAAACAAGACAAAAAACCCACAAGATGCAGAAAAGAGAAGTGCCTTGCCCGAGGACTCAAACCCATAGTCAAACACAACCAGAACCCCAAAACAGAACAGCCAGGGGGTTTGCGGATGTGGAGACCAGACCTAATCTCTCTTCCTCAGGCAGTTTTCATCAACAGGGCTAAGGGGAAGAGAAAAGAGGCTCAGCGAACAAGAGCGAAGGGTAGTGGTGGTGAGAACAGGAGAGCTGGATCTCAGTAAAGTTCTAAGCAGAACAGAGGCTGATGGGCAACACATCACTAGTGTTGCCTGGAAGCCCAAAGACTGCGTTCAGTAGCAAGTGATGCAGCTGAAGTCCCCATGTGAACCCTATGCAGACACACCTAGGTGTGACCTCCATCTCCCCAGCATCGGATGTGCGCCCGTGGGCAAGTCCCTTAGCCATTCTTGGCCTGGTTCCTCAGAGCAGACCCTCAGGGGGCTGCTGGGAGGGGCCGAGCACTCAGCAGAAGACCCAGCACCTCCGAAGTGCTCGGGCAGGCAGTGCCTGTAATCCCAGCACTCCGGGAGGCTAGGAGAATCGCTTGAGACCAGGAGTTAAAGACCAGCCTGGGCAACACAGTGAGACCTGTCTCTACAAAAAATTTAAAGAACTAGCCGAGCACGGTGATGTGCGCCTGTAGTCCTTGCTATTTGGGAGGCTGAGGTGAGGAGGAGTTTGAGGCTACAGTGCGCTATGATCATGCCACTGCACTCCAGCCTGGGTGACAAAGCAGGACCCTATCTCTTAAAGTAAAAAAGTGCTCAGGCAGTGTTCCCTTAAAAACAGTGTCACACTGAGATGACTATATTTCTTTAAATCTTGTACTATAGTCTTTGTTGACCTTAAGTTAAGAGTCTGCTTGAGATTAGTCAACAGTCAGTCCTGACGTCAATGGTGAGAGTGTGTCCGAGAAGAGGAGGCCAGTGTCTCAATCCCTGGTGCTTCTCTGCTTTCACACGTTGGGACACCCTTGCAACATCTCAGCCTACTCTGCAGGGGTAAAACCAGTGTCCGCCACTGTCCCCTTCCCCCAGGTGGACCCGGCTGGAGCCCCCACCCCAGCTCCTGACTGCGCTTGAGCCAGTGGCTCTTCCCCTCCCTCTCCAGCGGCACCCCCAGCTTCCTTTCCGACCATTAAGAGTTTACCATTAATTCTCCCAAAATGTGAAAAACATTTTAGGGCACACTCACTCAATCATCGTTTCTCAGTATCTGCCACATGCCAGGTTCTGGGGCCGCAGCCAAGCTGGGCAGGTCACACCAACCAACCCAATGCCATGTGGTACTAGTGGTAATGCGGGCAAAGGGCCCACGACTGTCCAGAGGGGCCTCTGTGTGTCACCCAGCCCAACCCCCTCCCTGGACGAAGATGGGGTCGTGAGGTCTGAGGCCCGGAGAAAGGAAGGGACTTGCCGGGATCCCACAACCAAGGGCCGAGCCTGGCCGGGAACGCAGGCCCGCCGAGTCTGCACCTCGCTGACCTCAGTGAACACCTGGCCTTCGCGTGTCAACCTCAGTGACAGGGAGAAGCTCTCTCAGAGAAAATGGTATTTCCCAAGGCAGGGAAGTAAAAAGAAAAAAAAATATTACTCAGGAATAGGGCCTTGCAAAAAAAAAAATAGAGCATTGCAATGGGAATACACATGCCAAGGTAAACTGTGTGTGTATTCAGGGAGGTTTTTTAAAGGAAAATGAGGAGGACGACATAATTGTCTTGAGCTAACTACCTTGGCGACGAAGATCAATAACGGGTGATGCCAGTCTGAGGCTGGACAGGCAGTTGCTGGGCAGATGTCCTCACAGAAGTATTTTTTATGTAAGTTTGTGATGGCCTTGGCAAACGGTTGCGGTTTTTTGTAGAGTCTTTTGTGACAGTTTTTGTTATTGGCCATTTATGTACAAGAACCCTTCTCATCATGGCCTTCCCTGGCTCTGTTTCTCAGGATTTTTTTTTTAACACAAGTGACTTCATTTTGATTCTCTGCACTTTCACAGTGGGCATGTGAGAAGACGGATGGTGGTCTGACAAGATTCAGGAGAACGGGCAGGGGGTGGTTTCAGTTGGTTCCAGAGGCGCAGGGAGGCTGTGGACTGTGCGGATCACCCTCGCCAGTCTGAGGAGGAAGGAGAGCTCCAAGGGCGTGGGGAGGCTGGCCAGACAGGGCTGGGGACAGCAGAAGTCCGGGGGAGGCCGTGACAGAGAGGTGCCACCTCTTGATTTATAGAGCACTCCGCTGGGGACATAAAGGGAGGAGTGGTCACGCCTGTGCAGAGACAAGCCCGGCTGGAGTGTCACTCGGTCACTCGCATCGTGAGCAGCACCCTCCCCATTCCCTGCCCCACACAGGAGGGGAGGAGATGGCCCAGCGTGGTCTGCCCCATGGGGCCCCCAAAAGCCCAGCCTGGGCTGCAGCTCCAGGTCCCCCCACCTGGAGGACCACCCCAGCGTTCCCTGTTCTCCCCATTTGTCTCTGAGGGTGAGCTGGATAAGTCCCCACCCCTCAGTCCCTCGCTCTAAGCCCCTCCTCATGAAAGCCTTCCTTGATTTCGGAAGGCCCGAGGGGCAGCCAGGCAGGTGCTGAACCTGGTCTGTTGGTCCAGCCAGGAGAGTCTCAGCTCAGGAACCCCAGACAGGACATCTCCAGGCCTCTGTGGCTCTGAAGGCCCTGCCCTCTGCCCTCCACTGCACCCGGGCTCTTTGGGACCTCTGCACGTGCCAATACCTCTCCCCAGGCTCTCTTACCCCAGCTCTTCACATGGCTGTCTCCTTTCTGTTCCTCCAGTTTCCCCTCCTCAGAGTGGCCTTCCTTGACCACTCTGTCCTAGGATGCTCCGCGACCTGGTCACTTTATTCTACTGGCCCGTTTCTTTAACTTGTCTATTTACTTTCACTTGTTTTCCTGTCTATTAACTGTCTGCTCACAAGACTATGCTCCCCATGAGGGCAGAGGGCTGTTCCTTTGCCAGCACTGCAAACCTTTCAGAACCTAGGACAGCACCAGGCACTGGGCAGGTGCTCAGTAAGTACCCAGAAAGACTGGCTACCTGGGCCCCACTGTCTCTTTGTGGACGTAGGGAGGGGTGGGGGTAACCAGGGTAACCAGGCCCCTCATCCCACTACCTTCTGCTGAACACAGGCTGAAGGCCGGCACTCGACACGCCACTCCCTTCGGGTTCACAGCCACCCTTCAAGGTCGGGAGGTATTGTTACCAGCTAAATACATCCCCATCATGATTGTATTCTCCGGTAGGAGCTTAATTTGGTAATATTGATATCAATATCAATCAGAACTTAAAATATATAAACCTTCAGCCCAGCCATACCAATGCCAGAAAGTCATCCTACAGCTGCACTTACACATGTGCAAAAACAGGGTATGTCATTCCAAGGGTGAGTGTCATGACACTGTATAGACAAGAAAAATGCTAGAAGCAACCTAAACACCAATCAGTAGGGAGCAAGGTAATAAATCATAGTACATCTTCTGTCACAGGAATACAACACAGCTGTTAAAAAGAATGTGTCAATATGAAACAATCTCCAAAACCTACATGTAGGTGGGAAACAGTGTACGACAGTGTGCACGGGATGCTACTCTCTGTATTAAAAAGGGGTTGCAGGTACATAATGTGCTGCCCATGCAAAGACAGCTTCTAGTAAGACACAAGAGATTGTTAACAATCATTACTTCTTGGGATGTAAAACAGGAAAAGAGGATGACGACATGAATCATTTTCACTGTAGGCTTTGTTGAATGTTTATGTCATAGCTCTTGGGTTTTTTAAAAATTTTTTATTATTTTTGGAATAGATAACTCATATTTATTTGGGGGGGGGGCTTTTTCCCGAAAAAGAAGAATATCATTACATACTTAAAATAGGGGTTTTTTTTGTTATTATGATTAAGTGTAGAGTTTATTTGACCCCTTGAGGATGGCCACCCAGGGGCATAGATTCAAGTTGTCCTGAATATATACTCCCAGTAACCCAAATTTAAAAGGTATGAAGGGATTTATAGTAAAGTCTCCCTCCAACACCTTGTTCCCTGGCCACTCATTTCCTCTCCCCACAGGTAACCATGGTTACCAGCTTCTTAGGTGCATAACAAACTCATTAAAATTTTTTTAAAAAGTAAAAGATTGGCCGGGCGCGGTGGCTCACGCCTGTAATCCTAGCACTCTGGGAGGCCGAGGCGGGTGGATCGCTCGAGGTCAGGAGTTCCAGACCAGCCTGAGCAAGAGTGAGACCCCGTCTCTACTAAAAATAGAAAGAAATTATATGGACAACTAAAATATATATATACAAAAAATTAGCCGGGCATGGTGGTGCATGCCTGTAGTCCCAGCTACTCAGGAGGCTGAGGCAGTAGGATCGCTTAAGTCCAGGAGTTTGAGGTTGCTGTGAGCTAGACTGACGCCACGGCACTCACTCTAGCCCGGGCAACAGAGGGAGACTCTGTCTCAAAAAAAAAAAAGTAAAAGATTAAAAAAGGCCAGAGAGTGCAGCTCATGCCAAACAGCTCGGGAGCATGACAGCCCCACCAGGAAGGGCACCAGGGTTACTCACAGTTGAGGACGATCTGGGCGGCTCGGTAGAGCTCCAGGTGGCACAGGAGGTCCACGAGCTGCTGGACGGTGGCCTGCCGCATGCCCCACCACCAGAGCAGCTCCCGCGTGATGCTCGTGCCCTGCACCCGCTCCAAGGACTTGATCTTCCGCAGCTGGGTCAGATCTGTGATCACGTAGGAGGCTGGAGGGCAAGTGAGAGGACTCGGCTTAGAGTTGGAGAGGCAGTCCCTCCAGGAGAGAGAGGGTTCCCACGCTAGCCCGGCTTTGTCCAGGACATTCTCCCCACTCACCCCACCCATACCGGAAACACCATGGTTAGCTGAGGTCCACAGGTGGCCCCAAGTTATAATATAACACTAAGTCTATTGAATACCCATGGGGACTGGCACACAAACGTAAATATCAACGTAGCTGCCACAGAAGACTTAGGAGAAAGAGCACACAGGACAACAGGGTAGCAGAGCTTCACTGCTTCTTTGCTATGGGCGGTGCCCTCGCCAGTGGGAGTCTCAGGGGGTAACAGAGCTCTGCCCGTCTCCTCTTCTAGAATGGAAAACCCCACATGGGAAGGGGGTTTTACCTATGTCCTGGGCCTGTCACAGGCCCAGAACTGAGAACAGTGCCTGGGCTCAGAGGAGGGGTAGGGCCAGCACAAGGCCGAGGCAAGGAAAGCCCCTGGGAGCAAAAGGTGAGGAGGCACTCGCTGTAAGGGCCCCCTGCACCCGCAGGCCCCCAGGAATAGGGGCCTCCTTCCATTTTGTCCCGGGCAGCTCACTCTCCTTGGCTAAGCCCCTGCCGTGCTGGGGGGACTCAGTAAGTACATAATAAATGAATGGATGAATGAACCCACGCCCCACTGTCCTCTCAGAACTGTTATAAGGATCAAGATAGCCCGGGGAAAACAAAAGCACTTTGCCAATTCCGAAGTACTAGACAAAATTTGCAGGGAACTACTGTTGGCAATAATAAAAATAGTGCATTCTTCCTCTTCATTTTTTACCACAAAATTAATTGTAGTTCGCTAAAGAGAACATGGAAAATACCGGGGGGAAAAAAGTTACACAGCGTCCTGCCACCCTCCTGAGCCACTAGGGTACTTTCCCTTTCCAAAAGTCACCCTTCTACATCAGTGTGGCTTTGGACATAGTTGTTGCCAGACTGGAGGCAAAATTTTGCCCCCTGCTCTTATCATCATTATACCACACACATTTTCTGACGTGTTGCAGCTCTTCATAAATGGCATTTTCAAGGCCAGTATTCCATTGAGTTTACTTAAGTGAGGGAGGCATTTTTTTAAAGCTAGGAATAAAGTAATCAAGCTTCAGTTCCAGGATTTCAGCAGTCATGCCGAGGGAATGGATGTGAACATCAAGTCACTCATTCACTCATTCAGCAAAGCATTACTAAGGCTGCCTGTGTGCTAGGCTGGGACAAGCTCTCGAGACTGTGTTGAGTAACCTAAAATTCCACGGAGCTTTTCTGCCTGGAAATTACAAACACAGGTGGGCCACATAGGGAAAGGTGAGGCAAAAGATGAAGCCCAGGACCACATAATGAAGACCCACCAATAAATGCTGGGCTTTAGAATTTGGACTTGACCCTAAGAGCCGCAGGAGACCACGGAAGATCTCAGATCTCAGAGCCAGGGAGTAATGTGATCAGACTGCAGAAGTCCCCTCCCCTCTGGACAGAATGGGCTTGCGACAGCTTCCTGCAGATAGAAAGCCTCCAGAAGAAGTGCCTGGCTGGGAATGGAAAGTTCCTGAGTTGCATCTTTAGTCACTGGAAACCCCAGACCAGGCTCCTGGTCAGTGAGAAGTGATGTCAGCCCAGTCAGGGGCCACTTCCAGCAGTGCACAGAAGAGAGGAGAGGGAAGAGGAAGGAACATCCCTTCCCCACAATCCCCACCATGGACCCAACTGCGCTATTATTCATCCGCACACACCTCCCACCCTTGGGAGGCGGCATGAGGTAATGGGAAAAACAGAAGCCCCGGGCTGCCGCTGGTGGCCAGTGGCAGTGGGAACTCAGCCAAGGCCCTGACCCTGCGTGGGCTGAACTTTCCTCGCTCGTAATGCAGGAGAAAGGGGAATTAAACTCCGAGGCGCCTTCCAGTTTGGACATTTTAGTTCCATGAAAGCAACATATCTTAAACTATTGACCCATCAGCATTTAACCAGACCCTTTAAACAGGGTCAAGACAAGCTAGAGATCTCGGGGGATGAGTCACCACTGAGGGCACCTGCTAAGTCCATAGCTCTTTCCTCAGCACAGGCGAGCAACACCTGGTCATTGTTGAACATCTGGAAAACAGAAGGAGATCAAAGTCCTCCTGATCATTCCTCTTGGAAGACCCCGAGGAAACCACTGGTTATACTTTGGCATCTAATCTTCCGGACTTTTTTCCACAGATATAAGAACATGTGCGTATGTGGTGGTTCAGAGGCCAGATCTTGGATTTGAGGCCTGAGTTCAAATCCTGTCTCTGCTGCTTGCTTGCTGTGCATTTGCGGACGGCCCTTCACCTCTCCCTGAGCCTCGGTTTCCTCCTCTTTCAAACAAGGATGGCAGCAGCACCTGCCTCAGAGATTGCTGTGAGGACTGGATGAGTTACCTGTACAGAAGCACCTGGAACAGTGCTTAGCATATAACAAATGTGATATGAATGTTAGCTGTAAGTGTTAAACTATGTACATTCTATGAAAACCTGTTTTTATCCCCGATGGTTAACAGCATGTGCAGACTATCACTCCAAGATCCTGAATCCTGCAGGAATTCACCTAAGGCAGTAGAAAACCTTGCCCATCTCCAAAGTCCTCCAGAGCAGGGACAGAACAGCCTCCTGAAATGACCTGTTGTAGGGTCAACTGTTCTTTCTCTAGACTAACCAGACTCGTCCCTAGGCCGGGGGAAGGGGAAAAGCCCTAAAGACATTTACAACTGTCCTGCCCCCTAAGCCGCTCAGCAACTCTGTGAGGGGTTATTACAGACGAGGAAACTCAAGGCTCAGAGATTGGCAGTCACTTGCCTGACGTCACACAGCCGGGCAGGGGCTAAGCAGCGCTGTGCACATTGGCTGGCACATGCGTGAGTGAAGAGGGGGCGATGGGGAGCAGTCCAACAAAGGAGCCCCTGCCCTAAGCCCCTCTGCACACACCTCAGTGGGTGAAGGTGTGAGAATCCCTCTTCACGTGGGCTCAGACAGACTCCAGCGGACACAGCTGTGGTCACAGAGAAACGAACAAGAGGCAGCCAGACCATCTGCTGACAAACGTGAAATCCAAAAGAGCATGCCTGTTTGTGGCAGGGGGATTTTCTGAATCATTTTAGATTTCTTCCCACACACCTACTCTCTCCCTCCCAGACCACAACCAGCTGTGAGGGACCATCTTTTTCTAAAGTGACCCGCAGAGGCCAGGATGTTTTAGGGCTGGCGGGACAATCACAATCAATCGTTCAGAGGAAACCGGACAGCTTGGGGACTGGTGGCACAGCAGCCTCCCAGGCCTGAGGCCTCTGCCCCAGCGTGGGAAGTGGGCTGACCCTGGCTCCCAGCCAGCTCTGCAGGGTGGGAGGTGGACATGGCCGTGTCCTCACCACTCCCACGCCTTCGGCCCATCTTCCCACAAGTGGTCGCTGAGTGCCTGCCCGCTGCCGGACGCCATTCCAGGCTCTGGGAATCCAGGAGTGAACCAGACGGGTCAGGCCCCTGCCCTCGTGGCATTTACATCCTACGGGGACAGACGGCTGGAAAGAAGGAACAAGGTAACATCAAAGCCCTTTAAGTGAAGTGAAGGAAATGAAACACGGTGACCAGAGAGGAAGAGCAGGCAGGAAAGGCCTCTCAATCAACGCGACAAGGGAGCCGACCTGAAGGACTGCGGTAGACTGAAAAATGCCCCTGCCCCCAAGACGGCCGCATATTAAGCTCCGAGAGCTGCGACTATGGTACCTTACATGGCAAAAGGGACCTTGCAGATGGGATTAAGTTGAGGATTCTGAGATGAGGAGATTATCCTACAGTACCCGCGTCAGGCCAAGGTACCAGGGAGTACCCTGGGCCAGGGAGGCAGAAGTGTCAGATTGAGAGAAGAGGCGATGGCAGAAGCAGGGGTCAGAGAGAAGGGTTTGAAGATGGAGGAAGAGGTCACCAGCCAAGGGACGCAGCAGGTCTCTAGGGGCTGGTCAAGGCACAGAAACGGGTTCTCCCCTAGACCTTCCTCGACATTAGGACTTCTGACCTCCAGAATTGTAGGATAATGTGCTGTGTGCTGTTTTAAGCCACTATATTTGTGGTAACTTGTTAAGGCAGCAAGAGGAAGCTAATACAGACCAGACAGACAGCCATGGGGAACAGAGCAGTAGAATGTCCCAGGCAGAAGGAACAAAAGGAACAGCTAGTCCAAAGGCCCTGAGTCTGGCCCAAGGACCCGGGCCAGTATGGCTGGAGCAGGGTAGGCAAGACGGTGTGGAAGGAGAGGTGGTCCAACAGATCCATAGGGGTCGGATCTATGTCGGAACTGGCAGGCCTGGTGAGGAGTTCAGATCATATCCTCAATTACAGTGGAAGCCTCTCGGGACTGTGAGCAACTCTGATGTCTCCAAAGCCTACAAAGTCAGAGGTGTGTCCAAGAAAGATATACAAATGGCAATAAGCACATGAAAAGATGCTCAACAGCATTAGTCATTAGGGAAATGCAAATAAAAACCACAGTGAGATGCCACTTCACACCCGCTCAGCTAGAATCAAAAAGATGACAATAACTTATGTTGACAAGGTTGTGGAGAAATTGTAACCCTCATACATTGCTGGTTTGGCCACTGTGGAAAACAGTCTGACAGCCCCTCAGATGGCTAAACATAAGAGTTGCCGCATGACCCAGCAATTCCACTCCTAGGTATATACCCAGGGGAAATGAAAACACATGTCCACATGTTACGTAGGCAGTTACGATCTCCGGCTCTTCTAGGGACAAAGGTGCCCTGCTCTGGTGCTGTATCGAGCAATTGCTCCACCTGGGAAGAAAGATAAGGACGGGCCCTCCGTTCAGGTGTTGCCCGACCCTTAATCCTACACTGAGCAAAGGCTACACCTGGGGAAGAAGGGAATGCTTTATCACGTCTGGGAATGCCGCAGCTCAGGCCTGACAGGATTTATAAACCCCTGTTGATCATTTGATAACATCCCCCACCTCCTGAGAGCCCGCCCCTGGACTGGGCTAATAAAAGGAAACAATCCGAGAAGTCAGGGAGAAAGTGAGTTGGTTTCTTTCCACTGGCCGAGACAGTCTCATTTTGTTCTACAAGAAAGAGCTGCTCTTGTGAAATTGCTTTCTGCCGGAGGTTACTCCATCATATTGGCCCTGCTGGTGATTTTTCCAAGATCATGGTCTGGACTTGACACTTCGGTGTGTTTGGTCATTCTTTGGCCAAGAGCACACCAAGAATCTAGGGCAGACTGCCATCATGACACACACACAAAAACTTGCACACAAATGTTCACAGCAGCATTATTCATAATAGCCAAAAAGTGGAAACAACCCAATGTCCATCAACTGATGAGTGAATAAATAAAATGTGGTATATCCATACAATGAAATAGCATTCAGAATAAAAAGAAATGAAGTGCTGATGCATGCCACAGCATGGATGAACCTTGAAAACATTGTGCTAAATGAAAGAAGTCACAAAGGACCACATATTGTATGATTCCATTTATATGAAATGTCTGGAAGAGGCAATGCCTACAGCTGGGGGAAATGGGGAAAGGAGTTGGGATTGACACTTAAGGGGTACAGAGTTTCTTTTTGGGGAAATGAAAGTGTTCTAAGATTGTGGAGATGTATGCCCAACTCTGAATATACTAAGTGCTATTGAATTGTACACTTTGAGTGAATTGTACGGTATGTGAATTATATCTCAAAAAAAACTGTTTTTTTAAAAAGTCATAGGTGTGGCTTCTAAATTAATTTCTTAGGAACAGAAGTTGTCCTGGCATTTGCAATTGAAGGTTGGGCCAATATGGAAAAAATAAGAACAAGTCCCACACACAGTTTGTCACTGCCCAGGAAACATTTAAAGTAAAGTTGCAGATCATCCGAGCAATGGGACACAGTACAGTCTAGAAAATCAGGTGGCAACAGACATTCTCATGGGTCTCTGAGCCTCTGACAGAGCCCCATTACCAGTGACTGCCTCTAAGAAGAGGGGGAACAGGGAGGCTGAGGACGGAGGGCGGGGGTGATATACTTCTGTTCTCTCCATCCTAGGTGCATTATCCACATCATTTCATCTACTACTTTTTCAATTAAAGATAGTTAATACACATACACACTGAAAATAAAAAACTGAATCCATGATGCTAAAGAATATTGCCTGGCAAGGGAAATAATTGTGGCATATTTTAAGTGGGGGGGAAAAAAAACCCAAGCTATCATACATATAAATATCTTTAGGGAAAAGACTAGAAGGCATAACATACCGAGCACTCTACTGGCACACAATAAGAAGCCAATAAACATTAGCTTCTATTACTATTATTGGCACTCAAATATTAAGAACAGTTATTGCTGAGTGGTAGAATCTAATCTTTGTGCTATTGTTTGTTTCCCACAGTATTTTGTGCTAAGTACATATTACTTTTGTTACTGCATTAAAACACGGTTTCTGAACCTCAGCACTATTGATAACTCTTTGTGGTGGGGGATGTCTGTGCGTTGTAGGATATTTAGCAACATCCC
Organism: Eulemur rufifrons; assembly: GCF_041146395.1. Classification (NCBI taxonomy): domain Eukaryota; kingdom Metazoa; phylum Chordata; class Mammalia; order Primates; family Lemuridae; genus Eulemur; species Eulemur rufifrons. The sequence continues at coordinate 188,567,443 of NC_090989.1, read as the reverse complement.
TGGTGTCTACTTGGCATGCGCCAAGTTAGAACAACCGAAAGTGTCTCCAAACATTGGCAAATGTCCCCCAGGGGGCAAAACTGCCTGTGATTGAGAACCACTTAGTTAAAATATACATTTGCTTAAACTGGATGGATAACACATACATGTTCATTTTATTATTTTTTTAAACTGTACATATATATTATATACTCTTGTACAAATGGTATATTTCTTAATCTAACACTTTAATAAAAATATGCATTATTTTAAAAGTTAAGTAGCACTACTTACACTGACTTAAACCATAACACTAAGAATGATAATCAACATTTATGACTTGTAAGAATATCTAACACCTAGGGGCCGGTGCCATGGCTCACGCCTGTAATCCTAGCACTCTGGGAGGCCGAGGCGAGTTTATCATTTGAGCTCAGGGGTTCGAAACCAGCCTGATCAAGAGCGAGAGCCTGTCTCTGCTAAAAATAGAAATTAGCTGGACAACTAAAAAATATATAGAGAGAGAAAAATTAGGGGGGACAAGGGCAATATACGTAACCTAAACTTTTGTACCCCCATAACATGCTGAAATTAAAAAAAATTACATAAACTCAAAAAAAAAAAAAAGAAAAATTAGCTGGGCATGGTGGCGCATGCCTGTAGTCTCAGCTACTTAGGAGTTTGAGGCAGGATTGCTCAGGCCCAGGAGTTTGAGGTTGCTGTGAGCTAGGCTGACGCCATGGCACTCTAGCCCGGGCGACAGAGTGAGACTCTGTCTAAAAAAAAAAAAAAAGAATATCTAACACCTAGGTGCTGTGCTTTTTATACAATATTTTCATTCCCCACAACAACTTTATGAAGAAGCATAATTAACATCTCAAGTTTACAGATTAAGAAGCTGAGGCTCAGAGAGGTTAAGAAACTGCCCAAAGTCACACAGCTAGAAGGTGGTGGAGCCTGGAATGCAGATTTCCCTGGGAATCTGAGACCACACCTGCAACCTCCTCCTAGATGCCATGACCCTCTCAGCCAATCATCAGGCGCAAATAAACAAAACACATCAAGGAATTACAATTTAGTGAGTCCCGGTGGAGCCAGATGGCTTGGGTTCAAATGCCTCTCTGCCACTTAGCCACGCCATTCCACCTGAGCTAGTTACTCTACCTCATCTGTAAAATGGGGGGAAGTATGCATTTCATAGGCTGTTTGGGGGATTAAAGTAGATATAAACAGGGCCTGTCAGAGTAAGCACCCCGCAGCTGCGGGCTGCCACTGTTATTAATTTCACTGTAATCAGTATGGCAAAGTAGAGGCGAACAGATAGCTCCCAACAGAAATCTTCAAAGACAACACGCCACCTTCGAGACGATAAAACTGAGGTCCAGAACGGGACGGGAGCGAGGCCCCGGTCGGGAAATCTCAGCACACACGCCCCTGGGATCAGTACCCACTAAGTCCCGGAGTGGGACTGGCAGCCAGCTCAAAGCAGGATCCCTGGGGGGACCGGTCGCCCTGGCCCTCCCGGGCCCCACTCACCGAACTGCATCCAGTCCCACTCGCTGAGCGTGTCCATGTTTCGGCACAGGTCGTCCAGCACCCAGGAGGGCAGCTGGTAGATGTAGCAAGCCATGGTGGGGCTGCGCGAGGAACTGAATCGCACGCGGCGCGACCTGCTTCTCCAGCCAGAGGTGGGCAGTCCCCGCCAGCGGGCTGCGCCGTCCGGGAAGTGGGCGGGGCGGCGGGCCACCACTGCCCCCCAGCGGCCGCGGGCAGCAGGACGCAGCCACGCCGGCTCGACCCCAGTGGCTGGGGGACCCAAAGGAGGGTCATAACTGCGAGGAGAAACTGAGGCCCAGAGAAGAGAAGGAACATGGCAATTCTGCGGCAGTCGCGGGAGGCCTTGTGACCCCTTCCAGTGCTTTTGGCACTACACATCTATAATGCATGTATCAAATCCTCTATTAATTACCTACTGTAGCGGGCGCCGTGGCTCATGCCTGTGATCCCAGCACTCTGGGAGGCCGAGGCAGGAGGATCACTTGAGGCCAGGAGTTCCAGACCAGCCTGGGCAAAGTTGAATTACTAAATAGGGTAGGAGGAACAGAACTTACACTAATAATAGCTAGTATGTATTAAGCATTTACAGTGTGCAGGCTTTACCTGGGTTACTTATTCCTTAACAATGACCCTATTGGGCTGAGCGCCGTGGCTCACGCCTGTAACCCTGGCTTTCTGGGAGGCAGAGGCGGGAGGATCGCTGGAGCTCAGGGGTTTCGACACCAGCCTGAGCACACCGAGACCCCGTCTCTACCGAATAAAAAACAAAAAAATTTTTTAAAAAATGCACAAAACAACAAAACCCAGCCGGGCGTTGTGGCGCGCGCCTGTAGTCCCAGCTACCCGGGATGCTGAGGCAGAAGGATCGCTCACAGCCTAGGAGTTGGTGACTCCTAGGTGACTACAATCATTGCACTCTACCCAGGAACACTGAGTGATACTCTTGTCTCAACAACAACAACAACAACAACAACAAAAAGGTAACTGAGCACCCCCCTCAAAAACTCCCACCCCTTCAAAAAAATAAAAATTTTAAAAATTTTAAAAAATAAACAATTAAATTAAAAAAGAAAGTTATTGGGAGGCTTGATGTAATTAGTTACATAGTTATATCATTTTAAGGTGTTTATGTTCAATTCCCTTGAAATTACAACTGGTGGTTTGCAACCTTGGCTGCGCATTAGAAACACCTGGGGAGATTTTGATGACCAGCCCTACCTCCAGAGATCCAGATTCAATTATTCTGGGGTGCGGCTCAGGCACAGACATTTTTAAAAGCGTCCCAGATAATTCTAATATGTGCAGGTAGAGTTGAGAACCGACATTATACCAGGAAGCTGGATCAGGAAGGAAGACTGATGAAAGGGGAATAATAATAAAGTTATTTATGTGCTTTGCACATATTTGATATTTTAAATAAAGTACCTTTATTGGTTTCTCTGATAGGATATTATCGTCACATAAAGAGAAAATGAACACTTTTTTAAAAAATTATGGGTGAGCAAAAACTTTATTTTGTAGAGATTATTATACCATCTTTTTTTAGAATTTCTTTTTCTAAAACTTTTTTTTTTTTTGAGACACAATCTTGCTCTGTTGCTCAGGCTAGGGTGCCGTGGCGTCAGCCCAGCTCACAGCAACCTCAAACTGCTGAGCTCAAGTGATTCTCCTGCCTGAGCCTCAAGTGTGGCTCGGACTGCAGGTATGTGCTATCGCCCCCAGCGAATTCTTCTATTTTTTGTAGAGACAGGGTCTCGCTCTCGCTGATCTGGGACCCCTGAGCTCAAGCGATCCTTCCGCTTCAGCCTCCCAAAGTGCTAGGATTACAAGCGTGAGCCACCGCACCTGGTCATTATTATAGCATCTTAAACACAACTTGGGAACTCTGACATTCCCTTTTCTATAATCTAATTTTCTTTTTGCTTAAAGATGGGAAAATAATCTGCGCAAGCCTCTACAGATCATCTACCTTTCCATCCCGCAGGGCATCTGGAAAGTTCCATGGCTCCCACTTTTCTACTACCAAAGCCTTAAAGGTCTTTCAAGTTCAGATTCTACTTCAACACAGGCCCCAGGCTCTGCTCACTCCAGAGCCGGAAGTGCGGATCTCACCACGCAGTCCCTGCCTTTGGCCCTCGGGGCTTTCTCGACCTTCAGATGTCCGTCTCTGAGGGCGTCCAACCCTGGCTCCCCGAGTTCCTGCGCGGCCCAGGGGACAGGTCGCCGCGCCGCTGCGCCAGTCCGGCGGGAGCTGAGACGGCAGCTGGCACGGCCCACAGGCAGCTACGGCCACTGACGCCATTCAAACCGCAAACCCGCGCCATCCACCTCAACTCCCCCTAACGTGAGAATGTGGGGGGGGGGGAGGGGCGAAAGTGGATGAAGAATAAAAACAGTGACGGACCCACAGCCTCCCCGCGCCCGCCCGCTCCAAATGCCACACTCGCCGCGGGCTGGAGGCGGGAAAGGGCCCGCGGAGTCCGCTCGGAAGATAAACGAGGTTGGGAGCTGGGCCTGTAAGTCGCGTGAGGACCTTCCCACAGTCTCATCCCCGAGGGACCACCATTTAGAGTATATACTTTCACGTTTTTAGGCCTCTACGAAATTAAATTTTAAAACATTTTTTAAAAATATGTAATTTCCTGTAAATTTTTTCAACTAATAAATAGATTTTTATGTCAATAAATAAGCATCTACTTTTTTCTTTTTGGCTTATTTAGGAGCACTATGCTTTATTTGGCCAAACTCCTATCAAGGTACATTTATTTCCAGTATTATGCTATTCTACATAATGCTGCAGTGAACCTTCATATATATACATCTTTTCACTCTTGTTTTTTCTTTCTTAAGGTAAATTCCTAAAACTAGATTTTCTGAAGCAAAGATGAGCTCATCGAAAATTGTGATGGGGCTGGTGCAGTGGCTCACACCTATAATCCGAGCACTCCAGGAGGCCAAGGTGGGAGGATCACTTGAAGTCAGGATTTCTAGACCAGCCTGGGCAACTCGGCGACACCCCATTTCTACAAAAAAATAAGAAAAAAAAAAAATTAACCAGGCACAGTCGCATGTACCAGCTACTCTAGAGGCTGAGACAGGAGGATTGCTTGAGCCCAGGAGTTCGAGGTTACAATGAGCTGTGATCAGGCCTCTGCACTCCAGGGTGACAGAGCGAGACCCCATGACAAAAAAATAATAAAATTGTAGTGGATTTTGCCAGATTGCTCTCCAGAAAAACATCATCAACATATACTCCCAAATCAGTGGGGCACAAGATGCCCTTGGTTCCTGCTTATATCTCACTCAAGTATAGGTCTTATTTAACTTCCTAATTCATATAAAAATTTATGGGGCAGTAACATGTGGCTTTCTGATCACACAGCTCATAATTAACCGGGCTTATAGTTAACCTGGGTGCCCAAAGGTTAAACCAAAAGTCAAGAAGACTGGACAATGCCTGGTTAGAGTGGAAAAAAGGACAAGACTTATATTCGAAGATATTTATTCTGCATGATTTCACTGTTTTAAACCTACCAACAGCCTGCCAAAGTATCCTTTCCCATTGCTGTGCTCTCACTCAGTGATGCCAACTCAGATAGGATCCCAGGGTGATAGCTGGTCTTTCAGACTAAGGTGAGAAAGTTGATTAACTAGGAGGGGGAGAAAATGCACACAGACTAGGCAGGTACATTTCACAGACATATCACATCCAACACTGATTCTCCAAACCTTCACAACTCAGCTTAAAAAATTACTGTTCCCTACTTTCATCACACCTTTGTCATTTTGTAGTTAAACATATTTATTTTCTTGTTTACTGTCTTTCACCATAAGAATATAAGCTCCATAAGAGTAGGGATCACATACTTGTTTCAACTGTATTATATTTTCTGTATCTAGAACAGCACTTGGTACATTGTAGGCACTCAATAAATGTTGAACACAAGTGGTACTAATTTCAAGTTCCTGTAATCCTAGCACTCTGGGAGGCCGAGGCCAGAGGATTGCTTGAGCTCAGGAGTTCGAGACCAACCTGAGCCCGTCTCTACTAAAAATAGAAAAATTAGCTGGGCAACTAAAACTAGAAATAAGAAATTAGCTGGGCATTGTGGCGCACGCTTGTAGTCCCAGCTACTCGGGAGGCTGAGGCAGGAGGATCACTTGAGCCCAGGAGTTTGAGGTTGCTGTAAGCTATGCTGATGCCATGGCACTCTACCCAGAGTGACTGAGAGAGACTCTGTCTCAAAAAAAAAAAAATAATAATTTCAAGTTCCTGTGCTTTCATCTGCACCGTGCTGCCTTGCAATTCCACTCCATGCCCAGAATGTGCCTACCTTTACTCTCCCTCTCAGAAGGGTCAATTCATCTCTACCCTATCCTTTTTAATGGCTTACTTAGAAGTACCACGCTTTATTTGGCCAATCTCCTATCAATGCACATTTATTTCCAGTACTGGGGTCTGTTCCAGAGAGATCTACTTTTTGCACCTATAGGAGGGGCAAAAGTCCTAAAGTTTGTCAAGGAAAATCATAAACCAGTACAAGGAAAACTCCTGCCCCAGGGACACACCAGAGCACCCTCAAAATTCCTCCCTTGGCGTGGTGTCCTGCACCTGTAGTCCCAGCTACTCAGGAAGCTGAGGCAGGAGGATTGCTTGAGCCCAGGGGTTCAAGTCCAGCCTCGGCAACAATAGTGAGAGCCCATCTCTTAAAAAAAAAAAAAAATCCTCCCTACTCCCTGCAGCTGCTCCCGGACAGGGTAATCCAGACCTGCTGTAACAACCCTCACCATTAATACCTATCTGATACTTCTGAGCACTGGATAACTATAGCATGTTCTCAAAATTCCTGGGTTTGGCCTAGGTAATGATAAGCCTTCTACAAGTGAAGAATTGTCACTTCACATCACTCCCCATCAAATGAACTGCTAAACTATCCTTTGCTCAATTAACTCCGCTTCACAATTTATTGTAAGAAAAAATGGTTCAGTGTGACTTCCTCTGGGCCTTTCAGTAATCATAGCTATTGTTATTAACAATTATGGGCCCAGCCCCAGGCTTCTAGGACTTTCAACTTTTCCCAGTTGGAACAAAACAATCTTGCACATTTTCTACTTGATGGAGAGAACCTATTGTTATTTGTTTGTATGTTACGCAGACTTACACTTTCCTGAGGTTTCATGTTTTGAATTCTGGAAACAAGTTTTGTGGGTTTTTCTCCCTCACATATCCAGTGTACTATTGCCCAATCTTTCTGGTGACAATCACAAGTATATGTAATTTTTCTGTGATCCGCCAATGGACTGCTGGGCGTGTGGTAAGGAGCAGAGGCAGGAAGATGTTTTGTTGGGGCAGGGAGTACAGGTGTGCTGACAGAAAAGGGAAATAAAGGTGGGTATCCCTTATCCAAAATGTTTGGGACCAGAGGTGTTTAAGATTTCAAATTTTTCAGATTTTGGAATACGCACACATACATAATGAGATATCTTGGGGATGGGACCTACGTCTAAACACAAGATTCATATACGTTTCCTGTACACCTTATACACATAGACGGAACGTAATTTAAAATAATCTTTTTAATAATTTTGTACATGAAACAAAGTTTGTGTTAAGGTTTGTGTGTGCTGTGGAATTTTCGACCTGTGGTGTCATGTTGGTGCTCAAACAGTTCTGGATTTTGGAACATTTTGGATTTCATATTTTTGCATTAGGAATATTCAACCTGTATTGAAGGGGTATCAGGCAGCCCAGTGACTGGCAGAGAGTGGGGCTGAGGTGCTAAGAATGGGACACAGAGACCAAATGTGAAAGTGACTAAAAAAATTCACATCGGTGTTCACACATTAAGAGCTTCATATTATCAACACTGATATCTATTTCACATCCTTAATGCAGTGATTTCTAGCCCAGTGCCCTTTTACTCTTAACGTAATGCCTGGTGAAATATTAGCCACTTACCTTTTTTGGTTCTGTTTTCATGGGAAAAAATTTTGTTCCCAGTGTGAATGTTTTCTTCTTAATACTTCTCTGTGGTTTATAATTTTTTTACAGTGACATTTCATTTTTGTAAGAAACATAAAGCTAAAAAAAACAATGTTAATTTAAAAAAATCAAGGTTGGAAAGAGAAGAGACTTAGAATGAGGCTAGTTGCTTATGTTTGCTATCCCATCCCCACCCTAAGCTTTCAAAACCCTCTGAGAGAAAAGCCTGGTTAAAACACCACCACAACACACCCTACCTATTCCTTTACACAGCACCATTTAATGTATTAAAGAACAGCTTTTTTTAAAACTCAAAATAGGAACTTCACAGTCTCTTTAGAACAATACATTTAATACATTCACAAGATTTCAAAGGAGAAACATACATTATTCATGCTACAGGTTTTCAGTCTTCCTTGGACAACACAAAAAACCACAGTACTCGAACTGCATGTTTGAACAAGAGGAACATGAAATCTCATTTTGACAAAAACAGGCTAAAAAAAAAATAAATAAAACCAATTTGAAACTGCTCCAGCATCAGCTGCCTTCCTTAAATCCCCTACCCTGCCCTACTCTGGGACTCACACAGCTGCCTTCCTCTCTAGCACACGAAACTCTCTGCTTCTGCAGTTCTTCTCTGTCCAACATGTCAACAAAAATTGTATATTTTAGAGATGTGTCACTGAATAACTACTATAACATGCTTTAAAAAAAAGCCACCTTATTTCTTAAATGTTGAAAGAGGGGGCTAGGATTAGGTGAAATTTATTTTTACATTCATCCATTCATTTATGCATGTGTACCTCAGCTTGAAGATTAGGGGAAATTTAAAAGGTAGTAGGAAAACAGGAGAGCTATGTTTCATTCACTTCACTCTGGTTTTAGAGCATAGGAATTGTGCCCAAAGGTCAGGATAAGGAATTAAAGACTCCAAGAAATACCCCAAGTATTAATTATAAATGGAAGACTATGCTATTGAAGAGCTTAAGATAACATGGAAAAATATTTAAGTTATAAACTTACATGAAAAAGTAGGATACAAAACTATATACAATATGATCTCAACTATGTAAAAACCAATCAAAATATGCTCTAAGAAAAGCTAAAGGAAAATAGTTCAAAATGTCAATAGTGGTTATATTTAAGTAGTGTATCTACAGTGATCTTTTTTCTTCCTTTTACTTTTGTGTCTTTCCCAAATTTTTGTCTACTGGGCAGCTTTTTTAAAAAAAGATTATTAATTATAAAAGACTAAATCTAATAAAAGTATTGAATTTGAGTTAATGAATTTAAGTCCAACCTATTAAGGAAGGATCTATACATTTATAAAACTATAAAAAAAAATTCCAGGCTACTCCATGAATCCCCTGTTAGGAGTAGCTCAGCAGAGATTGAAGGGCTTCAGCTAGGTGAAAGATGTCACCAGATCCTGCCTGATGAAAAATGCTGAACCAATTGGAAATGTCATAGATTTACAAAAAGGAGTAGAAATACCCACAGTTGGCAAAAACTTATTTACAGTATAGTTGCTCATTAATACTAGAATTAAACATGAGGATTTTCTCCTATTTTCTGGGCAGATGTCAAGTTACAAAAATGCTTTTAACACAATAACTGTAGAAAACCAATCCTAGTTTAGAAACAGAAATAAAATAGAACTGCAACAATAGTGGAATGAGAATAGCACTCAATTTAGAAAATTATAAAACGCACTTTCTATAAAAATGATTCCCTTTAAGACATTTGTTTACTGTACACACTTTGAAGCCTCCTCCCTCCCTCCCAACAAAAAAAGAGACAAAACCTCCAAGCACTTTCTACCAAAGCATCCACTGGTTTGTTCATCTAACAAACACTAACTGAAGGCTCATAATGTGCTAGGCACTGGGGTCTCAAAGAGGAGAAAGACTTGTCCCTGCCTCGAGAAAGACTCAGTCTTCCCCAAGCAGGAGGCAGACACATCACCAACCACAATATGTCAATTAAAAGCAGATACCACTGCTTTCTTATAATTAAAGGATATGCTGCAATTCTTACTGAATGACTTATACAAAGATCCTTACACAGAAAATTTCCTGACTTACTAGGAGGCAAAAATACAACTACTTTCTTCTGATAAATACTTTCTAGAAAGGGCAGGCATTAAGTAACACTTTTGTGATGTTTGCCCCTAAACATCACAATGCCTAGTGAAGTCAGTTAACTTTCTTTTTAAGCAATGGAGCATATTTTACTCCAAGAATGAGACATTTTGAAACAGAGAGTAAGTGACCCGTCCTATATCCAGATCAAGACTTATCAGTACCATCAAAAGTTGAGATGTAGTAGCACAAATTTCAATTAAAATCTTCCATTTCCTCTCCCATCCGTTGATTTTCAATGTGCTCCTGTGTCAGCCGCTCCAGGTCTTTCCGCACATTTGGGTGGTCTTCCAGATCTTCATAGAGTGATCTGACGATGTCCAGTCTCCTATAATTCTCAGGCTTGACTAGGCTTCGGACAACCTGTAGGCATCGCTCTTTCAGGGTATACACTGTAAGGGCAGAAAATCAAATATTCAGGGGCAGACTAACATCTTGGGACAAGGGCTGAGCAAGAGGTTTTACGAAGCATGGCAATTACCTTTACTACATATGGATCTCAATTCAGTGGGAAAAAAAAAGTACATGCATGTGTTGTGGCAGTGTATTATGCTGATGGACACCTCGAAGAATTCATATCCTTGTGTAGTAACTTCCTCTTGAAATGGGCTGGGCCTAGGATTTGCTTTAACTAACTGAATGTAGATGAAGCGACACTGGCAATTCTGGGCCTAACCCTTAAGAAGGCCTGGTAACTTCTGCTTTGACACTCTTGGGAGCCCTGAGCTACCCCGCTGGAGAGACTACACAAAGAGGGACAGGCCCAGACCCCAGCCAACCTGCCAGCAGAAGGCAGCCACACCAGTGACCACCAGTCAGCAGAATAATCACATAGCTGAGTGCAGCCTAGACTGCAGAATTATGAACAAATGGTTGTTGTTAATTTTGGGGTGGCTGTCACACGGTAATGGATAACCAAAACATTGTATAATTGGGTTTTGAGGCAACGAAATTCTTATTTTAAACTCACTGGGAATTTACTCTTTTAGGGTATTCTATAAGACAAAGTTTCCCAAATTTAACTTATTAATGCTCTATTTTGTATACTCACTTCCTTAAAACAGTATCTATATTATATACATATTAGTTTGAACCCTATGAAGCCACAGGTATTTGGTTTTCTTCCCCACAAAAACATCAGTTTCTTAGGGTTCAACTTAATAAAATCATTTGAGCTTTAAACAAATAGCGAACTATGATGCTAATGTTCAATTTGGTGATTTTTATTTTTTAAACTCTCATTGGCACTGTGAGCTTGACTGGATTAAATTAAAAATTTAACATTAGAAGTCAACAACAAATAAGCCATATCATCTCACGCTGTGTATCTTGTTCTCCTGACTCCAGGGCACGATTCTGCTCTAAGGCCAGAGAATCAAAAGGCATTCATATTTCTACAATTATACAGAATTAATCTATGGTGTGATACTTTAATTTAGCCCTTCTCTTAAGAGCCCAAAGTGGTTTTGAGACACCACAACATCTTTGTTCAATATAGAACATACAGATAAATTACTTCCACTTTATTTATGGTAGAGGATAGGACACAGAAGGGTTGGATACCTTCCCCAGCATCAAGCAAAAATTGGTAAGAACTGGGCTCCTTCAAGTGGCCTATCCTCTACTTACTACAACAAACAACCTTATCTTTTTAAAAAGTTAAGATTGAACATCAGTACCTGGCAGTGTGATGTTAGCAAAAATAGGCTGTCCATCAACATTGAGAGATGGCACAAATAATTCAGTTTGGTTAACCAGAAGCCCATCGTATGTCCCTGCATCTCTGAAGAGCCAAAGGTGACCTGTTAAGACAAGCAGAGGCTGTTAAGAAGCCATACTGGTCTGAGTCAGGGCACCTATTTTCTCTGTTTCCCCTGACCTATGTGAAATGCTTGCTTCTCACTCTGCTTAAATATCGTACAAAGCCCTCAAATAACATTGTCTCATTCAAACCTCACAAGAGAAGACAGGTCTGAAGAAGGCAAGTGACTTCCTCAAGGCAACAGAGATACTAAGCAAAAGAGCATGTACTTGAGGCTCTAAGTCCTGCGTCCTTTCTGCTGTGGTGGAAAAGTAAAGCCTAGGTAAAGCACGTGTCTGCAAATCACACCAAGCACTGCAAATTATAAGGAACAAGGCCACCGACTCCTTAAAGCTGCTTCTCAAAAACCAGAAGATACAAAAACAGCATGTTGAAAGAGGCCACACAGAAAAGGGTACATTATGTATGAACAGGCAAAACTAACCTACAGTGTGAAAATTCAGAACAGTGGTTGGCTCTGGGAGGAGGAGGACTGAGTGGGAAGGGGTAGGAGGGGGCTTATTAGGGTAATGGACATGTTCTAATCTACAACTTGATCTAGGTATTGCTACAATTGCCAAAACTCATCAAACCCTAAGATCTGTGTAAATTATTCCTAAATTTTAAAAACAAGTACATCACATACGAAATAGTGGGGGAAGGAGGCAAACCCCCAGGTCTAAGATTCTGTTTAAGGAGGAAGTTGTCTCAGAATAAATATAGCACTTGCTGCTGGGGCATAAATTTACTTGATGATTTGGTAGGAAAACTTAAGAAATGCAAACTGGTAATTTTTTAATTGTGGTAAAATATACATAAAATTTTAACCATTTTTAACACAGTTTATTGCATGAAGGAGTTACACTAGTCCAAGTTAAAAGCATACCCCAAATGTTACATTATACAAGCTGTGAGGTTTTTAAACTTGTGACAAGGGACAGAGGGGAAATTCTACTCATTGCAAGGAAATCCTCACTTTAGTTTCAGTGAGCCACAAGCACTTAAAACCCATGAACCTTCAGCTGATTGTCCTTAGCCTGTCCAGTTTCTACAAGGAACTGGCATAGGTTCTTGCACTGGTCACCCTGTCACCGAATTACTTCTCCATATTCCGTATGCTCAATTACAGTATCATTGCAGGCAAATTTCTTCTTAAACACCTTCACTAATTTCTTTTTATCGTAATCATCAGCGATCCCTTGGACAGTAGTAAGGGTCTTTCTGCCGTTTCTCTGTTGAATTCTTATACGGATATAATCCTCAATGGCAACAGGAAGGTCATCGTCCTTACTTGCATCAGCAGAGGTTTCAAGAGAGTAGAGGTTCTGGATAGCAGACCATTCCCTTTCCTGGGTGAAAACGGGCGGCAGAAGGCAGCGCCAGCGGGAGAAGGTAGGCAGCGGGGACGGAGCATCGGGAGAGGGGAACTTAAAGGGGAGGCTGCTGAGTCCTCAGCAGCGGCTCAGTGACTGCACTAATCATTTTTTAAATTCAATTTTTTATATAGAGATGGAGTTTGCTATATTGCCCAGGCTGCTATGAACTCCTGGCCTCAAACCATCCTCCTGCTCTGCCTCCCAAGTGCTAGGATTATAGGCCAGAGCCACCGCGCCTGGCCCCTAACCATTTTTAAGTGTACAACTCAGTGGCATTAAGTACATTCACATGGTAAATAATTTAAAAAAAAAAATTTTTTTTTTTTGGAGACAGGGTCTCGCTTTTGTTCCCCAGGCTAGTGTGGGGTGGCGTCATTGTAGCTCACTGCAACCTCACACTATTGGGCTCAAGTGATTCTCCCGCCTCAGCCTCCCGGATAGCTGTGACTACTTCTCCCGCCTCAGCTTCCCTCAGTCTCCCCAGTAGCTGGGACTACGAGTGCGTGCCACCATACCAGCTAATTTTTCTATTTTTTGTATAGACGGAGTCTCGCTCTTGCTCAGACGGGTCTCGAACTCCTGACCTCAAGCGATTCTCCCACCTTCGTCTTCCAGAGTGGTAGAATTACAGGTGTGAGCCACCACACCCCCCCAAAAAAAATTTTTTTTAGATTAAATCAAGCACAGATAAATATTTAAGTAGAATACAAAATTCATACAATTTCCCAGGGACTACAGAACCGTTGATCCTGTAAGAATTGTGTCCTTCCTCATCTGACACTAGAAGTTTGATGTAAAAGTTTGAGAAGCATTAGTTTATTAAGTATACCACCCTCACGGAAGAAAACATCCATCAGGATCCTCACAGGATGGTTGTAAAAATTAAGCGGGACTAGGACTACTTTTTTTTTTTTTTTTTTTTTTTGTTGAGACAGAGTCTCACTTTGTTGCCCAGGCTAGAGTGAGTGCCGTGGCGTCAGCTTAGCTCACAGCAACCTCAAACTCCTGAGCTCAAGCGATCCTACTGCCTCAGCCTCCCGAGTAGCTGGGACTACAGGCATGCGCCACTATGCCCGGCTAATTTTTTCTATATAGATTTTTAGGTGTCCATATAATGTCTTTCTATTTTTTAGTAGAGACGGGGTCTCGCTCAGGCTGGTCTCAAACTCCTGACCTTGAGCAATCCACCCGCCTCGGCCTCCCAGAGTGCTAGGATTACAGGCGTGAGCCACCTTGCCCGGCCTAGGACTACTTTTCTGCTGAAGATTACTGCCTCCACCTTAGGTAAAGCCTAGTTATGCCTCACGTGGGTTTTGGCAACAGCTACCTAACTGCTTCCTCGCCAGTAGTTTTCCCCCTCTAAATGGCCTTGCAACCTGGGTGAGCTTTTCAGTACATAAATGTGACAGTGTCATTTCCCTGTTTAAAAACTTATCAATGACTCCATTTCGCTAGGGGTAAAATCACCTTTTGAGTTTCCTCTCTCAAGGCTCTAGCCAGATCAACATTTCTATGGTCCCGGTCTAGAATTCTCAACTGCTATCTTGGGTTGGCTAGCTCCTACTCATCCTGCACCCTTTCTTATCTGGGAAGCTCTCCTTAACTGAAACCAGACAACCTCACTGTTGCAGCAATCATGACACTGGCTGCTTCTTGTCTGTGTATGAATTTGTCTGTCTTTCCAACCGGATTGTGTCCTCCGTGAAGGCAGGGACTCCGACCCTACACGGAATTGGCCACTGGGGTCCTCAGGACTGGACAGACGGGCATTAGGGATGGAGCACATCTTTTAGGGATAAATACACATGGAAAGGGCGGAAAAGCTAATTTCAAATGCAAATTATTCAGTCTTATAAAGAAAAATGCTCTGCCACTTACTAGCAGCGTCACCTTGGATCTGTCACAACCTCCCAGGGGCCTCAGTTCCTCATCCGTAAAATGGGAATAGTAACAATAATACCACCTGCTTTTCGGGATGGTGGAGGAGATTCAAGGAGATGGTGCTATCGTTACTGTTGAGATCAGGCTTAGAGCCCTGGGCACCGCGCTCAGCACTGGCACCGACGAGCGCCCACAGCACCCCAGGACAAAGCGGGCGGCGTGGCCGGGCCCCGTACCTCGGTAGCTGTGGATGCGGCGGCCAGTGCCCGGCGGCAGCGTCGGGTAGGGCTGCGGCTCGCCGTCAAAGTTGAGCCACACCGGCAGCACGACGCGCGGGCTACGGTTGCAAAAGATGACCTGGGAGGGCTCGCGCGAGTTTACAGAGCGCAGCACCGGCCGCGGCCGCCCGGCCTCCATCTCCTCCTCGGCGCCCGACTCCTCCGGGTCGGACTCCGGGCCAGACTCCTCGGCGCCCGATTCCTCGTGACCGTACTCTTCAGGGCCGTACTCTTCGGCGCCGGCTTCCTCGGCGCCCGCCTCGGCCTCTTCTCCGTGCCCCGCCTTCCGGGGCATTACTTCTGCAGCCTAGACTACAAGGGCCTGGTTGCCCCGGGGGATTCGCGAGCCGGACGTAGGGTGGGGCGGGGCGTGCGTGCGTGCGCGCGCGCTCCCGGGCAGGCCTGCGTACTCTTTTCGCGCGCTCTTGGTGGGGGACGGACTACACACTTGCAGAAATGGCCTCCTGGAGATTCTGCGCGTGCGCATTAGGAACTTCCGGCCACGTGCCAGAACCGGGGCGGGGCGAACTCGTCAGTGTATTTTCACTATACATTTGGTTTTTTTCCCTGTGAGATTTTGACAGATTTTCCTTAGCTTCATTCATTCTCTTAAGACGTTCATGGTTTTTTCCCCTACCACCTGCGCTATTACTTATTTAAAAATTTCCTAACTAATCAAATTTGTACACTTTGGGTCACAAAATTAAAAATGTACCCCAGTTACCCAGAAAGAGTCCCTGGAGGCAATACGTATTAACAGTTTTTTGTGCTTCCTCTCAAAGGTATTTATGCATATGAAAACAAGTTGAAGAAGAAATTTTATATCGCTTCCATCAGTGGAAATTCACTATCATTTGCCATAGATTACAGCAGAACTAGATTCAAATAAAAACAACAGTTACTAAGTTTTACCTATTGTCTGCTAAAGGCTCTGACTGAGCCTGTTCTTTCTTGATTCAAAAGGGTCAGCCAAGTGTTAGATGTTAAAGAGCTTCTGGTACCAAACCAACTTTCTCCTGGACATAATCAGGAGCAAAAGAAACTGAAAAGAGTAACTTTTCACACTGCAGTCTGTGTGCCCTCTGAAATTCAATCTCATAACACATAACTACTGCATTACTTCACAATCACCAAGTGCCAGCCAGATATGAGGGGAGGCAGTTGGAATCACACCCACCTTGGCTCTCATTCCAGGTCTAGCTTCAGATTTGGGATGTTGGGCAAGACAATTTAAATTCTCTGAGCCTTTATTCCTCATCTTTGACAATGGCATTTTTAAAAAAGTACTTATGTCATAAAAGCATGGATTAAGTGGCATAAAAGTATGGATTAAGTGGAATATAAATGTTCAGTGCCTAGCACATAGTAAGTACCCAGCAAATAGTTATTATTATTATTATTTTTTTTTTTTGAGACAGTCTCGCTCTGTTGCCTGGGCTAGAATGCCGTGGCATCAGCCCAGCTCACAGCAACCTCAAACTCCTGGGCTCAAGCAATCTTTCTGCCTCAGCCTCCCGAGTAGTTGGGACTACAAGCATGCACCATCATGCCCAGCTAATTTTTTCTATATATATTTTTAGCTGTCCAAATCATTTCTTTCTATTTTTTAGTAGAGACGGGTCTCGCTCTTGCTCAGGCTGGTCTCAAACTCCTGACCTCGAGTGATCCTCCCGCCTCGGCCTCCCAGAGTGCTAGGATTACAGGCGTGAGCCACTGTGCCCGGCCAAAATAGTTATTATTATGAACATAAATACACTGTCTCTGCTCACAGGCTACTGAACAAGCCTGGGAAACAAGAAAATATGTTATGATGGTAATAGAGCAGGTGGAAGATGACTAGCTGGACCTGAAAAAATAAGGTAAGGTGTTTCAGTATGTCCAGGCTGCTAAAAGAAAATACCTTAGGCTGTGTAACTTACAAACAACAGAAATTTATTGCTCAGTTACAGAGGCTGGGAAGTCCAAGATCAAGGCAGCAACAGATTTGGTGTCTAGAGAGGGATCACTCTTTGTTTCAAAGATGATGCCTTCTTCTGTCCTCACAGAATGTACGACCAAGCTCCTTCAGGCCTTTTATGAAGGAACTAATCCCACTCATGAAGGCTCTGCTCTCATAACCTAATCAACCCCCAAGGCCTCACCTCCTTACTATTGGATTAGGTTTTAACATATGAATGGGGTGGAGGAGACACAAACAGTCAATAGGATGAGGCTTCCCATAAGGAGTTATAGCCAAAATGGACTTTGAAGAAAAACTGTTTACCCTTTCCAACTTCCACCACACAAATGTCCAGCATGGATGTCAGATCAGGGCTCATGACCACGGGGAGATGGGGCAGATCTCTCAGTGGACACTGACTCCCTGTCCAGCTTGCTTTTCATTTATTCTATACCCACTGCCTCTGAGCCCAGGACTCCTACCACTTACTGAAAACCCACCCGATGGCCCAGGCCAAAGAGCAAGATAAGATTCTGCCCACAGACCAGGACTAGCATCCTACATTTAAAAGAAATGGAAGGGAGAAAGAAGCAAAGTCTTTTTGTTTTTGGCTACATTCCTGTACAGCTGTTCTCAATTCAGCCTGCAAATGCAGAACTGATCTGTATTTATGATTTTGACCCATTTGAGCAACTCCTTTCAGTTTCTTCCATTGCCTAATAAGAAAGCCTAATGCAAACTCTTCAAAAACCATACTGGGAAATGGCAGCCTCATTAAAATAAGGGAAGGCTTATTTAAGATATGGAAATGAAATAAAAGTAAGGAAAGCCATCAAATTATATGTGTAGTGAGACAACAAAAAAAAAAATACATGCAATTGTGTGCCCCTGCCCCCATTTTCTGGAATGTAGTTATACAAGTTGAGTATCTCTAATCCAAAAATCCAAAATGTGTAATGCTCCAAAATCTGCAACTTTTTGAGCACCAACATGATGCTCAAAGGAATGCTCACTGGAGCATTCCAGATTTCAAATTTTTTGATTAAGGATGCTCAACTGGTTAAGTATATAATGCAAATATTCCAAAAATCCAAAAAAATTCTGGTCCCAAGCATTTCAGATAAGGGATACTCAACCTGTATTAACTTTATAATAAAAACCATGTGACTGTCATG
Organism: Eulemur rufifrons; assembly: GCF_041146395.1. Lineage (NCBI taxonomy): Eukaryota > Metazoa > Chordata > Mammalia > Primates > Lemuridae > Eulemur > Eulemur rufifrons. The sequence continues at coordinate 188,549,330 of NC_090989.1, read as the reverse complement.
AACATGTTCAACAACAAAACACACTAGTTGAATTCTTTCTAAAAATCTTTATAAGACGGATACATAACTATACATTTTTTTCTTTTTGAGACAGCCCGTTGCCCAGGCTGGAGTGGTACTGTGACACAATCTTAGCTCACTGCAACCTCAGACTCCTGGGCTCAAGCAATCCTTTTACCTCAGCCTCCCAAGTAGCTAGGACTAGAGGCACATGCCACCACACCCAGATAATTTTTAAATTTTTTTTGTAGAGACAGGGATCTTGCTCTGTTGCCCAGCTAGTCTCAAATTCCCAGCCTCAAAGCAATCCTCCTGCCTCAGGCTCCCAAAGTACTAGGATTACAGGCATGAGCCACCATGCCCAGCCTGTGCTTGGCTTATTTCAATTAACATAATGTACTCCAGACCCTTCCATGTTGCTACAAAAGATAGGATTTCATTCTTTTTTTTATGGCTGAATATTATTCCATTGTATACATACACCACATTTTCTTTATCCATTCACTCATTAATAGACACTTTCATTGATTCTATACCTTGGCTATTGGGAATAGTGTTGCAATACACTCAATATATTGATTTCCTTTGTTTTGGATATATACCACTGGGACTGCTGGATTTTTTTTTTTTTTTTTTTAGTTATTCATTTATTCATATTAGCTAGGACTACAGGCATGTACCACCATACCTGGCTAACTATTTTTTGTAGAGACGAAGTCTCACCATGTTGTTCAAGCTAGTCTCAAACCCCTGGCCACAAAGTGCTAGGATTACAGGTGTGAGCTACCATGCCCAGCTGGCAGTTTTGTTTTTAGTGTTTTGAGGAAACGCCATACAATTTTCCATAATGGCTATAGTAACTTATAGTCCCACCAACCAATGAAAGAGTTCCCCCTTTTTCCACATCCTCACCAGCAGGGTATTTTGTCTTTTTGATAATAACCATTTTACCTGGGGTGAGATGATACCACATTGTGGGTATTTTTCTTGTGTGTGGGGTGTTTTGTTATTGTTATTTGGAGACAGGGTCTCGCTCTGTTGCCTGGGATAGAGTGCACTGGTGTCATGTTAGCTCACTGGAACCTCAAACTTCTTGGCTCCAGCAATCCTCCTGCCTCAGCCTTCTGTAGCTGGGACTACAGCTACTCGACACCATGCTGGGCCAATTTTTTTATATTTTGTAGAGATGGAGGTCCCTTGCTCAGGCTGGTCTCCAACTCCTGACCTCAAGTGATCCTCCCACCTTAGCCCCCCCCCAACAAAGTGCTAGGATTACAGGCGTGAGCCACCACACACAGCCCACATTGTGGTTCTGATTTGCATTTCTCTCATTATTAGTGAGGTTGGGCATTTTTTCATATACCTGTTGGCCATTTGTATATCTTCTTTTCAGACATGTCTATTCAGATCATTTGCTCATTTATAAATCCATTATTTGGTTCTCACTGATGAGTTGAGTTCCTTATATATTTTGGTTATTAATCTGCTGTTGGATGGATAGTTTGCAAATATTTTCTCCCATTCTGTAGTTTGTCTCTTCATTCTGTTATTTCATTTGCCATTCTTTTAGTGTGTTCAAAGTATCAGTTCAAATCTTTTGTCCATTTCTTTATTAGGTTTTCTTTTTTTGAGACCGGGTCTTGCTCTGCTATCCAGGCTAGAGTGCAGTGGCACAATTGTAGCTGATTGCAGCCTTGAAGCCCTGGCCTCCAGCACTCCTCCTGCCTCAGCCTCCCAAAATGCTGGGATTACAGGAATGAGCCACTGTGCCCAGCCCAGGCCAATTTTTAATGCTTTTCAAACACCTGGGCATACCCATAATGTATAGGTAGCAATACAATACTTTTACAATGGTAAAACAAAATAAAAATAAAAATAACTTCACTTGGCAATCAGTGTGTTAGTAAAAAAAGAAAAAAAAAAAAAAACAACCACCAAAATCAAAAAACTTGGCCGGGCGTGGTGGCTCACGCCTGTAATCCTAGCACTCTGGGAGGCCGAGGCGGGTGGATCGCTCAAGGTCAGGAGTTCGAGACTAGCCTGAGCAAGAGTGAGACCCCGTCTCTACTAAAAATAGAAAGAAATTATATGGACAACTAAAATATATATATACAAAAAATTAGCCGGGCATGGTGGCGCATGCCTGTAGTCCCAGCTACTCGGGAGGCTGAGACAGGAGGATCGCTTGAGCCCAGGAGTCTGAGGTTGCTGTGAGCTAGGCTGACGCCACGGCACTCACTCTAGCCCGGGCAACAGAGTGAGACTCTGTCTCAAAAAAAAAAAAAAAAATCAAAAACCTTGATTTTCACATACAATAAAATTTTGTCCTATGATATCTTTAACAAACTGCATTGCTCCTATAAATATGTTTCCTGAGGTTTTTCTGCAAATATCATTTTAGTGTCCTTTGGGTTGTTTGGGAACATGTAGTGAATAATGACTACACTGTAAGCTCATGAGTACAAACTGTTTTTTCACCATTTTATCTCCAGTGCCTCACACATAGTAGTAAATTAGTGTATTTAATGCTAATAAACAATTTCTTAGGCAAAATGTTTGTCAAAGCCAAACTGAAGTATTTACCATTTATTAAACTGAAAGATTTTACTTTTAAAAAATATATATTAATAAAATCTGCTTCACCTTATAATATACTTTTCCATGTTTTCTCTTAAAAATAACATAGGGTTTGTCACATTGAATGAGTTCAGATTTGATGATAAAAAATTTCAATAACAAATGTTTTTTGATGAATATATAGAAATTCTTTATACTATTCTTGTAACTTTTCTATAAGTTTGAAAATTCTTTCACAACAAAAAATTTTTTTTTAAATGTTATGGTTGAGAGATGCAGATTAAGACACCTCATACCAACCTCATATTTGATAGTCTCAACAAGCCCAAAGGTGCCAAAGGTAACTCTGTCCTAGATTTTTTCAAATGCAAATGTTGATGCCAGTTGACACCACTTAGATAAATGTGAGGGATAACTGCCCTTTTGCACTCTTAAGTTGACAATAAGAGCCAGGGAGAGGCCAATAGAAGGACCAGCATGGTAAAGAAAACACAAAACTGACTAGAGATGCTGAATAGCTCCGCACTGACCTGGGAATAAGGAGTCCCAGGTTTTGGTTTTGGCTTTGCCACCAGGGTAGGCATATTACTCAACCTGTCTGGGTTTGCGTCTTCGTTTCTAGAATGGCAGGAGCAGACTAGATTATCTCTAAGACTCTTTCCCACCCTAATGTTCTATGAGTTTTAACGCTTACTAATCCCAACCTTTTTTTTTTTTTTTTTTTTTTGAGACAGAGTCTCACTTTCTTGCCCAGGCTAGAGTGAGTGCCGTGGCGTCAGCCTAGCTCACAGCAACCTCAAACTCCTGAGCTCAAGGGATACTCCTGTCTCAGCCTCCTGAGTACTTGGGACTACAGGCATGCACCACCATGCCCAGCTAATTTTTTCGATATATATTTTTAGCTGTCCATATAATTTCTTTCTATTTTTAGTAGAGACGGGGTCTCGCTCTTGCTCAGGCTGCTCTTGAAATCCTGACCTCAAGCGATCCTCCCGCCTTGGCCTCCCAGAGTGCTAGGATTACAGGCGTGAGCCATCGCGCCCGGCCTAATCCCAACCTTTTGACAACTTAATGTACAGGGCTTTTCTTTAGAAAATAAACTCAAGAGCCCTAAGTCAACCTGATTTTCTTGTAGAATCTACTTGACATCCATAAAACCCTGAGAAATCGGCTGTATTTCTGTACAGTTATCAATGGCAGCAATTGTCTGCAAACTGCCAAAGCAAATTTCCTAAAGCACATTCTTCAGAGGCAAGTAGGGCCAACCTTTTTTGCAGGCAACAGAATGAAACTGAGTACAAACACTGGGAAGGATCCTAGAGATGAACAAGAGGCATTCTATCCCATTTAGTGTGGCCTATAGAATAGGTTGAGTATCCTTAGTTGACATGCTTCGGACTATAAGTGTTTCCAACTTTGGATTTTTTTCAGATTTTGGAATATCTGCATTATATATTTACCAGCTGAGCATCCCTAGTCCGAAAATCCCAAATCTTAAATCCTCCAATGAGCATTTCCTTTGAGCTCCATGTTGGCTCTCAAAATGTTTTGGATTTTTTTTTTTTTTTTGAGACAGAGTCTCACTCTGTTGACCAGGCTAGAGTGCTGTGGCGTCCTCCTAGCTCACAGCAACCTCAAACTCCTGAGCTCAAGCGATCCTCCTGCCTCAGCCTCCCAGGTAGCTGGGACTACAGGCATGTACCACCATGCCTGGCTAGTTTTTTCTATATATTTTTAGTTGGCCAGATAATTTCTTTCTATTTTTAGTAGAGACGGGGTCTCGCTCTTGCTCAAGCTGGTCTCGAACTCCTGAGCTCAAACCATCCACCCGCCTCGGCCTCCCAAGTGCTAGGATTATAGGCGTGAGCCACCTCGCCCGGCCTATGTTTTGGATTTTGAAGCATTTCGGATTTTGGATTTTCAGATTAGGCATATACTCAACCTGTAGTACATGTCTTTAGCTTGGTGAAATAAACATGGGTAGTTCAAGGTTTAAGTAATAAGAATAGAATGACAGAACTGGGTACTTATGTAATGAACGCCAACAATCAGCTCCCTATTTTTTCCTGCTTCTGAAATCTAGTTCAAATCTAGTTTTTAAAGACAGATAAAAAATTGCTTTATTATCAAGAGACTTGCGATCTATACCTAATAGCTCACTGGTTCAAATTCCCCGCTGTTTAGTTTTTCAACAAATGAGTTAAACCAAATTACAGGGTAAAAACTTTTCTGAGTATAAAGGAATGAAGGAGTTCTCTTGAAGGTTCCTATAAATGGCAAGAGAAAATTTTAAAATTTAGCTCATTTTTCACTCACAAGATTTTTAATATTTAGCTCATTTCCCACTTACATTAGAAAACATGAAAGTCCTTCAGAATTATCTTTCTTTAGAAACCATTAAGGTTTTATGAGGAAAGGAAGAGAGGCAAAATGTGGATAACTTCTCTCTATTGTCTAACCTGGGAAGAAGTAAAAGAACTCAATCCAATTTTTCATTATGGTGAGGCAACTGAGAACAATCTGAATTCAGAAAATCTGGGTACAGATTTCTGAATCTTTAGCCCCTCTGAAACTTCGTCCCCTTATAGTTCAAAACCAAATAATCATTCTCTCAACATTTTAGCTTTGTTATAAAGATTAAGCATTATAATGTTTTTTTAAAAAAGATAGAATGATTCAGCAAACCTAGATCAAAATGCAAAATGTAATTTTATCATTTTCAGTGAGGGTAAAGTGTTAGTATTCCAGAACTGCATTAAGTTGAAGAAATCACACTTTGGGGACAAAATAAATGTGGTTTAGCCTAACACTATTTCTGGACTGCAATGAGCTGTAAGCAAAGATTTGTGTGACTTGAGAGTAAAATCTCAGTTCCTGAAGCCTGACCAAGTAAGGCCTTTCCAAAGGGGGATATAGCTGCTTCTTTTGGCTCCAGAAGCATCTCTAACCTAGAGATAGCTAGAGAAAGTGCTAGAATGGATTAAATTCCTTAAGCAAAGCTTTCAGAAAATACAACATACAGTTAAATCTTCAGAGGAAGAAAGCTGGTAGAAGTGAAATTAGACAGCTTAGACAATCAGTGTAAACAGTGTTTTCCAGATACAGCAAGGAATTACCCATAAAACCTTCTTTACAAAATGAATGATGGTAAAGAGGCATATAATTCTAGCATGGGTGTGTAATCGCTTTAAAGTATCTAATGTGAGTACAGTGAAAGAGCACTAGACTAGGAATGAGAAAATCAGTTTCAGATCTGGTTACCACATTCAAAATAGAAAAATGGTTACAAAAGTCTGAGTCAGGTATGCTCTGGATTTAAACCCAATACTTTCCCTTACTTTGTATGACTTTGGGCAAGTTTTAGCCTTTCTGAACTTATTCCTTACCTACCACATGGAGATAAGAATGCACACTTCGTAGGGTTTCTTTGAGGATTAAATGAAATAAAGTACGTAAAGCACTTAGGACATTATAACACTCAATAAATTTACAGACATTACTACCAGCTATACATCCTTGAGTGCCAGAGCCTCATTTAAAAAGGGGGTAATAACACAGGGAAGCACTCTGACACATTAAAGCACCGTGTAATATGAAGGATTTACTATTACGAGAGGAGGCCAGGGTCACTAGTTTCCCACAGCAAATGTTATCAGTTGCTCTCTTTCCAACCAGCCGATTACCATTAACAACATGGTATTATTTAGAATACAAATTCTTTTAGAAATATTCATTACTTTAACACCAATAAATTAACAGATTAATATCTATGAGCTGATAAAAATTTATTGAGCATTTTCATGTGTAATCTCATGAAAAGAAGGGCTTTTCCTCTCTATATAGGTTACCATTACTTTTGCCTCTATCACTATCTCATGTTATACTTCTTGCATAGAGCAGGAACTCAGTTTCTGTTAAATTGACTGCAAAGCATCAGGTAACCTAAAACTTACACTTTAGAAGTGCTCACTTTTTTATCCTGAAGAGGGTAGGGGAGATATTATGAATAATGAACTCAAGAAATTGTTAAAAGCACTCTACAGATGAGCTAAAAAATGTTGAAAACAGCACTTACCACAATAAAGGATGTCAGTTGTCTCCATTATAAGATCCTATTGTTAAATGAAGGTACTACTTAAAATGGTCTTCCAAAGGTTTAAGCAGGGGTTCTATAAAGACATGAGAGTGCAAAGCAGCTTGAGCTCTACAAGGCAGTTCAATTGGTATCTACTGACTACATGCCTTCTGCAAGGCACCCAGCTGGGCAGTACAGAAAAAGATGCTCATGTATCATGTATATCCTAGGATTCATACGCTAAATTAGAGAGTAATTCATAACAAGATCAAATCCAGAGCTGAAGCACAGTGTTAGCACGGTAGGATGAGAGGAACTGACAAAAGGAAAAGGGCAGTACTGAATGAAAAAGTAAAATCAAAAAAAAAAAAAGAAAGAAAGAAAAGAAAAAAGAAAGTCCAGGAGAACTTTCTGTAGGTTTGACTTGAGCTAGACTTTGAATGGCCAATATGATTTGAATAGGGGGAAATTAGTGTATACAAAGGATAATGACTTCTGTGACTAAAATGGAGATTCTATATAGGGGACAAGCCTTTAGAATTAGGTTGGTATGCTTTGGATACAAGAATGAAAAGTTTCAGACTTCTGTTTGAGTTATTTGCTTTTCAAAGGAAGTAGACATTTATCTTGTACCTTATAAACCTAACAGTCCTGGATTGCAGCTAAATTGTGTGGATGCTGGTATTTCAACAGACTGTAAGCATCATGTCTGATTTAATGCTGTATCTTTTATTGGAAGATAACATGCCTACCTAGTATTAATAAGTACTTGGTAAATGTCTCCTGAATGACTAAATGATTCCCAGTATAAAAATTAGTCAGCTGAAAGACTAAACATGGGGGCTTGGGCTTGTAAGCCACTTAGGCTTTTAATCATACAGCTACATCTGAAAGTTTTATGTTAGAATAGTAATCCCATACATCACATTTCTGTGGAATAGGTGAGCCCATCTATAGCTCATCTCCCCACCACAATCACAGCAGTCAGATAAAGTCGAGGAGTTTATTAGGGAAACATGAGGCACAGATACCCCAAGTGACAGAAAGAAAACTTTGAAAATGTCCCTTCAAGCCAAGTGGGGGCCTGGCCTTGACCTCCCCCAAATGACAAGAGACTCCTGGGTTAGCAACAACATTCTCTGGCAGCCATATTGCCAGGGCATGAGCGTCTCGGCCAGGACCGCCCCCCACCTCCCACCAAAGGTGGGGAGGAGAAAAAGACTATTTATAGATTCAGTGCAGAGCAATGAGAGGTGTAAGGAGAGTCTGAGTGACAAAGAAAGAGAGACGTGGTAAGGACCTTCACAAAGAGTTCCAGGCTTTTGGCTCTGAACACCTCAAATCCATTGACAAGTCGTCCTATAAAATGTTACTGAAAAGGTAAAATGCCTAATGTTGTTTCCAAGAGTTCCCCTGGACTTCTCCCCACAAGCCACATCATACCCCCAGATGCATATGGCAGAGCCCAAAGGCCACACTTTTGAAAAAAGAAAAACAAGAATAAGCCCTGTTGCTCTTTAAGGAGAGAGGAAGGAGCTGAAGGCTGCTGGGGCCTTTCCCACATGGCCTGTGTTCTGTCAAGCAACTTCCCAGCAGCAGCATGGCATACTTCTAGGTGAGCGTCTCACCTTTTGTCACCTGTCAAAGAAAAATTAATATTTAGATAAATTCAAAAAGATTAAAGACATCTAAAAAAAAAATCTTAATTAAGATCCTGGGCAGTGAGAAATGGTAGAAAGGAAGATAGATTTGGAGTCACAAAAACCTGGTTTAAATCCAGGCCAGGTACTTAACTTCTCTAAGCCTGTTTCTGCTTTCAGGTTTTTTTCTAGCAGTAAGTGGAAATATGCATTCTCTCTTGGATAGCCCTTGCCCATCATACTCACCCGTGCTTCAATATACTCTATTCTCCTTTCAAGGGCTGTCAATTTCTCGTTTAGCGTTGCGAGTCTTGAACGACAAGACATATCTGGTAAAAAGAGACTAATGTTCAGGATTAATGTCACTCCAAGCACAGACACAGACACACACACCCTCTATACTGACAAAGAGGAATAATATAATAAAGTACAAATGGGAGTGGAAGGGATAAAGTGAAAAGTTTCTTAGGAGCACAGCTGCTTAAAGTAGATGGGGTGAACTTCCTACCAAGTGTAGTAGGCAGAGAATAATGGCCACACAAAGATGTCCATGCCCTAATCCCCAGAACCTGTGAACATGTATCATACACGGCAAAAGGGATTTTGCAGATGTGACTGAAGTTAAGGACCTTGACATCCTGGGATTTATCCTGGATTATTTAATGGGGCCCAATCTAATCACAAATTCATAAATGTAGATGAGAAAGGCAGAGGAAGGAAGTAAAAAAATGATAGGAAGGGAAAGAGATTTGAAGTGTGAAAGGGATTCAACCTGCCATTGCTGGCTTTGAGGATGGAGGAAGGGGCCATGAGCCAAAGGATACAAGTGACTTTTAGAAGCTGGGAACAGCCCTCAGCTGACAGCCAGCAAGGAAACATGGATCTTAGTCCTATAATCGCAAGAAACGGAATTCTGCCAACAACCCAATAAGCAAGGAAAAGATCCTCTTCTAGAGCCTCCAGAATGGAAAGCAGGCCTGCTGACATCCTCATTTAAGCCCAGTGATAACTGTTGGATTTCTGACTTACACAATGGTAAAATAATAAATTTATGTGATTTAAGCTGCTAACTTTGTGGCAATTTGTTGTTATGGCAGCAATAGAACACTAATACACTAAGGCTGTACAGATGGCCATTTGCTAAGTGGCAAATGTTTCAAGAGAAGAGACATGACAAGAAAAAGAAAATAATCTCAATATGGAAGAAAGTAGAGGTCAAGAAAGCAGCAGAAATTATGGGAAGGAGGGAAGGTGTAAGACTTTCCAAGATCACGGAAGCCACATCATTACTGTTGGGAGGATACTTAATGATTCATCACTATCTGCAAAGGCCTTTTAGAACTAAAGTGGGAGAACATCAAATACCCTGCAGAACCCACATTCCATCTGTGAAAACAGACCAGATTCTTTTTCTTCCTCTAGCTTTCTCAACCTTCTTTCACCACCTCACCCAAGATGAAACCTAGATTTCCCCTCAAACATCTGTTCCTCTGCAAACTTCTATAATAGAAACTACTCTTTTTCTTTTCTCAACATGAGAGAAAAGGATATCTAAGCATGGTAATTATTTCTGAGTCCCTCCTCCAACATTGTTGTTCACTCTCAATAACCTTCATTTTTTAAGTCTAAAATATCCACTAAGACACTCTCCCACACAATGGTTTAACACTTAGCTAACAAGTTTCCTTTTCATCTCTTCTCTGGCTGTTTTGCAAAAGCACTTCAGCATCTATTCTGACAAATCTTCCTACACTCTGATCTTGCCTCAACTTTCATTTCATCATGTCCAAACCTTACTCATCAGGCCTGTCTAAACATTCTCCTTCAAGGCTGAGTTCAAATTGTATCTCTGAGAGGTCTTGCCAGATGGAAATAATAATTCTCGGCCGGGCGCGGTGGCTCACGCCTGTAATCCTAGCACTCTGGGAGGCCGAGGTGGGCGGATCGTTTGAGCTCAGGAGTTCGAGACCAGCCTGAGCAAGAGCGAGACCCCATCTCTACTAAAAATAGAAAGAAATTATATGGACAGCTAAAAATATATATAGAAAAAATTAGCCGGGCATGGTGGTGCATGCCTGTAGTCCCAGCTACTCGGGAGGCTGAGACAGGAGGATCGCTTGAGCCCAGGAGTTTGAGGTTGCTGTGAGCTAGGCTGACGCCACGGCACTCACTCTAGCCTGGGCAACAGAGTGAGACTCTGTCTCAAAAAAAAAAAAAAAATAATAATAATAATAATTCTCCCTCTGCTGTATTTATCTAAGCATTTACGGATGAATTTCTAATTTTAGTTAATCATATACTTGGTCTTTGGATATTACTTCCTCCTTTGGATAAAGATTTAATGAATAAGAATGTTCATCACTATTACTTATGATGGTGAAAAACCAAAAACAAATGCCCATTATTAGAGGAATGGTTTGATAAAGTATAGCATATCTATGAGACTATTAAAACAGCCATTAAAAATTACAAGTTTGGCTGGGCACGGTGGCTCATGCCTGTAATCCTAGCACTCTGGGAGGCCAAGGTGGGCGGATCATTTGAGCTCAGGAATTCGAGACCAGCCTGAACAAGAGCAAGACCCCATCTCTACTAAAAATAGAAAGAAACTAGCTGGACAACTAAAAATATATAGAAAAAATTAGCCAGGCATGGTGGCGCATGCCTGTAGTCCCAGCTACTTGGGAGGCTGAGGCAGAAGAATTGCTTGAGCCCAGGAGTTTGAGGTTGCTGTGAGCTAGGCTGACGCCACAGCACTCTAGTCAGGGCAAAAGAGCGAGACTCTGTCTCAAAAAAAAAAAAAAAATTACAAGTTCGAAGAATATTTAATGACATGGAAAATGCTCATGCTACGAAGCCAAATGATATTTGTGTACTTGTAATTTACAATTTATTTACATGTCTGTTTCACTACTAGAATGAGTTAATCAAAAGAAGATAGTGTCCCTTATTAATATTTGTAACCTTAGCCCCACGCCTGGTATATAGATGTTTATTGAAAAAAGTTAGTGGAACAAACGACTCCAGTGTGATTCCATTCATCTTAAAAGTGGGGAAGCCAAGGCCTAGATAAGTTGAGGATCCACCTTGGGTCACTGATGGGATAAAATAACAGCAGAGCTGAGTTTAGAACCCAGTTCTCTCACTGCCCAGTATGGTGTTCTTTCCCATCCGCCACACACTGACGCCATCCTTCTGAGCCTTTGGGGCTGTAACTTATTACTCATGTCTTTTAAAATTTGCCAACAGCCCAACTCTTCCTCTTTCATTTTTTTCTTTTTGTTTTTAGGTTACTGATTCTTTCCCACACTCATCCATTTTCACTGCTACTCTTCATTATTTTTAAAAAATAGGTTTATTGATATATAATTTACCTGCTTAAATATACAATTCAATGGTGTTTGGTATATTCACTGACTTGTGCAACCATTATCATAAACTAATTTTACAACATTTTCATCATTCCTTAAAAGAAACCTTGTATCTATTAATGCTGTCTCTTGCCATTCTGTCACCCCTCAGCCACTGGAAAGCACTGATCTTTGTCTCTGTGGCTTTCCCTATTCTAGACATTCTTCATTCTTCTTTTTAATCTTTTTTTAAAGTCTGCTAGTGTTGCTTCCTTGGATTTCTAGGTCTAGCTTCAACATCAGTACCTCAGAACCCTCCCCCTTTTTTTCTGAGACAGGGTCTCCCTCTGTTGCCCAGGCTAGAGTGCAGTGGTATCATCACAGCTCACCTGGGTTCAAGTGAACCTCCTGCCTCAGCCTCCTAAGTAGCTGGGACTACCAACGAACCTAGCTAATTTTTAGTTTTTTTGTAGAGACAGGTCTTTTTTTTTTTTTTTGAGACAGAGTCTCACTCTGTTGCCCAGGCTAGAGTGAGTGCCATGGCGTCAGCCTAGCTCACAGCAACCTCAAACTCCTGAGCTCAAGCGATCCTCCTGTCTCAGCCTCCCGAGCAGCTGGGACCACAGGCATGCGCCACCATGCCTGGCTAATTTTTTCTATATATATTTTTAGCTGTCCATATAATTTCTTTCTATTTTTAGTAGAGGTGGGGTCTCGCTCTTGCTCAGGCTGGTCTCGAACTCCTGAGCTCAAACGATCCGCCCACCTCGGCCTCCCAGAGTGCTAGGATTACAGGCGTGAGCCACCGCGCCCGGCCGAGACAGGTCTTACTATGTTGCTCAAGCTGGTCTTGAACTCCTGGCCTCAAGTTATCCTTCCACTTTGGTATCCCAAAGTGCTAGGATTACAGGTGTGAACTATGGCACCCAGCAGCCAGCACCCCCTTTTCCCGGATACACTGCCACTTTCTGTCAGGACTGCCTGACAGGACCAAATCTCTTTTCATTCTGGTTTTTGGAAGTTCAAAAGCACTTTATGTATGCTATTGAGTAAGAGCACAAATATTATCTCTGATAACCTGTCATTTTCCATGAAGAGACACACCAAAATTATGGAGGGGTGGGGTGAGAGATAGAGATCCTTCCTGGATGGCTATTCTATTCTAGCTGTCAATCTGATAATGAATCAGACTCCAAGAACAATACTATGCTACTGTCCTACAAGGATAAACACTGTTAATAAATATAAAATGCTCAACTCAGTCATATTTCATACCCTAATAAATACATACTGGTTCAAATAAAAAACACTGAAAAGCATTCAGCAGCTAGACAAATCTGAAACCAGAGCACATTTATGTGTACATTATCACCAGACTGAAAATGCCAGCTCTCATTAGGGTACCTAATGTGCATATAACGTCACTGCTGACAAACGTCAGCTATCAGACACCTCCTTCTGTAAACTCTTAATACATGTAAGCTTAGTGATACAAAAACCAACACTTCCTCTTGAATTGTTTTTGCAGGTAAGTCTTATTTCTCCAGCAAAATTCTAAATTTCTTAGGAGTGGGTAGCATATCCATTTATTCCTATTTATCCCTTTCTCACAGTATCTGACATATAGCTGGGGTCATAACAGATATGCTATATTTATTGGCTAAGTATGAAAACTGAGATTTTTTTAAGTAGCCATATCATCCATTTTTTCTTTATACTTCTCTACACATACTAGCTTTAGAATTGGGGGAAAGTATAAAAATAAAAAGCTATAATGTCTGACAATCTATTTTTAGAAACTTCACCAACTCCTAAGTACAGAATAGGCCTAGTGTTAGGATGTGATTGCTGCATTATGATCTGTGTGTCCTCAGATTTAGGTGGTCTTCCAACACTGAAAGAGAAAATCACAAAAAGATAGTGACTCTACTCTCACCAGCTGGAATCACGGGCTAAAAGCTGTTCAGAAACTCATTAGTTATCTTGGAAAAACAGTTCCCTCTCCAAAACACATGGCCTATGCAGACTCTCTGTGGTCAGGGTAAGGATTACAGGATTGCTGCCATTTTCAAAGGCCTACAGATGCCCCCTCAAAGTAAACTCCTATTGCATCTTTGCACCACCAAATCATATCATCATAAACATGCTACAGTAGACCCTTGAAAAATGCAGGGGTCAGAGGCACCAGTGCCTTCTGCAGTTGAAAATCTGTGCATAACTTTTGACTTCCCAAACCTTAACTGCTAATAGCCTACTGTTGACTGGAAGCCTCACCAATAACATAAACAGTTGATTAACACATATTTTGTATTATATACTGTATTCCTATAATAAAGTAAGCTAGAGAAAAGAAAATATTAAGAAAATCATAAGGAAGAGAAAATATATTAACTGCTCATTAAGTGGAAGTAGATCATCATAAAGGTCTTCATCCTTGTCATCTTCACACCAAGGAGGCTGGGGAGAGGAGAGGTTGGTTCTGCTGTCTTAGGGACAGCAGAGGCAGAAGAGTGGAGGAGATAAGAGAGGAAGCAGAAGAGGCAGGCACACTTGGTATAATTTTTTAAAGACATTATTAAGGGTACATAACAGTTGTATATAATTTAAAAAATCTGCATATAAGTGGACCCATGTAGTTCAAATCTTTGGTGGTCAACTTACGAGCCCCACAGATACATAAGAACTGAGGAGTCAAGCAGAGGGCTCAAAACAGAAAAATATGTTGCACATATATTCATCTTTTTTTGTTTTGTTTTTATGGTTTTTTTTTTTTTGAGACAGAGTCTCGCTCTTTTGCCCTGACTAGAGTGCCGTGGCGTCAGCCTAGCTCACAGCAACCTCAAACTCCTGGGCTCAAGCAATCCTTTCTGCCTCAGCCTCCTGAGTAGCTGGGACTACAGGCATGCGCCACCATGCCCCGCTAATTTTTTCTATATATTTTTAGTTGTCCAGATAATTTCTTTCTATTTTTTAGTAGAGACGAGGGTCTCGCTCTTTCTCAGGCTTGGTCTCTAATTCCTGACCTCGAGCGATCCTACCGCCTCGGCTTCCCAAAGTGCTATGATTATAGGCGTGAGCCACTGCGCCCGGCCATGTATTCATCTTGAATCATCCAATGCCAGGACAATGTACTCAGATGTATCCTTATGATTTATCCGGTTTCTCAGCTTGTTGGTCTTTGTCTAAACTCTTATTTTATAGTACTTTCAATCTTTGGGAACTTCCCTCTTGTAGAACTAACTGCTAACTCAAATTGCTTTAACGTTTAATTTTGCATCATAATTCTGTTCTTCTTTACTTGTGATCAATTGGTTTTTTCTCTAAATTCACTTTCAAAACTCTTCAAAAACCACCCAGTAATTACTTCAAACATGTGGCAATTACCATTACTTCAAAGCTGAGGGAAGTCATTTCTTCAACCTCCTAAAGATTGGACTTCTGTTGGACCTGTTGGAAATCCCAAATAGTCTTTACTTTCTATCTGGTCACAAAATGTAACTCACACTTGTTTGATGTAAAAAAAAGTCTGAGAACAGGTATTTCCTTGCTTATAAAGCAAGAAAAGAGACATTACTCTTCTGCAAAATTTTAAGTTCAAGCTTTTCAATTTTCAGTCACTCTTAAGACTCATCCACTATAAATTTAATGGGTGTGATATGCCAAAAAGATTTATGTCAAAGATAAATGCACAGGAATTAAAAGTTTACCAATACGATTCTGTTCTCAGAAATGAAGTTATTACATTATCAGGATCCAAATTTGGGGAACTGAAATGCTAGATCACTTTTTTTTTTTCTTTTCCTTTATCCCAGTTCTTCCTCAAAGGAAACTAGATCACTCTGAAATTTTGGAAAGCAACCCCAGTTTGAGTTGTTATTTTCAACGCTATACTGATTGAACTGATATTCTTAATACTTTGCTTGGATAGTCCATATGTACATATCAGACATTAACTCCTACCAAATAAATGAAGTCATTTAATTCTGCTTTTAAAAACAAAGTTAAGGCTGGGTGCAGTGGCTCATGCCTGGAGCCTGAGCCAGGAGGGTCAATTGAGGCCAGGAGTTCACGACCAGCCCAAGCAACACAGCAAGACCCCCTCTCTACAAAGAATTTTAAAATTAGCTGGGTGTGGTGGCATTTGCCTATAGTCCCAGCTACTGAGGAGGCTCAGGCAGGAGAACTGCTTGAACCCAGGAGTTTGAGGTTGCAGTGAGCCATGATGGCGCCACTGCATTCTAGCCCTGGCAGAGGGAGACCCTGTCTCCAAAATTATAAAATAAATTTAAACCCAGGCTAACACCTGTAATCCCAACACTTTAGGAGGCAGAGGCTGGAGGATCACTTGACGCCAGGAGTATGAGACCAGCCTGGGCTATACAGCAACACCCCATCTCTAAAAAACCAAAACCAAAACAAACAAACAAAAACAGTTAAAACTCTCTACATCAGTGATTTTTCAAACTACTTTCTAATCCTCTCCAGACTAAGCCACAGTCCCAAAGCTATGATCCAGTCATCAGTCCATTCTGTCCACAGAATATTTTGGTTTCTCCTATTTGGCCCTTCCTCTGAGGGACTGTTATGAGTAAAGAATGCTGTGAAGAATAATATTTCAGCTTTCTAGGAAAGCAGGAAAAACTGATCATGAGAACATGGAAACAGTTTGCATAGAACTTTAAAAAAAACTCTGAGGAAAACCAGACTATCTGAGTAGCAGGGTAAATAGGTCAGTACCTCTCAAATGTTTTCAGTTCATTAAAATCAATCAGTCTAGCCTCTTTGGGTCTCCTGATTCCAAATTCACTTATCTTTTCATACTCCTTCACTTATATTCCTCAAAAAAAAAAAAAAAAGATATTTCAGAATATATAAGATCTGTGATTTCCTGACTACCATTTCCTAATACAACCTCTATAGCAATTTATGTGTCTGAAAGTGTATCAGTGACATATACATTTATACTATGCTCTCATTAATACTACCTTCACCCCCATTCTCTGATGAGTGAAGAAATCCACCATACTGCAACACATCAAGATTGTAGTCCTATACATCTTGTATGTAAATACATTAATACAAAAACGATGCTCTGCTTTATCCTGAAGTCATTTTTTCAAGATTAGAACTTCTCCTAATGTAGGAAATGGCTCCTATTCTGTGTCCCCTACAGTGCATTAAGAGAGGGCCTTGTTTTGAGATCTAGTTTCTCTTGCTGATGCTTTCTAACAAAACTCTTGCTCTCTTTCATACTCCTTAGGACTCGACAGTCCTTTAGCTAGAAAATAATTCATTCATTCTGAAATTTTTTTTTAACACGTCGGTTTCCCCTATTTGATCGTAATTGCTTAATGTCACTGAATTAGTGTAACTAAGGTGCACTGTTGGAAAAAGATGGCTAGATGTCACGCCTACAGACAGAACACCTACTACAAGCTAGATACTAGCAATACAGAGAGGATTTCCAAGGCCCTGTGAGAGCCAGACCTTACCTCTGACCTCATCTCCTACCCGTCAGCATACACGGGAGGCAGGAAGGAATGGGTAGGAGAGTGGCTGAGGGCACTACTAAAAGGCATGACGCTACAGGGTTTCGACTTCATCCTGAAGATAGGGTACAGTCAAGAGTCTTTTAACAGCGACACGATCTCGGCTGTGCGTTATGAGTGCAAAGTGGGGACTGGAATGGAAGCAAAGCACAAAGGAGGCAGGGAGATCACTGAAGAGAAAAAAACACTCGAGTGTGAATGGGGCTGCCTGACGTGTCTGGAAAAAGGACTTGTGAAGGGGTCCCGGGGGATGGCAAGAAGCCCATTAGCTCAGCTTAGAGCAGGATATCCCCCCAGAGACTGCCTAGCGGAGCCAGAGGGTCTGGGCAGGAGCGGGAAGATGGGGCCTAAAGGAGGAAGTGAAAAGCAGCAAGAGCCGAAGGCTTCCATAGAGTGCCCTCAAAGCTTCTCAGCGCCCCAGCCAAACCGCCCCAAAGGCCTCCCTCCTCCTCGCCTCCCCCTGCTCGCCTGCCTACCAAACGAGTTGAGAAAGTCCGCGATTTTCTTGATGCTGCTGGTGATGACCTCGATGTACTCCCGGTTCGCCCAGTCCTGGTGAATCTCCCGCTGCACGGGATCCTCTTGCCCCGCCATAGCTGCCGCCTAAGGAAGAGCGACTGCGCAGGCGCCCCGACCCAATAGGTGGCCAGTGCGCCTGCGCCCCCAGCCCACACCCGTCGTATTTGGCACCCACGAATCTACAGGCATTGTGGTGCGCCTGCGCAATGTTACGTTCTCGCTGGCTGTCTCGGCTCCCACGCCGGGGAAAACAGACGCAATTCAGGCGGAGAGGACAGAGTGCGCAGGCGTCAAGAACCACCCACCACGCCCATCATTGGCGGTTTTGGTCGTTAGGGGGCGCGTAGGCTCGTGCCGCTTCCTCGCTGGGCTTTTTCGGGCTCAGGTTGCGCAGTCAGTCTGCACTTAGGATGGGCACAATCGATTGACCCATACTAACTACAAGTCATTTTTGAAATGCTTTTCAACAGTATAACGTGATGTCCCACCTCATGTTTATCAAATGAACAAAGCATTTTTCTAACGACAATACCCAATGATGGAGACGCTGAGGTGAAATTGGTAGGGCATACTCTCTAAACTGGCACAGTCCTTTTACAACGAATTTGTAAGCTGATAGCCAGAGCTGCAAAAATTTCAAGCCTTTGACCTAATCATTTCATTAATAAAATCATTGAAAAAACCCACCACTTAAAAAAAGGCGCAGAGATACTCTATTAATGCTACAAGAACGAAATCTCAGCAGTTGAGGAATGACTAAATGATGGTATAGCCACTTAAGGCAGTATTATCAATACTATGCAGTCATTTAAATGCCAATTGTGAACACTGGAAGAACATGAAAACACAGGATAAACTGGAGGGAAAAACAAAATATAAATTGTTCTCTAATGTTGAACACTGCATGATACAGACCAAGTTGATGTAGGCCATTAGTAACAAGTGGCATCAGGACTCTGGTTTTCCACATGGAGCAGTATTGCAGACTTGGAGGTGATGGCAAATGGCACTTCTGAGAACACATCCCTTAGAGCTGGGCACACTGCAGAGGACTGGAGTACAGATTATCAGAACACTATGAAGCCCTCTCTATCCAACAATTTTTAATCATATAATTTTACATCGAGGTCTTTCATTTAAGGGGGGAAAAACTACCACTGTGCAATTAAAAACTAAATAAAAATTACTGCTTTGTTTGCTTTTAAAATAACAAGTGTCCTTTTTATTAAGAGGAAAACAAATGAACTGACTGGGGGAAAAACGTTTTGTAATTAAAAATCATTTGTATCTCTTCCAAGTCTCATCATTCTCTGCCCCTCTCTCCATTTTCTGACACTCCCTCCAAACTCTTCTCCACTTACCCCTTCTCCCATAGGTACACACACAGTAGGCACACACCACAGGTACACACAGTGGGCATCTGACAATTCTTGACCGGTAGCTAAAGACTCTGGTCTTCTAAACCAGAATCTCAGTCTGACACCATCCTCAAGCCCTCAGTCTCTCTCTAACTTTACCCAAAAAACTAGATAAAAGGTGACAACTCTAATTTGTGCTGTGTTCTCTAGTTCTCAAAGTACAAAGGCAGTTCTGGGTAGATAGATGGGCTATTAGTTAATTCCTCCCACACTTACTGCACACTGCTAGGTACTGTAATAACTAGGCACTTGGGATACAGGTATCAGCTAGGTAGACTCCTCCCTTTCCTCAGCCATCCAAGGTTAATTATTTGAAGTGATAGTAACAAATTTGTCAAATCACTTTCACTATGGCAAAAGTGCAAGTGTTTTTGTTTTGTTTTGTTTTTGAGACAGGGTCTTTGCTCTGTCTCCCAGGCTAGAGTGCAGTGGCATCATCATACCTCACAGCAACCTCAAACCTGGGCTCAAGTGATCCTCCTGCCTCAGCATCCCCAGTAGCTGGGACTAGAAGCCTGTGCCACCACACCCCACTAATTTTTTTAATTTTTTGTAGGGACAGGGTCTTGCTCTTGCTCAGGCTGGTCTTGAACTCCTGGCCTCAAGGGATCCTCTGCCTTCCAAAGTGCTAGGATTACAGGCATAAATCACCCCGCCCAGCCCAAAAATGTCAGTTTTTCAGTATTGTAAAAATGAGACATAATCGTCCTTTTTGAGATTTGGAAAGACTTGTGTATCTTTCTCTTGCTCTTAACAGGAAAGCATTTATAAATTCTGTCTCCTTGCACTGGGATCATTCCAGTAGAGTTACAAAAGTTTTCAGGGCTCTGGATCACTCAGCTGAATTCCCACTGAACAGCGTGCAATGAGTAGGGACTAACTTTTAACACTAACTACAGATCCTGATACTTTTATGCAGGTTCCCGACCACAGACTTTTTTTTTTTTTTTTTTTTTTTTTTTTGTTGAGACAGAGTCTCACTTTGTTGCCCAGGCTAGAGTGAGTGCCGTGGCGTCAGCTTAGCTCACAGCAACCTCAGACTCCTCGGCTTAAGCGATCCTACTGCCTCAGCCTCCCGAGTAGCTGGGACTACAGGCATGCGCCACTATGCCCGGCTAATTTTTTCTATATAGATTTTTAGGTGTCCATATAATGTCTTTCTATTTTTAGTAGAGACGGGGTCTCGCTCAGGCTGGTCTCCAACTCCTGACCTTGAGCAATCCACCCGCCTCGGCCTCCCAGAGTGCTAGGATTACAGGCGTGAGCCACCGCGCCCGGCCCCGACCACAGACTTTTTAAGTAGGGATGTCTGTCCTCTGTGACCGGATCAAAGGCAGCCCTCCTGAAGCTGCGGTCCTGGACAGTGTTCTAAGGAGGTGGGGGGTGGGGAGTCCAGCCCGACCACTCCCTCCAGCGGAGCACCTTGAGACCTCATCCTCGCCCCCGTGCCTCGAGCTAGCCCGTGGACCGCGGCTCGAGCTAGCCCGTGGTCCTGGGTCACAAAGGCGGTTGCCAGGCGCCGGGTGGAGAAAAGATGCTCTGGAGCGTGCAGCCCGCGGAGTTCAGCAGGTGAGCCCTTGGCCCGGACGGTGGGATGGTGGGAGCGGGCCTGGGCTCCCACTGCCTCCTCCGCCTCCTTCAGAGTCTTTTGGCTCCTGCCCCTGGCTAGGGACCTTGGGGGAAACAAGTCCCTCCTTCTGGCGGGGAGGTGGAACTACTCCCACGCTCCTGGGCAGCTCCAGCTTCTCAGGATCCGCAGTTTACAGTTTGCGAGGACCCCAGCTGGTCTTTTCCGCTACTTTCCCCTTTCCCAGGTGGGGAAATTAGGCGATGGGGCTCCTTGGACTGGGAGGAGCCGTATGAAGGGGAAGCGTTTTCGGCCAGGAGAACCAGGTGTCCCCTATCTGGAGCTATTAGAGCAGGTTGAACAGAGTTCCTAGGTTCCAACCTTCCTGGAGTGGATGACGGTGACTGGGTAGTGGGGATGGAGTGAACCATCTTTCTTAAACCTTGTGTGAAGGGGTGTAAAGACCTAGGGTCAGAAGCCTTCTCATCCCCTTCGTTCTGCCATATATTTAGGCTGGACATTGGACAAAGTCTTTTACCTCTGCCTCCATTTCCTCTTAGGATAAGTCAAGAAAAGAATCTTGGGATTAAACACTCTTTTGGACTTTTATGCTCGGAGGCGTTAATATTCTCCCCATCCCCACCTTGCCATGGCCATGTACCAGAATAGCCCTGATCTTGGCTGTATGCTCTAAAGGTCAAAATATCAAGCATCAGAAGCCTCTCATAGGCTATTTGGAATAGGTAACTGTCCATTGGGTGTCAGTTTCTCATCCTAAGGCAGCCCAGATATGTAAACACTTAATAATTTGCAAAGAACACGTAATAATCTGCATAGGTTATGAGAAACACAGCAGGTGGGGAAAAATCAACAAATCCCCTTTCTACTAACCATAATCAGGGACAGGTCTTCTGATCTGAAATGTCATCAACAGTTCCTTTTTTTTTTTTTTTTTGTTGAGACAGAGTCTCACTCTGTTGCCCGGGCTAGAGTGAGTGCCATGGCATCAGCCTAGCTCACAGCAACCTCAAACTCCTGGGGTTAAGTGATCCTACTGCCTCAGCCTCCCGAGTAGCTGGGACTACAGGCATGCACCACCATGCCCGGCTAATTTTTTCTATATATATGTTTAGTTGGCCAGATCATTTCTTTCTATTTTTTTTTTTAGTAGAGACGAGGTCTCGCTCTTGCTCAGGCTGGTCTCGAACTCCTGACCTCAAGCGATCCACCCGCCTCGGCCTCCCAGAGTGCTAGGATTACAGGCGTGAGCCACCGCGCCCGGCCAACAGTTCTTTTTTTAAAATGAACTTTTCTGTCTCACAAACTGTGGTGGAAATGCCAACTTTTCACAGCATTTCTGGGGCAATTCCTGGATGAGATAGGATCAGATCTGCCACTGTTACCTTTTGTGGGAGAAAAAGGAGCAGAGAAATACACTTGGCTAGAAAGAAAAGGGATCTGCTGTGCTCCCTAACATAATAGGCAGGTGCTTAAAAATATTAGCTTCTCCTGAATTCAGCAAAACCCCTTAAATACTGACAATTTTGAAGTAGAAATAATGGAAAATCCAAATTCTACTTGAATAAACTTTGAGTTAGTGATAACTTCACAGCTCTTTATCTTCAAAAAAAAAAAAAAAAACAACAACAAGGTCTCCCATAGATGAAAAAAACAAAACAAAACAAACAGAACAAAAAGCAATCCACACAGAGAAAAACAAAAAAACTTTAACAATTTTTAAAGATTGGCCTTTAGAAAAGTTTTTCCCTCCCAGCACGTGTAAATCCTCTGAGGTGGTACATAAATAGCCCAGGGTTGGAGAGAGCTGCTCCCTTATGCTAGAAAACACAGAGGCTTTTAGGGCCAAGAGTAGACTGCATAATGAAGAATAGGGAAAGCTAGAGTTGCCTGAAAGGAACAGCATAAGTCCTCAAAATATACAGTGCAAGAGAATCCCCTTGAGGGTTTGTATAAATGCAGATTGCTGAGTCCCACCCCAAGAGTTTCTGTTTCTGTAGGTCTGAGGTGGGGCCCCAAAATCTGCATTTCTACCAAGTTCCCAAATGATGCTAACGCTGCTAATCCAGGGATCATACTTTGAGAACCACTACTATAAAGTACACAGAGTCAAAGTCACAAATATTTTAAGGTGTGACTTTTCCTAGCTTCTTCTAATCTCTAATAATAAGGTCTCATTATCAAGTTCCAGCTGCCTCCGCCACCTCAGAGGCATAGATTCTGTCATAAGCTAACAGAGCTAACAACATAACATAGGTTCTAATGATGGACTGGGATAGTCCATTTCAGACAAATCCATTTCCTTTTCAGAAAAATGGGTTAAAACCTACCTCCAGAGGCTTAAGAAAAGGTTTAATAAAGCTTTAGTCCACATAGCAGTTACTAGGTTCAATACTTGTTACCATTCGCTATTGTCCTTTATAGAATTACTAATACCCTAACACCTGTTGGAATCTTTTAATGGGAACTACAGATTAAGTCAATAATGAGAAAGAGATGGGAATGTGAACCGCCATGCCCTCACCAAAAGCATGCCAAGGAAACTCCATGTTCTGATTCCTCTCCTTTAGGACTGTCAATGGCAGGATACCAGCTCTGGTCACCATGGACCCCACTGGACGAGAGCTTCCAATGGCTGCGGCACACAACACCTACACCTTCCTCCAAGCACCCCTTTAGGGCCTCCCCCTGCTTCCCACACACCCCTTCTGACCTTGAAGTACAGCTGTGCTTTCAAGAGGTCACTCTAGTCCTAGACAGCTCATTCCTGGAAACTGGAGTGAGTCCCAAGTTACCATGCCATACATCAGAGCTCCAAACCATGAACAACAAGAAAGGACTGGTCAGAAAGCCCCAGCCCGTTCGCCTCAGTGGAGTGGATTCTGTCTTTGGCAGGGTCATCACAGCTCAGCCACCAAAGTGGACCGGGACCTTCAGAGTTTCAGACAAGTCAGCCTTTTGCAAAATCATTAGCAGGGAGCATCAGTGGCCCACTGGACTTAAGGAGCCTCAGATTCAGATGACAGTGACTATGTGCAAACAGATGCTGCGCTCTATCCTCTTGCTATATGCAACGTACAAGAAGTGCACCTTTGCCTTGCAACACTCCAAGTAAAGGGTCTCCATTTGATTCCCAGTTCTTCACACCGTACCCTTTGGTATATGTACCTGAAGCTTACAGAAACCTGCCCACATAAACAAAACTGTGACATTGCCCCAGCCATCTTGCTTTTCTGTCAAGCAATGACCATCTGGGAGCCCCTTCTCTCCCTTCCCCTTCAAAAAAGGGCCAGTGATACAGAGCAAGGGAGAACACTTCCATTGTAAAGCAGAACAACCATTTAAAAGAGTCAAAACTAGCATTCACATGTACATGTGATAAAGAACCATTAAACAAACCATATAAACCAATGAGCCTACTGTGAACTCACTTAAACACCAAAAACCACAAGAAGCTGGGAGAGCAAAGGGGTGTCCGGGAAAGAGATGTATGGATTTCTATGTACCAGAGAATGAAGGGGTCAAATATCTTTATGTGGGTCAAGGATTAGTTTAAAAAACAACATCCCCCCACCAAAAACAACAACAACAAAAACCCTAACCAGCTACACCCTAACACTATTAGAGTATAAAAGTCGGTAGAAATATTAACAAATATTAAACAATATTTACAGTCTGGCAAGACAAAACTTAGTAGCAGCACTGAAACTAGACTTTCTGGCGGAAGACACAAAAGTGCCCATTTTAGCTGACGTGTACTCCTAATGTTCTATTTCTAATAAACTACAAGTAATTTTGTAGCATTTTATAACTAGATTATAGGCATAACTTAGAATAATATGGAAAATAACATTATATATAAAAAGTCGTGCTCGCTTCGGCAGCACATATACTAAAATTGGAACGATACAGAGAAGATTAGCATGGCCCCTGCGCAAGGATGACACGCAAATTCGTGAAGCGTTCCATATTTTAAAAAAAAAAAAAAAAAGTCAACATGAGTTTGATGCGGCCTTTTCCCCCCTCTTATACTAACAAACCAACCAAAAAATTTAAATAGCAGCCAAAATATTCCTTTTGACTTCCACTGGGCATTGACAAGAGGTTCAAGTCATTCCTCCAGAAAGATCACAAAGATTTTCCATCTCAAATGAAGTTTATCCTTATAATAGGAGACATGATTTTAATCGGCAGAACTATGTTAGCACCCGTCTCCATTATTTCTCTGCACAAACCTCAACTCAATTCCATCTAATTCTTGAATAATGAAGGAAACCCAGAAAGAGAAATGAGTTTGCTGAGATAGAAGTTAGAACAAAATTTATTTGTAAAAGTGATATAAGCCTAAATTCTATAAGCCAAAGAGTTTCAAAACTAGCTCCTAAGGCCCAGAATCACAACTCAAGAGTTTTTATTTTATAGCGTAGCATTGCCATGTTTATCCAAACCAATAAATAATGCTACAGGGGAAACCTGGGTCTTTGATGTTAGACAATCTATGAAATCCACAATTAAGTTAAGGCAAACAGCAGATTTCAAACCCTGAACACACAATGGTCATATGATGGCACAGATGGGGAAAGGAGAAACAGTCTCTCTGGGGTCTACTCGGAGTCATCATAAATTTCATCACTATCTTGCTCCTTTTCTTCAGCATTTGCTTCATCTTCTTCACCATCCTAAGAGATAAAGGACAAATAAGTATTTTAGGTCACTGCTCTGGGTGACCCCATGAATACAGCTCCCACAGGATGTACAACCCTACTCTTATCATTGTTAAAACCAATAATAGATTTTAAACCCACATTTTTAAAATGAAATCAGAGTCTCCCCTATTTTTTTTTTTTTTTAAGAGGTGGGGTCTTGCCATGTTGCCCAGGCTGGTCTCAAACTCCTGGCCTCAAGCAATCCTCCTGCCTCTCAGCCTCCGGAGTAGCTGGGATTATAGGCAACAGCCACCAACTCCAGCTTCCCATTCTTCTTGACATCATGAACACTAAGCTAAGACCACAGAAGGAGGTCAGTCATTTTGATACTGACTCATGTCATTCTGCAACTAAACCAAATTTGCATGATTTTTAAATAAGCCACAGCTCTCCACCTCTACTGTATGTGCCTAACATAGGAACAAAGTACTAGTGTATCTCAACAGGAATCCACAAAATTCTGTCTGGTTTGCAACTCTAGTATGGGGGGTTTGCTTAGGAGAAAGTACCAAACTAATAGGATATTGTCTGCTTCAAATTCTTTATGAGGACAGGATGTATGTCATACAAATAAAACAGAGGACCATGTAAATAAAAGGGCTTTTCATACTAAACAATCTTTCGCATCAGCCTCAAATGCATGATAGCGAAGCCCCACAGCAAGGGTTCTTAAATCTGAGCTTCTTGGTGTCCATAACCTATCTGAATTGTGCCAAAATTTTATAAATATACACATTTTTATTTAGCTTTCTTTAAATCCTCAAAAGCATCTGTACCACAGAAAAAAATAAGGACCTATATTCTTATTTTAGTCCTGTATGGTAGCAGCTTCTGACTCTGCTTTGGCTTTCACATTTCTATTTTTGTATGTTCAAACATGTTCAAATGGTTTAACTCATTCTTCTCAACACTCAGAATACTTTGACTTCTTTTCTCCTTTCAAAAATGGTTCCAGATATGAATTCATGGAAAATAGGAGGCTATAATGGAAGGGAATTTTCAATTTCTTTTTTTTTTTTTTTCCAGATAATTTCTTTCTATTTTTTTTTTTTTTTTTTTTAGTAGAGACAGGGTCTTGCTCTTTCTCAGGCTGGTCTCGAACTCCTGTCCTTGAGCGATCCACTCGCCTCAGCCTCCCAGAGTGCTAGGATTATAGGCGTGAGCCACCGCGCCCGGCCTTTCAATTTCTTAGCATTTGCCCCAACTTGAGATACTCATGAGCGACTCTAAGATTTTGTGATTGTTTTTCTCAGCTCTACAAAATTATATAAGCACAGTAGCTTTTTTTGGAGGGAATGGAGATGGACATAGAACTATTTGATAATAAACATAAGCAGGGAAAGTTCTGCTCTCTCTACCAACTCAGAATACTTAACAAAATGCAACCACCAATGCCAGAACCTAGGTCCCTTTGCAGAGATACCTCTGTTATTTTGCTTTTGGAGATCTGGGATGACATGTCATCCTCACTCTCATCTGCTGTGCTCTCCTGGGAATTTTGGGATATAATCTCTTCACCCTAAATGTGAATGGATCAAGAAAAATGGTGGGTTATAATGATTACATTTGAGATCTCAGGGAGAAAGGCTGAGTTTACAGGCAATACAAAGGAAGATATTCTAGCCATTGAAAACATGGTCAAACATGGACACCAACTTGTGATCCAGCATCTAGAGAAGGTGTACTCAACCTCAGGTTTCTGAGATGCCTGTGGCTCTCATATAATAAGTAGTCCTACAAAAGGTTCATCTTTGTATTCTTGTATCATGCGAGATTTTACAAGGCTAGACTGTATTGGTGACTCTTTCAGTTAATGTTGAACATGGATCTAAGATTTCCTATAATACCTTAAGGTATATAAGCACCAACACGCCAACCATGAATGGCTGTGCAGAGGATGAAAGATAGTACAGTGAAGTGGTTTAAGAACATGAACTCTGGATTAAGACTGTTTAGACTCAAACCCTGGCTCTACTCACTTATTGCTGAATGATTTTATGTAAACAACTTAACTTCTCTGGGCTTCAATTTTCACAAAGAAGCAATAGTACCTACCTCATAGGGTTGATGCAAAAAAAGGATGCTAATCCTCCATGGTGCTATTCTTTTTGTATACAACTAATTATAAAACTCAGATATAGTAACAATGAATGAGAAGGGCTTATCCCCTATTTGAAAATTGCTTTAATTCCAAAACAGTATCATAAGCAACACAAGATTTCAGCTAGACAATTGAAAGACCTTAGAAATGTTCATTTGTTAAAATTAGCCAGAGTAATTTATAATTTCAGGAGTGTGATAGATTGGCTTAGGAAACAAAAAACCAAAATAACCAAACAAAGACATGTTTGTCCACATACAAAAATGCTATTATAAAAATCTACCCTCAGTAGGGCTTAAAAGTGCCCCCTTGGCTGTGGAGATATGTTTGTACTGATCTGGCTCCTTTACCTCTGAGGCACCGTTTATATCAATGGCATGTTTTGGTGTCTTCGCTGCTCGGGATGAGGGATGCAGCCTGTGACCAGGACCCATAAACAATGTACCCCAACTTTATGAGCTAAACAGCCAAAGACTTAGGAAAAAAGCAGTCTTACTGAGAGAGCAGAGCTTAGGTTACCCCCCTTACATACCTTCTGATGTTCCCACAAAGAATGGGAGCGGAGGATTACTACTTGCAGGGCCCAAGGCTTACCTGCAAGTCCCGGTTTTTGAGATTGCCCAGCCAGAAAGCCTCTCTGCAATTGTTAAGGATGAGCATGGCTTTGACTCTGCAAACTAACAGCTCCAGTGTCTTTTTTAGTAAAGGCACATGTTTGGTGAGTCTCATGTCCTGGTGAATCTGAATGGAAATAAATACACCCATCTCATGTGAGTTTATCATGCCTTCACACTTCCTATACAGAGCCTTTTGAATTCCTAACACCTTAAACACTGAATAAGAACATAAGCCCTGTCAGTATGGGCCAGAGATATATTCCGTCAAAGAGCAGTAGTTCAGCAGAGTACTCAAAAGAGAATGGCAGCTCAAAAGTTCAGAGCCTAAGAAGACATACCACCAACACCTCTAGCTCTTCCTCATAACCTCTTATTGACCAATCCTCAATGTATTTACCTAAAATCTTGTTTGTTTTTATTTTTCTTAAAGCCTTTACTTTAAAACATGATGGAAAAAGTCTTACAGGTACACAGGAAAAATAAAACAAGATCACCACTGAGTGAAAACAATCTAACCAGAAAGCTTTAATACCTGTCAGCTAATGTTGAAGCTGAAATTCTGGGAGTATGACATGCTGCAGAGCTGAAAGGAGTGGATAATTAGTACTCCCCTCCTTCCTCACCCTCTCCCTCAACAGAATCTGTATCAACCTCCTCATAATCCTTCTTAAGGGTAGCCATGTCCTCATGGGCCTCAGAAAACTCTCCTTCCTCTATTCCCTCACCCACGTACCAGTGAACAAAGGCATGCTTGGCATACATCAGGTCAAACTGTGGTCCAGGCAAGCCCAGGCCTCAGCAATGGCCGTGGTGTTGCTCTTTGTACCACACAGTTCTCTGTACCTTGGCCAGGTCACCACCAGGTGCCACAGTGGAAGGCTGGCAGTTGATGCCAACCCTGAAGCCAGTGGGATACCAGTCCACAAACTCAATGCTATGCTTGGTCTTCATGTGGCAATGGCAACACTGACATCTTTGGGAAGCACATCACCACAGTATAACAGGCAGCAAGCCATATATTTACCACGGCAAGGGTCACATTTCCCCATCTGGTTGGCTGGCTCAAAGCAAGCACTGGTAATCTCTGCTACAGAAAGCTGTTCCTGGTAGGCTTTCTCAGCAGAGATCACAGGGGCATATGTGGCCAGACGGAAGTGGATGTGGGGATAGGGCACCAGGTTGGTCTAAAATTCTGTCAGATCAACATTCAGGGCTCCATCAAATCTGAGGAAGCAGTGATGGAGGACACAATCTGCCTAAGAAGGCCATTTAGGTTAGTGTAGGTCAGGTGCTCAATACTGAGGTTTCTACAACAGATGTCATAGATGGCCTCGTTGTCTATCATGAAGGCACAATCAGTGTGCTCCAGGGTGGTGTGGGTGGTGAGAATGGAGTTGTAGGGCTCAACTATAGCTGTGGAGACCTGGGAGGCTGTGTAAATGGAGAATTTCACCTTGGACTCTTTGCCATAATCAACAAAGAGACATTCCATCAGTAGGGAGATGAACCCAGAATCAGTTCCCCCACCAAAGCTGTGGAAAACCAGGAAGCCTTGAAGACCTGTGCACTGGTTGGCCAGCTTGCAAATTCAGTTCAAGACAAGGTCAATGATCTCCTTGCTAATGGTGTAGTGCCCACAGGCATAGTTACTGGCAGCATCTCCCTTGCCTGTGATGAGCTGTTCAGGGTGGAAGAGCTACTGGTAGGTACCAATGCGAATTTCGTCAATGACTGTGTGTTCCAACTCTACAAACACTGCCCTGGGCACATGCTTGCCAGCACCAGTCTCACTGAAGAAGGTGTTGAAAGAGTCATCTTCTTCCCCAGTGGTCGTGTCACTTGGCATCTGGCCATCAGGCTGGATGCCATGTTCCTGACACTAGAACTCCCAGCAGGCATTGCCAATCTGGACACCAGCCTGGCCAATGTGGATGGAGATGCATTCATGCGTGGTGGCTACAGGTTAGGAGGCGAAGGCAACAGAAGCAGACGCTGGGTCCTGATTACTGTCCCCAACAAGCTAAGAGTCAAGGTAAGTAACGCACTCTACCTAAAATATCCTTGAACATATATTATACTGATATTAAACAACAGAGAGTGGCTTTGTTTAGCTGAGAGAATCCTTAAAATTCTACCGATCAGCACCTTCTAAACTTAGAACCAGTACAGCAAGTAAGCAACAGGAATTGGATCGAAGAATCAGTTGGTTTGCCACTGACTACAGAACTCTAGGGTTCTGTGTTCCTTCTGGCAAAAAGTGACAATGGCTCAACAACTATAAGAAGGCTTCAAGTGGAAAAGTCTTTTAATGCTAAGATGTTCTCACAAGAGACAGATGCATTCCTTGACAAGTAAGTACCACAGCTGAAAGCCTCTAAGATAGCTGCTATAGAGCCGCCTCCTGTCTCCAGCAGAATCACTTACATTACAGTCCTTCCACCCAGACAACTTGGTAGCAGTAATACACCCACCAGCCTTCTATATCTCTCACCCAAGAAGAGCTTCTAGAGGAAGTAGGGCTACGGAGTGAGAGTCAAATTTCAAATGCAGAAATTTCCCTTAGATGATTATCAAATCTCAACCAGCAACTAAGGATTTAACAGCTCTGAATGAACTGTCTTTGGACAGACACAGTCCCTGATACAAAGGCTCAAGAAAGGATAAAAAAGGAAGCAGTAATTGTAGCCTGTGGATCTCCCAATAGCAACTGCAGATTAAGCCAACAGGCAGGCTGCTGACAGGACCTGCATCCCCCTTACCTTGGAATGCCCACACAGGTGATGAAGCAGCCTCGTGTCCAGCTGGAAGGTTTCCAGTAAGCTCAGAACATCTTCCTATAACCAACAAAATCCATAAATGCTATATGAAATGTTCTAATTTCATTCTGGATGCAAGATATCCTTGCAACCAAGAGCTCCAAAGAGGATCAGCTCTACAGTTTCTTGACTAAGATGAAAATTATCTTCATTTGGCCCTTAAATAAGAAGAGGAATGCTGGCTACCTCTTAGTCTCAACTCTCCCACTTCTGTCCCTTGTGTAAATCTGAGAGTTATAAGATCTGGATTTTAGTTTTAAGTAGGTTACCATGTCTCAGTTTTCCTATCTGCAATATTAGGATAAAATACTACCTTCTCTTTCTTATTCAGGGTTATGAGGGACCAACCAAATATGGTGAGAGTGTTTTCCAAAGTTCAATTTGCTAAATATTTATACAAAATTATCTGTTTCTATCCTTACTTTACTATTGTAGTCCTGGGTGCCATGTGGCTAAAAAACTATCAAGACTATTCATTACAATAGCAAAGGCTATTATGCTACAAATGAGTTCTTTTTTATTTTAATCATTCCTGAGAGTAGACCTAGAGAAGCACAAAGGAAAAAGCAAATTGCACACTGATACAAGAGGTCCTCGAAGTGCAGCAGCACAATAATATCGAACTAACAGGAACCACCTCCCTCAGGTCTGGAGTATAACTAGAAAGGTGGGTTTGAACCAGAGTGGGTCTGAAGAGTTCAGCCTACTTTGTAACATTCAGTCCTATGTGGGCATCTCTGGCTATAGCTGAAGTGGACCAGAGGTGCCCAAGTAGAACTGCAGGCCAGAATATGGGCAAGGGGACTGCTCCCACCCCCAGCCTCAACTCAGAAGTCACCACGGACATATCTTCTGAGCAACTCTTCGGAAGATGTCTTTGCTCTCTTCTCTCAGGTCTTACCCGGTGTTTTCTAAAACTGAAGTCTAAGAGCGGCATACATTGCTTCAGAAATGCTTCCACAAAGAGACGTCCATACTGAAGAAAAGAGACACGCTGGTCACCTTTAGTTGAGGTCTTTCACCTGAAAAGCCCCTGTCTGAGGCAGCATAGCATCACCCAGCCCAAGGGTTTTACTTTCTTATTTTTACATGTAAAACATAAATTGGGAGGGGTCCAAAATTTGGAGAATGTAGTTTAATGCAAAAACTAGATGGGCCTACCAACTAAGCCCCAGAATTAGGCAGACTTACCTACCCTAGACAGAGCCAATTGACAGGGACTTTGTTCAGCTTAAGAGTGAGAGCATAAAGGAGCAGAGGGGAACTCCAGCTCCCTGACGATAACTTACTCCCAAGAGGAAAAGTGAGCTGAGGAGGCACATGGGACCAATTTCCAAATTTCCCAATCAGATAAATCACTCCTCTCCCTGACTCACCTATCTCCCACACCACCTCAGGGTAAAGTGAGCAAAGAGGGAGAGAGGCCAGGAGACAACAAGAACAGGATGCCATCCACTTGGAAGGAAATGCTGGGAGTAGGGAAGGGCATCCTCCCCATTCTCCCCATTGGCTTTACCATCCAATCTAGGGCTATTCTCACATGAGAGGAGTTTGGCAGTTATCAGGATATCAGATCCCACATCCATGAGGCCACTTCAGGCTTTAAAAAAAGAGGAATCATCCATTCCTCCTTTCTCTCTGTTGCCTGGGAAGGGATGACAAGGGAGGGTGACTACCACTCCTAAACTCAACTGCCCTGAAGCCACTCCTCCTAGTTCAAAGATTTTGGCCAAAAGTTTTCAAACTCATGGGAAAATTGGCTTTTCCAGTCACTCAACTAGTGTGGGAAAACATTTCCATTTGCTGTCCCTAAACTACCACCTGTTTGCATAGATTCTGGAGACTCTGGCTGGTGAGCAAAGTATCGGGCAATTCATCTGAGCTGAGGCACTCTCTAGAATGATCCACAGGAAGAATAAATACTAAATACGGTCCAGTAAATGGCTCACCTTCAAACACACATGCAGAACAGGACGACTATCAAATACCTGGAGAGGTGAAAGACAAGAAACCAAAGCTGAGTCCTGCTCCTTTGAGCACCCCAGCCTTTTTCCTACTGTGCAAAGCATAGCTCTGGGTGCTGCAGAGAATTCTAAAATGAAGAAGGCATGTCAACAGTTAAATTAACTACAAAGCAGAATAAAGTAATCACCACAACTGAAGTTCAAGAAAAGGAAGAGAGGAGCAAAGCATAGCAAGAGACTGACTCCAACTAGGGATGTTGAGAAGATGGCATTATTAGAGGTCCAAAATCTTGATCTGAAGCCTTAAGACTGGATGACAGAGGTGGAAAGGAGAGATAATGACATTCTAGGCTGAGGGAACAGCCTGAGCAAAATGATGGAGCAAGTGAGAACACAGTGTCTTTAAAGGATAACAAAGGCACTCAGGGTTGGAAGAGGAAATATGCTGATTTCATAGAGGACCCAAGAGAAGGTGAAAGAAAGTGGGGGAATTACAGGTGGGAATAAAAAAGATACTGCCTAGGGAGAGACGAAGGGTAGAGAGACAAGGGAAGAAGATGATGGGGGGAAAGCAAGTCCCAAGGAAGTATAGGGAGAGGAACAAGGAGAGTCAGTTTTGGAAGCCAGGACCCTTGATTTCTGCAGTTACCTGGTGAGGTGGGTTAAGAGCCCCCATACTCACCTTTATCAGGTTGATTAGGACACTGAAGTCTCGAACAGCCATGTTCCAATAGAGGAGCTTCTCTTCATGAATCTGAGGGCAGCCAAATATACAGGCACCTCAGAATCATAGCCAAATATTTCTCTTACTGTACTCCTACTAATACACAGTTCTTGAATTACATAGCTATTCACAGCTTTAAGCCAATTATCCTTCCAAAGAGATGGGGCAACCAGTGCACTCACAAGATGGTTCTGAGGCCTGCACATATCATGATAACATTAGAATATCTTATAAAGACTTCCTAAAAAGATGATTCCTCTTTAGTAATTTCCAAGTAGGTAAAAGCCTCTGCAACATACCCACTAGCCATCAGATCTCTGTGGCTTCTGATTCCCTATGCTAGCCCTTCCTCTCAACAGTCCAGCTCAGTTCTCATTAGCAGGCTCCCAAGGCACACAGCATCTCAAATAGCCATGCCAGCCAGCAAGAGGCAAACTGGGCAGTAGCCAGAGAAAAGAGCACCCAATCCTCATCTCCAACTAGAGGGGAAGGAAATTAAACCAGAAGCTCTTTGAAAAGAATTCTGGATCTCAGTAACATAAAAAAATATCTTAGGAGATACCCTGGACCCAAGAAATAGAAGAATCAGCAATTTCCAAGTAATCCAGAGTCCACTTCTTGGAGTGGGAGTATCTACCCACCTGCTGCGAGTCTGCTGCTGTGCCAGCCTGAAGACCTCTCACTGTCTTCTCTAGTTCAGCCATCATCACACGGAAGAAAATGACAAAGGTGTGCCTAGAAGAGGGCAAAAGCATGCACATCCACATCATGATGCACTGCTTAGAAAGAACATCGTGGGAACAAGCCAGAAACCAAAAGTAATTTCCTTCCGCAGCTCTGAATGTCCTTTCACTAAAGTCCACTGTAAGAGGATGAGGGAGAGGAAAGGATTCAGAAATGAGCCTAAGAAGATGGACTGTCAAACAACTTAGAATTAACTTTATCAAAGAAGGTGGTATGGTAATATAGAAAAAACAGTGATATAACGAAGAGAATATCTGAGTGTGAGTCCCAGTTCTGTTTATTTTATTGCCTGTGTAAGCTTGAGAAAGTCCCTCTAACCTTCATTTTCCTCAACAGTAAAACAGGGATAATGATACCGATCTCACAGAATTATCAAAAGGATCAAATGAGATAAAGAATGTGAAAGTGCTTTATAAACTGAAAAGACTACAAGTATAAGATAACTATTGGTATTCTGAGACACAAAAATCCATTAAAGTAAGACATACATGATTAGTTACAACAATCGCCTTGTTGTTCTAAATGTGGTTAAAATATTGGAAAAATAATCTCAAGTTTAAAGGATGAAGTTTGGTTACTAAAAATCCATGGCCTTGGATGACTGTAACTACTGAAAATTCTTTCTTGAATAAGGTCCTCTCATATGTGCTGGCTGAGAGGCCCTTGGAAGGAATGCATTGTAGCCACTCTTTGTGGAATGAATGATTGTGTCAGAATTAGATGAACAGTAAAGTAGTTATTCAGAAACTACATCCATTGCAGTGTGACTGTGATCCCATCTTCAAGAAAGAAGTAGAATCAAGAACTCCCTTACCTGTTCAGTGTAGGGAATGTGGAGGCAGATGCATCTTTAGGAGAATTGATCAGTTCTGGGACACCAACACCAGCAATCTCCTCTATGGCCTTCAGAACACTGCCTGTGTGCTCCAGGTAGATACTGCATTGAGAAGCAAATAAATATTTGGCTTATTGATCAACAAGGTAGGATGCAACGGCAGATTCCTCTATGAATTGATTTAACAATAAGGAGTTATCTGACAGTATAAAACAGAACTAGAGATTCTTAAGATCCATATATTCCAAATTGTGTTCATTTTAAACCCACTTCATTGCTTTCAAGTTCCCCCTAACAAAGGGGAAGTGAGATCCCCCTGACAAGACGGGGGATCCCAACAGTGTATTTGGCTCATTGGAAGAAACCAAACATCTCACCAGAGCAAAGCATGGAGCTGGTCACTTGAGATGTTGTTCTTCTCCTTCTCCCCACTTGGCCACACCCGACAGAGGAACTGTCTGGCCAGGGAAGCTGTTAGAAAACAAGACAAAGGCATCTCATATATGAGAAATTGACCATACTCCTCTTTCAGGCTTTTGGGGATGATTATTGATCAAAAGGATTATTATTTTAAATTTACTAAAAAGTTCCTAGTCTAACAGGCAATTTTTAAAAAATTGTTACATTCCTGCTCCATTGGCCCTTCTGCCAGAAATAAACCCATTCCATTTGTCTAAGATACAACACATCCCACCTGCTCACCCCATCCTGAAACACACAAACATGAACGTACATGGACACACACAGAGAAGAGGAATGATACTGGGCAGTGGGAAAGGCAATCTTGTTTCTCCTAGGCAGGCCAATGGCAGTGGCCAACTCATAGCTTCCGACCAAAGTGTCTCCTCTTTTTTTTTTTGAGACAGAGTCTTGCTCTGTTGCCCGGCCTAGAATGCTGTGGCGTCAGCCTAGCTCACAGCAACTTCAAACTCCTGGGCTCAAGCGATCCTCCTGCCTCAGCCTCCCAAGTAGCTGGGAAAACAGGCATGAGCCACCATGCCCGGCTAATTTTTTCTGTATGTATTTTTAGTTGTCCATATAATTTCTTCCTATTTTTAGTAGGGGTCTCACTCTTGCTCAGGCTGGTCTCAAACTCCTGAGCTCAAACGATCCGCCCGCCTCAGCCTCCCAGAGTGCTAGGATTACAGGCGTGAGCCACCGCGCCCGGCCTGTCCCCTCTTAATCAATAAAGAATAATAAAGTTTCTTTTGCATTTTTATCTTGCTATCTTTTTGTGCTG
The DNA here is from genome assembly GCF_041146395.1 of Eulemur rufifrons. Lineage (NCBI taxonomy): Eukaryota > Metazoa > Chordata > Mammalia > Primates > Lemuridae > Eulemur > Eulemur rufifrons. Next base: position 188,512,870 of record NC_090989.1, on the reverse strand, counting down.
CCAACTAGGATATATAATCAGTAAGTTACATGCCAAGAACTATGATAAGACAGTTAAAGGAAAGGTCAGGGAAGTGGCCAGTATTTCCTTTATACTTGACCCTGATTTCTCCTTTTTCTCCCACTTTATTAACCTCATAGTTTATGTCTCTTTTTGTGAAATGGCTCAGATAATTAAAAAAAAAAAAAAAGGAAGAACATGATTAAATGGAAAAGTATCTAGTCAGCTGATCTAACCAAACTCAGACTAAGCAGTGTCAGCCAAATCAGTCATAGCTTCTTCTGGGTCCTTGTTGGTATAGCAAGAGGGCATGTCCAAGGTTACATAGGGATTTATATGGAAAAATGTACAAAGTCCTGGGAAGCCTCAAGTTTACAAGTGTGAGATATTAATCCTATTCATGAAAAAAAAAAAGAGGATCTGGGCCCATCACCAATTTTTTCTTTGTTCTGAGCAGGAGCTGTAGATTTCTCCAAAATGACCATCAAAAGTCTGATGAGATAAAGAGCACACTGGAAACTAGGAATGCTGTGATGGAAATTCTGCAAGTAATGGAAGCTCTGGCTGTAAAGAGACAAGGAAAAAAACACAAAGCAAAAAATACAATAGTATCACATGTATTACAGATATGTTTACATCCACGTGCGTTGCCCAAGTACCCTTTAAGTGTTTGATGGCCTAATTAGAATCCTGCTCATTTTCACGAGCTTTAGTAACAACTTCCTCTCAAGCATCTTGGTAGAAAACCATGTCTTTGTATGGAGAAGAGAGCCCCAAAATGGAATTGTTGGCCTTTCATGTATGCCAAGAAACCCAAGGATCACACTAATATGTACAACCCTGGATAAATTATTTGTTCTTTAAAGCCTTAAGCAATATACATAAAATAATGCTTAAAATCAGGGTTCATAGAGAAAAGTGAAAGGAAATTATAAGCAGAGCAAGCAGAGCTTTTCATACATATGTATCATATATAGTCAGCTTTCAATACACTGAAGTAATGGGAGATGGAGAATCACAACTAATCCAAAAATGTAGTTATAATAAAACTAGAGTCAATTCCTGATTGATTGGTGAAGTGTCAATCACTATACTATATTTAAAATTTTAAAAAGTCCTTCCCTACAGGCAGGAATGACAAGCATTGATTGTTGACTTAGTGATGGTCTAGGCTATCAGGGGAGTTGAGAGAAAGACCAGTCACTCTGGTTGAAGCTGAAAGCTATGCCCCTGAAATCACCTTCTCACCTCCCTTGTCCACTGCCTGGCCCTCCGCCATATATGGTCTTCCTCCAAGACTGGGGGTGGGTGGGTAGAGACAAGTAATTAGTGATAATTAGCTGCTGCCCAATTACCCAACCCTGCTGGGAGACAGAGTAGATCCCTGGATAATCAAGAGCTGACTATAGATGGTCAATGTTTTCATCATCATTACCTGAAAAGACAGAGTAAATGGACTGATGTGTGCATGAAGATTTAGCATGATTTGTTTAAGGGTTTCTAATGCTTCAGGATTTATCAGAATACATAAGTAAGAAAGCTCATACACTAAGGAAAGTAGTTGAAAAATATCAATTTCATTCACAACTACTGAAAGACACTCAAGTTATTTCAAAGAAATCTTGCCAATCCTATTCCTAGGAGTTTCTTGGGACAACACTTTGAGATATGTAGTCTGACCCACCTGAGCAGTTCCTCCAAGGGCTGTTCATGTTCTCTCTGCTTCAGTCGGCTAGTAAGGACCTCAAGGGCTGAGTACAGTAAATTATGATTTTCGGGTTCAAAAAATCCACTCCTAAGAGAAAATCAAGGTAAGATGGTTTAGCTTAGTTTCAGGAAGATTACTCGGACAGCATTTGAGGACCCTGGCCTCCAGTCTGTACCCTGAATAAGTCAACAGAGTTTAAAAAAAGAACTGAAAGTATTCAAGAACCAAATTCAATTACAGCTCTAAGTATCAGATTAGAAGTTGAAGTGTACCCAAAATAGTCTTTCCTCAAGGGCCAAATAGTCCTCAGAGGTTTATTTTCAAGGGAAGAAAAGCTCTCCTTCAGTCCCTACTGTTTGGAAGCAGTGGAGAGAGAGGGACAGATGGCTATCTAGATGTTATCTAGAAGATAAAATCAACAGGATTGGGTAATCAGATGTGGGCGAGAGAAAGGGTGGAAAGTGAGGGAAGAACAAAGAATAACTCCTAGTTTCTGGCTCAGGCAGCTGTTGCTACCATTTACCAAGCCAGGCAAAGCTGAAGGAGCAGTGGTAAGGATGATACATTCCATTTTGGAATGTGATGAGTCTGAGGTGTCAATGACACATCTAAGGAGGTGTTGAGTAGGCAGTTGGATATAAATGTCTATTGCTCAGAAGATAAATTTTAGCATAAATATAAGCTTGGGTGAGATTGCCCAGAAAACTTGTATAATGAAAGGGCCCAGGGCTTTGCCCTGACGAACAGATGTATTTAAAGGACACACTTCCCTCATTTCTACTTTTGTCCATGCTGTGCCTTCCAACCCATTCCTTTACCTTCCCCTAAAGGCTATCTATACCTTCAAGGGCTCAATCAAGTCCCACTGCTTCTATGAAGGTATCCCAAAATACCCCAGCTCACGCTGTGTTCAGCTCTTTACCATATAATCTGAAATTTATTTACAACTTGTTTAAGTAACAGTGTCTTCAATAACAGTTTTCCCCAGTATTTTATTTATTTATTGTTTGAGACAGAGTCTCACTCTGTTGCCCAGGGCTAAAGTGCTGTGGCATCAGCCTAGCTCACAGCAACCTCAAACTGCTGGGCTCAAGTGATCCTCCTGCCTCAGCCTCCCAAGTAGCTGGGACTACAGGCATGCGTCACCATGCCTGGCTAATTTTTTCTATATATTTTTAGTTGTCTGGTTAATTTCTTTCTAGTTTTTAGTAAAGACGGGGGTCTCACTCTTGCTCAGGCTGGTCTCGAACCCCTGACCTCGAGTGATCCTCCCACCTCGGCCTCCCAGAGTGCTAGGATTACAGGTGTGAGCCACTGCACCTGGCCTTCCCCAGTATTATAATAGAAAGCTTGCTACAAGAAACTAGACTAAGAATCAGACGGCCAAATAAGGTTAGCTCATCAGCAAGTCACCTAATATGTCAAATAGTGGCTCCATAAAGACCAAATGAAATGATACAGACAAAAACACTTCACAAAGAATAAAGCACCATATTTACATAAGTTTTTTGGGCCTTCCTTCTTTTCTACATCTCAGTACCTTGGTGACGCCAAGTAAAAGCAAGTATATATTCATTTCTCTCTACTACCACACTTCCTACATACTTACCAAGAAAAAAGCCCATGAAAAATCTGCAGTAGCCTCTGATAACAGGAAGCCATTATGTAGTACTCCTGAACTTTCACTCCTGGTCCATCAACCACACCATGATTCTCAGTGGTTAAGCACTAAAAAGGAAAATGACTTGAGGACAGTTGCTTCAGCAATTGCCCTCATTTTCCTTTAAATTTTCTCAGCCCAAAATGAAATCTTGTGTTAACTTAGTAATTTCTAAGTCTCTAAAATGATAAAATAAGTATCTGACCTGAAAATAATTGTGAATATTCTCTAGATGGTTACACATTGGGGTCAGCAGTTGAACAACACAATGAGCAATTTCTTGGGAAGATCTCTGACGGAGATGTGAGAATCCAATATCCCGGCTTCCTTTATTCTATAATAAATTCAGAGTTATGGGGGAAGAAATTGCTAGATAGCTTCTCTGAAACTAAGGATTCACTATGGAGTTTAGTCAAACTTATTTCACCAGGTAGGAGCAGATGGGAGGAATGAGTTGCTTGCCTAAGACTATATTCTAACAAAGAGAAAAAAATCTTGTTCCATCTTCAAATAATGGAGAGACTGGCTTTTGTAAAGTAAGAAGAGTATTTGATTGAGAAGTCATAATTAATGAGATAAACCTCACACAAAAGTGGAATCATTTAGGTTGATAAGAATGTAGAGCTTGGGGCGGCGGGCAAGGGCAATATACATAACCTAAACTTTTGTACCCTCACAATATGCTGAAATAAAAAAAAACAAAAAAAAAAATGTAGAGCAAATAGTAAGTACAAAGAAGAAAGAATCAAATAACTGGGTATATTAATGTTTAAACATTTACACTCCAGACTTCCATATTTTGTTGTTTGTACCATCCAACTGCTTCCCCAGATGCTAGGTATACATTTGTATTATACATTGTACACACATTTGAGGTTCTGGTGTCTCTAGACAGCCAACTATTATACTGAGGCTTGGGCATGGGCTAAGTTTGGGAGGCTGTTAAAACCAAAACCTGAGTAAAGTACAGGATTTAAGAATGTTCAGGGTATTTAAAAATACATTTCTTTTTTGTTTTCTCTGTTTCAGAGTTCCTTTTTAAGGCAAGGTGAATATGGTCTAGCAATAGGGCTGCCCCCACTCTACCCAGTGACCCAAACACAATGCCAAAGAAAGTGACAACTTATTCACCACTAAGATCTCCTTCTTTCCAAATCTACTAAGTCCAGATCCTATGCCTCTGTCTATACTAACCTTGAGGAAGGGGACTCTCCTGGTAACAGGAGGTATCAGCATATTCTCCACCTTCTGGGCAAGATCTTCCAGTAAGAAAAGCAGCTCAGGGGGCCCAAGTTGTACAACTTCTGTAGCCTGTCACATGGAAGACAGAGAGATTAATTCCAAGTATGTCCTACTTATTTTTTTGTACATTTCAAGTTCACTCTTTCCAATAGGTAAAAAAATCTGACTTTTAACAAAAAAGAGGAAAATTTCCCCCACATCATTTAAAGGATGGCTGTTGTTCTGTCAACTGATCAAAAAGTCAAGCATTTCTAAAATAAAACAAATTTGCAAATTATTAAAATAGGAATCCAAAACAGTATAGTTTAGAAGGCATATTTTTTCTATAGAAATAAATTCCTTTCCAGCTGTGGACCCAAGATGCATTTCCTAAATATCCTGTAATAAAAAATGACTAATTTAAGGGAATTTCACTTTTTTCTGTTCGTTAACCAATCCTTGCATACTTACTTTCCCATAATGTTTTGCTACTATTAACTCTGGGAAGGATCCCAGAGTAATCCCAGTGTACTAACTATACATTGCCAGAAGCAGAACAGGTGAAATACAGTCTCACTTAAAACTGTTCACTCAACACACACTTATGGGGAATTTCCTAAGGGCAAGCTGATATAGAAAGATTTTTTTAAAAGCGATACTATCTCTATTCTGAAGTGCCTACAACTATCAGCCAAAAATCCATGTCATTTTTTTTTAACCTTGAGAAATTTTACTCTCTCGTGAAATCCCATATCAAAAGTTATTTTTTTCTGTGAAAATGTCCTCTACTCCCAACTTCATTATGAATACCATTCTCTCAGAGTTTCACTGGTACTCGGTTCAGACCATTAATGTAGCACATGGCATCAACAGAGTAGATTAGATTATGAGCTTTTTTTTTTTTTTTTTTCTTTTGAGACAGGGTCTTGCTGTGTCACTCAGGCTAGAGTGCAATGGTGTCATCATAGCTCATAGCAATCTCAAACTACTGGGTTCAAGCGATCCTTTGCCTCAGCCTCCCGAGTAGCTGGGACCACAGGCGTGTGCCACCACGCCTGGCTAATTTTTCTATTTTTTTGTAGAGACAGGGTCTCACTCTTGCTCAGGCTGGTCTTGAACTCCTAACCCCAAGTGATCCTCCTGCCTCAGCCTCCCAAAGTGCTAGGATTACAGGCATGAGCCACTGTGCCCGGCAGATTATGAGCTATTTTAAGGCAAGCATCATGCTGTACATACTACTGAATTGCCATTGTCTAGATTAATGGCAAACACAAAAAAGGCCTCAGTGAGCATATGCTGGATGCTGAACAAATGTCATGAAAAAGTGAAAATAGCATTGACCACTATAAACCAGAACAGTGTTCCTCTACAAAAATAATCTAAGTAGCCTATTGTTAGTAACCTAAGATAAGAATCACTCACTGGCAACATATTTTATAATGTCTAACACATTATAAAAAACTTAAGACTTATAAACGGGATAATGAAGATGATTATTCATAATTACTTTCAGATATAAAAGCTTTTAAAGTCAGAGCCTAACTTCTCAATGTCACGGTGTTCTTTGTGAAATAAGAGTAGAGCTGAAGAACTCTCTGAAAGATTAGTTCTGAAATACCAGTCTGTCACTTACTTCGGTGTGCATTTCAGTATCTAAGATGAACTTGGTCACAAGTCCACAATGCAGAATAGAGAACACCTCAATGTCCAGCTCTCGGAAAAACGTATGGTAATTCTGTAGTGACACTGACATTTTTTCTTCCTTCCCTGGAAACTCCTGGGGGGAAAGAAGCAGAAACCAAGAGAATAAATAAGTCTTTGATTTTTTTTTTAGTTTTAAAAAATTTTTGGCCAGGCGCAGTGGCTCACGCCTGTAATCCTAGCACTCTGGGAGGCCGAGGCGGGTGGATCGCTCAAGGTCAGGAGTTCGAGACCAGCCTGAGCAAGAGCGAGACCCCGTCTCTACTAAAAATAGAAAGAAATTATATGGACAACTAAAATATATATAGAAAAAATTAGCCGGGCATGGTGGCACGTGCCTGTAGTCCCAGCTACTCGGGAGGCTGAGGCAGTAGGATCGCTTGAGCCCAGGAGTTTGAGGTTGCTGTGAGCTAGGCTGACGCCATGGCACTCACTCTAGCCCGGGCAACAAAGTGAGACTCTGTCTCAAAAAAAAAATAAATAAATAAAAAATAAAAAATTTTTTATGATGTTGGGGGGGACTGAGGTTCAATTTCCTTTTTTTTTTTTTTGAGACAGAGTCTCACTCTGTTTCTCTGGGTAGAGTGCAGTGCAGTGGCGTCATTGTACCTCACTGCAACCTCAAACCCCTGGGCTCAAGCAATCCTCCTGCCTCGGACTCCCAGAGTGTTAGAATTACAGGCATGAGCCACCTTGCCCAGCCAATAAGTCTTTTATATTAATCTAAGTTTTAGCGAAGATTTTAAAGTACAAATATGCATTCATTTTATGCAAAAAGTTACATTTTCATCACATCACCAACTTCCTTTCACCAAAGTCCCTAAATATTCCTGAGACAGAACACTTAATTAATAGGAGGATATAGGTCACACATCAAGATCCTTGGTTGGTTTCTACTTAGGGATGAACTATTAGGCAAATTAAGGGATTATGGTATGGTATAGAAAACTATGAGCTTAGGGACAGGTAAGATCTGGCTTCAAATCCTAGCTTAAGCATTTATTAACTGTGTGACCTGAGACAAGTTACTTACTCTCTCTGGATCTTAGTTTCCTCATCTATTAAATGTGGTATTAATACTAGTCTTGGGTTTTTAGGATAATTAGAGAAGCTACACATAACAAATATATAATAAATAGTAGCTGAAACAGAAATAATTGGGATCCAATATCTCAAATACATAAAATCTATTCAGGTACAAAGTTAAAGGAAAAGGGAACTACTGTTAATCAAGTACCAGAAACTGCACTAAGCATTTCATGTTATCTTGATTCACTGAGAAATTGACATTCTGGCATCAGAGGGGAGGGAGGCTAAAAGAAGTGTATATAAAACTATGTCTTAAGACACAATTTGATAATTGCTACAAGAGAGAATTTTAAATACTCTGGAGTACAATAAAGGGAGTAAAATCTTCAAGATAATAGAAAAAACAATTTACAGTATGTGACAGGAATAAGGACTTAGAGTCTAATCCAAACCTTGCTACTAAGGGGGTCACTCCAAAGCCTAGTAGAGTTCATCTGACTATTCTGTAATTTTTCGTTTTGTAAAATGCAGAGAATAAAGCCGGCTCTCTATTAATCTCAGTGGGCTGTAACCTTCATGGACATCTGTCATTTCGATACCTTGTTCAGCTGGCTTCTATCAGATGGTGTAGGGTGGCACTCTGAATTATCTTCTTTTGAAAGTGTGTCAGGGGAGGATGTTTTGCTGCCATCTGCTTTTCGCTTCCTTCCTCCTTATATTTCGAAAGGAGAAAAGTCACTCATGTAATCAATAATCATGTTTGTCAAATATCACTGCCCTCAGAAAACAACCCGTTGAAAACTACCTAGAGGTATAAATGGTAATTTTATAACCCTAAATTATAGCATATTTATAACCCTGCTAAAGGGTTCAATTACATAATCTCTCCAATGACTAATGCCTTAATACATTTAACCTTTTAGGTTAATTTAATGTGGCTCATATGGAGATAGAGATAAGAAGAAAATAACATACTCACCTATCTTTCCTTTTTTTCTGATTTTTGCTGAACCAGCAGTATGAGGTGTTACATCTAAAGTTTCCAAGTCAAAGTTTGCGAGAGGAGGGACATAGTCTGGGGTGACTGAAACAGAAAGCAGACAGAAACTCAATGTATACCAATCCTATACCACCATTAGACTTGAACGGTAATCACTAACTTGGCTAAAAACTAGTTTCTAAAATTACGAAGAATGGCTGAATGTTTGTAAGATACAGTCGAATCATCTGACATTGTTTTGGCATAGCAAAATGGCCAGAGATAATTTATGGGAATATCATGTTAATTGATTAGGATAAATTAATATAAAAACATTCTAAATAACGATATAAAATAACTAAGTAGATGAGGACTAAAAATAAACTTACATTTAAACTCTAAAGATATTAACAATATTTGGTCACACATCAGTTTGTTTTATTGTAGATGAGCATGAAGGAGGCTCCATAATTTTTATTTTCTTAAGCAGCAAGAACTCAGAGGCAACAACAGGAGCAAAATGAACCTATTCACTAAAAATTTTGTTCAGCATTCATTTTCCTTGACCCAGAGGAGTAGGAGACAGCTGTTATTGAGCCTGGCTTAAAAGCTCTTTACCTCCTCACCACTGACCTAGTAGGGTCAGCATAGGACACTTCACTTACCTGCCAAATATTTTTCCAGGATTTTCTGTAGTTCTACAATGTGCTTCAAGCGGGTGAGCACCTTCCCCTTCATCTCAGGTGATGTTTGCTGACAGAAGGCATTCACAACCTGCAAAGTACAAATTATGTTCTCATACTTTGAAATGTTCACATTTTAACCTTATTTGCATTATTCATCCAGAGCAGAAAGATGCCACTAAACAACAGGATCTGTGAGTTTAGTCTATAAAAGTGTTCTCAGTAAGGTGGTATAGAGAAAAAAAAAATAGCTAAGCCAAAATACAGGAGATCTGACTTTTAATCTTAGTTCTACTTGTTACTAGTTATATAACAAGGTGGAATAGCTAGAGAGCACTTACTTTGTTAAAACAAACCCTATTCTGCTACTTTACTAGCTGTGTGACCTTGGCCAAGTCTTTAACCTTTCCAACCTTTTACTTCTTCAACTATAAAATGAGAATGTAGTTATATCAATTAAAGAGTATAAATAAAAAAATTAGTCCAGCACAGTGGGCTACATTCTTATTATACCTAGTACAGTATAAGTGCTTAATAAATTTTCATGATTTTGAAATCTCTGTACTTGAAATTCTATATGTGTAAAACAAGGAAAATACCGGTTCAGCCCAATAAGAACTATGAGGATCGAATAAGCGCATTCAAGTGCACATTCTCTGAATAATATGTGAGAGGAAGGCAGTGAGAAAGAGATGTAAGATGCTGACATCATTGTTGTTATCGTTAAGCACAAATATGTTCTAAGGAAGGGAAACTACCAATCACTCATCTCACTGAATCAAAACCGTGAGTGCATGCCTGTGCCAGCATGAGCAGTATTTCCACAGGGTGAAGGTGAGTTTATTTTAGGCAGAAGAATATGACGAGAAGGGTTGGAGGAAGTAAAGCATGGGCAACATAAAGTGAATTCTAATATTCTGATTTGGCTACATCCGGAGATACGTATCATTGGGGAGTGGTGGGACATAACAGAGAGAGAAGCACATGGGGGTTAGTGCTTGGTGGAAACATTTTAGGGAGCCTTGTGGGAACCAGGAAAATAGTTTTCTTTTGAGAGAAACTATGGACAATAGGTGAAAAAGTCCTAGTAACTCTGCTCACCTCTCGAAACCAGTTGAGAGTAAGAAATATGAGTGAACACATGAATGAATGCTCTTTAGCAGACATGGACTTCAGCCTCTCGCCAGGCTCCAGGTCAGTGAGAAACACAGGACAATCTGGGAGGGAAAAACAAACATTTCCAGCTCCTTCTCATCCAAGCCAATAGAACCATGATGCTGCCCCTGGAGACAGCTCTCCTTGCTACTTCCTTTCCCCTTAAACTCATATTTGAGGGTTAAGCTTTGATTAAAATACTTCCATATTATACAGCAATCAACATATATAATTGGGAAGTTTTTGCAACAATTATAGAGGCAAGGGTGAGGAAGCAACATGGAAGTATAACAATTGATTTGTTAACATAATGGGATTCTGTATGTAACATTTTGTCCATTTTGTCTTTGTAATTCCATTATTCCAAGGCTATACTGCTCTGCTAACGTTAGAAAACTGTCCCTCACATACCATGTACAGGTCTGCCCCTTCCCTAAGTTTATAAAAGAAAGGTCACTAAGAAGAAGGGATCTGATGACTTTATCCTATACCTAGTAGACCATCAATCTCCTCCAAGTTTCCATTATGTTGTCTCTCCACACAAAGTCTCAGCAACCGGAAATGGGGAGCCAGGCACAAAGGAGACACCAATCTGGGAAGGAAAAATTCATTTCTAGGCCACACTTTCCAGGCATATTCTACCCTGTTTACCGAGAACCCAATGTTATAATTAAAGAGTTTTCCCCAAAATATTAATAAATGTCTACTTTCGAGAACAAATGGCAAGGAACTTAATGGATACTCAGTAAATACATAATGAACTGAATCATAGAAGGCAGGAGGTATATGGAGTGGACATCTATGTGATAGGAGAAGCAAAAAGTAAGATGGAAGGAGAGGGTGAGAGGGACAGAGGTAGCCAAGGATATTTATAGGAGGGAAAGCAAGGGATACTAAAAAGAAAATAGCCTCACAAAATAACCGTTGGCTGTCATGAAGCAATATAAATCTCAACCCCAGAGTCCAAGAAAAAACAAAGACTCTGTCCCACTCTCTCTAACGCCTCTAAATACCACCTGTTTTGGGAGAAATCTTTCTGATTCAAGTTCCCCACAGATTGAAAGAACTGTCAAACTCCCTGTGAACATTCAAAACACTAACAGAGATTTTAGAAAAGAAAAACTGTACTGACTTTTGGCCTGATTCCTGTGAAGTCACGCGACCCCCATCTTTTGCAAAGTCCTGAGAGAACAACAGTGGCAGGAGGTTGATGGCGATCCCATCATGAGTATTATATTCTTCCAGTCCGTAGAGAGCTTTCACAGGAAATGAAAAGTCTCTGTGGAGAGAACCAGAATCTGATGTCCTAGCTCAGGGGTAAGCAAGGTGATGGGGGAAACCACTAGAACAAACCAATTTCAAACAAAACTATAATATTATGGGGAGAAATTAGAGACAGGAGAAAGAACAAGAAGGAAGCCTTTCAGCAATTCTGAAGCTGCAGGTGCAAGCGTGCTGGGGTTGGGAGGAAAGAGGCTGCCCTGGGAGTGGGTGGACTTGGCTGAGGTCAAGAGTATTATGAAGTTTGTATCAGCCACTGAAAGAACTGACATAATTTCTTCACCAGTACAACCCAACCAGCAGGTAAACAGTACTTACCCTTCTGGAACAACACAGAAGTCCACCACAAAGGCATCTTGGAAACCATTAAAGATGGTCTGCCCAACCCATTCCTTCAGGAATCAAAACAAACAAAAAAGGCAGTGTAGCCCAGCATATACTTTCCATAGAGCCCTAGATAAATCACCGTTAACCTTTCTAAAGCCTCAGTTCCGTCATTTCTTTCTTTTTTCTTTTCTGAGGCAGAGTCTCACTCTGTCACCATGGCTAGAGTGCAGTGGCGTCATCATAGCTCACTGCAACCTCAAAATTCTGGGCTAAAGGGATCCTCCTGCCTCAGCCTCCTGAGTAGCTGGGACTACAGGCATGCGCCACCATAACACCTGGCTAATTTTTCTATTTTTAGTAGAGTCAGGGTCCCTCACTCTTGCTCAGGCTGTTCTCAAACTCCTGAGCTCAAGCGATCCACTGGCTTTGACCTCCCAGAGTGCTAGGATTACAGGCAAGAGCCACCTGGCCAGGCCAGTTCCCTCAGTTCTAAAAAGGAAATAACAATAATACAGAGCTCACTGTTGTGAAGTACAAAAAAGATAATGCATGAAAAGTGCTTAGCACAATGCCTGGTATGGAATAGGGCTCACAAATAGATTGTGGCTATCAACATCACCACCACCACCATCCTTCTCCTCATTACTATTATGTGAAGGAGGCCTTGGAGGAGAGCCCTGAGGCAGGGTGGGGCAGAATAGCCTTCCCAACTAGAACTTGGGAGACCTCAAAGGATGTTCTCTCAACAGAGACAAGGACTTTTACAGGTGTGTAGTAAAAAAGCAGCTCTCATGCATTATTGCTTTAACAAAGACAACAGGCCTTACCAGGACTTTTGGAGCCAGCTTTCCTCCTTGGATCAGGTTGGCAAACTCATCATAATAAAGTGCAGAGGCCCAAGGAGACTGCTCACTACAGGAATGAACCAACTGCAGCAAGGTGGTCACCTGGAGCAGACAAAGAGAAGGCATGCCAACCCTTCCTAAAGTCCATTCACCCCATTCAACAGTAAGCTTTTCCCTTTCTAACCTTACTGGTGCAACTCTACCTCTCACCTGAGGTTTTCCTGAACTTCCTGACCAGTCTATCACCTTCAAATCTCATCCCTTTTCCAATCCATCAGATATATGCAGCCAAATTAATTTTTCTAAAGCAAAGCTGTGATTATGCCATTTCCATGCTAAGAAATCTTTAAGGACTACCTTTGCCTAAAGAATGAAATCAAAATGTCTTGCTTGGCATTCAAGGCCCTCTGTTTTCTATCTCTGAACTAGCTTTATGTTCAACTTTCCAATCATACACTATTGTCTCTATGCACCAACCAAATTGCCCATCTTTCTTGCTAAGAATTTACAATTTAATTAGAGGGATTAGACAGATACAGAAATAAATGCAACCCAGGCCAGAAGATTCTAAGTGTCACAATAATGATACAAACCACAAAAGCTATGAGTTCAGGAAAAAATATTTGGGGAGGAGGTGTTTATTTATTTAGCCTCTCCCCCTAAGGAAAAAATATTTTTAAAAGGAAATACTCTTTCTGCTGAACTGACAGTGACAAGAAGCAATTCCTAGATTACTTGTAAACATAGCTGACTACATTATAAGAACTCACCTGTGTGCACTGTTCATTGCTCAGGTCGGTTCTCCCTTGGGTCAAATTAGATCTACTTCTAAAAACAAGGAATTTTAGTTTCATTTTTGTAACATTTTATAAGAACTGACAATAAATTTAAAAATTCTGCCTTCCCTGTGGCAGAGGGGAAGATAAAAGTGCATGAAGGCATACAGAAGTATTTATTTTATCCATATAAAATATAGATTAAACGATGGCTATCTTATATTTTTTAAGGACACACTAAATTAGTAGTAATAAGAGTAAGCACTTCTTTAGTACATACTATGTGCTGGGCATTGTTCTAACCATTTAATGCTCTCAGTAACTCTGTAGGGTAAATGTTATCATTATCCTTATTTCACAGATGCAAGACTACAAAGGCACAGAGGTAAAGTAAGGTCATTCAGTTATTATAATAAGCAATGGAGCCAGGATTTGACTCCAGGAAGTAGCATGGCATCAGTGAATGAATTCTCAACCAGTATCACTGTGCAGTCTCTTCCCGACATTAATGCTGATTCTAAGGATGCCTCCTGAAGTCTCAGGAATTCCTGACAGATAATTTCCAAGAAGGATGAACTGAATTCCAATGTCAATTTGTAATGGCAACATCTAATCAGGCCCCAAATCTGATGCTTCTTCAGATGTTACCATTTGGGGCATCAAAGAGCAAGAGGGGAATCCACAAGGAAGACTTTATTTGTACCAAACGTGAAGTTCTAGACAGGAGTAACTCAGCAATATGGAAATCTGCATTGTCTAGTGCCTAGTTCAGGAGCAGATACAGAAAAATGCATTCCAGGAGGATCAGAGTTCCCTTTTGTGCAAAGATTCCTAGAACTTTATCTATAGACAATCCATAGTTTTAACCATAGGACTACAATGACTATTTTCTTGTTTCTGCAGAAATTACATGATATATACAGTCAAGATTAGAGGGGAACATGGAAAAGCAGAAAAACAAATTTGCTCACTTTTATAATTTTAACATTGACTTATAAAACAATGTACACAATGTAGCACTTTATTTTGTAAGGCAGCAATTTGATTAATGGATCTTGAGCCACAAACGTCAGAATCTCCATGTTACCTGTCTGTAGCCATGATGCCAGCCATTGTGACAGCGCCAATAATCCCAATGAGTTTGTACTTGAATATGGTGCTAGAGAGCTGCTTTCGTACCACCAGGTGCATGTCATCCTGCAATGAGATAACAACGGAAAAAGATGAAGATGCTGGAATGGCGTAGCAAAAGAGCCTAATGGATATTGGAGCCAAAAAACCCAGAGTAAGAAGGGTTCTATCATTTACTAACTGTATGGCTTTTAGCAAGTCATTTAATCTCTCTGAGTCTCAATTTTCTCATCTATAAAATGGGGAAGGTTGTTTTAAAGAGTAGAGACAAATTATAAAAAATTTCTAGAACAGTGCCTGGCACATGGTAAACATTTAATAATAGCAGCTATTATCATTGTGGTAGTTGCTGTACAGGGACATAAGAATTATTATTTTGTTGGCTGCTCAACTAAAATAATGAAATAGACTAAAATACTTAGGTATAGATTTAACCAAGTAGATGAAAGACTTGTACATTAAACACTACAAAACATTGGCTGAGCACGGTGGCTCACACCTGTAATCCTAACACTCTGGGAGGCCAAGGCGGGAGGGTCGTTTGAGGTCAGGAGTTCAAGACCAGCCTGAGCAAGAGCGAGATCCTGTCTCTACAAAAAATGTAAAAGTTAGACAGGTGTGGCAGCACACACCTGTGGTCCCAGCTACTCAGGAGGCTGAGGCAGGTGGATTGCTTGAGCCTAGGAATTTGAGGTTGCAGTGAGCTATGACGACACCACTGCACTCTAACACAAGTGCACTCTGGCCAAGGCAACAGAGTGAGACTCTGCCTCAAAAAAAAAAAAAAAAAAAAACCCTACAAAACATTGCTGAAAAAAGTTAAAGACCTAAATAAAGGAGAAGATATCTTATGTTCATGGATTGAAGTCTTAATATTGTTAAGATGACAATACTACTCAAAGTAATTCAATGCAATCCTTATCAAAATCCATCAACATTTTTTGCAGAAATAGGAAAGCCCATACTAAAATTCATACGGAATTTCACGGGATTCCAAATAAGCCAAAACAATCTTGAAAAAGAAGAAATTTGAAGGGCTCACACTTTCTGATTTCACAATTACTACAAAGGTACAGTAATTAAAACAGTGTGGTACTGACATAAAAAGAGACATATAGACCAATGGAATAGAGAGTCCAGAAATAAACCTTCATTGTTGTGATCCATTGACTTTTGACAAGGGTGCCAAGATCATTCAATGGTGAAAGGACAGTCTTTTCAACAAATGGTGCTGGGAAAACTAGATATCAACATGCAAAAGAATTAAGTTGAACTCTTACCATACATAAAAATTAATGCAAAGTGGATAAAAGACCTAAATTTAAGAGTTAAAAACTTTCTTTTAGCAGAAAATAGGGGAAAACCTTCATGACCTTGGATTTGGTAATGGTTTAAGTATGACACCAAAGGCATGAGCAACAAAAGAAAAAAATAGATAAATTGGACTTCATCAAAACTAAATACTTTTGTGTATCAAAGGATACTATCAAGAGAGTGAAAACATAACCCATAGAATGGGAGAAAATAATTGCAAATCACGTATCTGACAAGGGATTAATATCCAGAATATATAAAGAAAAGGCCAGGTGTGGGGGCCCATGCCTGTAATCCCAGCAGCTTGAGAGGCCAAGGCGGGAGGATCACTTGAGGTCAAGAGTTCAAGACCAGTCTGGGCAACAAAAAGAGACCCTGTCTCTACAAAAAATTTTTAATAAATTAGCCAGGCACAATGCCATGTGCCTATAGTCTCAGAAGTTTGAAGCCAGGCTCAGCAACACAGGGAGACCTCATCTCTAAAAAAGATTAAAAAAAAAAAAAAAAAAGGTAAAAATGGGCAAAGGACTTGAATAGACATTTCTACGAAGACACAGAAATGGTAAATAAGTACATGAAAAGATGTTTAACATCATTAGTCGTCAGGGAAATGCAAATCAAAACCACAATGAGATACCACCTCATTCCCACTAGGATGGTTATAATTAAAAAATGGAAAATAAGTATTGGCAAGAATGTGGAGAAATTGGAACCCCCAGGCATTGTTGGTAAAAATGTAAATGGTACAGTTGCTATTGAAAACAGTTTGGTAGTTCCTCAAAACGTTAAACATAGAATCATCACATGATCCAGCAATTCTACTCCTAGGTATCTATCTCTAAAAGAATTGAAAACAGGCTCAAACAAATACTTGGACACCAATGCTTATAGCAGTATTATTCAAATGGCCAAAAGGGAAAATCAACTCAAGTGTCCATCAATGGATGACTGGATAAACAGAATGTGAGATATATATATAATGGAAAACTATTCAGCTATAATAAGGAATGAAGTTCTGATACATCCTATAACATACGTGGACCTTGAAAACATTATGCTAAGTTAAATGATCAGAGATAACCAGAAGCTTAGGGGAGAAAAATGCATAATTAATGCCTAGGTACACTTAGGTACAAAGTTTCTGTTTGGAATAATGAAAAAGTTCTGGAAATGGAAAATGGTGATGGTTGCGTAACATTGTGAATGTATTTAATGCCACTGAATCGTACACTTAAAAATGGTTAAAATGGTACACTTTATATGTATATTGTACCACAATTCAAAAATAAAAGTTACATTGTTATGAAGCAGTCTCCAAAAATATAGCACTAAATGCAAAAAGCAAGATGTGGAATGAGAGGGAAAAGGGGTGGGCTATAGGTAAACACAAATTTGTAAATGCTCAGAACATCCCAGAAAGCTATAAAGTAGTAATAGTGACTACCTCTAGGAAGACAAAGCAGTTGTGCCTAGAGGATTGAGAGGGAATGAGAGTGATTTTTCACTGTACACCCTTCCATACATTTTGAACTTTGTACCATGTGTGTATATTACCTAGCCAAAAACATTTTTTTAATTAAGAAAAAAAAAAAGGTGCTGGTTATTCAAAGTCACAGTCCAGTATGGATTATTACCTAAGATGGCACTGAAGATACAAAAGAGCTATGAGTTATGATTCTAATCCAATCTCTTATTTTAGGCCCTTTGCCTGGCTTTTTCAGTGAACAGTGTCCACAAAAGCAAGCAAGCCCAGAGAAGTTCATGTTAGACGCAGATGTTCCTTAGGAAATAAGAGAATTCTGTGTTCCCATTACACAAAGTACAGAACGTGAATGACTTTTCTTACTCAGTTTCGTGGTTAGCTGATCACAGACCTATCTCTACCTCAATAGACAACGCTGCTTGAGGGCAGAAGATCTAATATACCTAGTATCTCAGTGCCTGGCTCAGAGAAGGCACTCAATGTTTGTGGCAAGTAAAGAATGAAAAAATGCTGGGACTATGGCTGTGTATTTCATTTCCACTACACAAACCAGCAAGTCTATCATTTGCTAGATTTTGTCCAGCAAATTTCAAGTAAAGAAGTTTAAAAGAATCTTTCTCAACACACTGTCTCTTACCTGGATGTGGCTGCTGGCTTCATGCTGTTTGCTAAATGCCAGTGTGCTGAGAATATAGAAGAGTTTTCGTATTTGCTGAGGGGACATATTATCCAGGTAATCTAAAATACCCTGTGGGGGGGGGGAAATGACAACAATGAGGTTAGCAGCTAACATTTTTCCCCTTTAAATCAAAAAGTTAAAGGCTGGACACAGTGGCTCATGCCTATAATCCAAACACTTTGGGACGCCGAGGCAGGAGGATTGCTTGAGCCCAGGAGTTCAAGCCTGGGCACATTGGAGACACTGTCTCTATAAAAAATAAAAAATAATTTTAAAAAAATTAGCTGGGTGTGGTGGCGTGAGCCCATAGTCCTAGATACTTGGGAGGCTGAGGCAGGAGGATCGCTTGAGCCCAGGAGTTGGAGGCTGCAATGAGCTATAATCACGCCACTGCACTCCACCCTGGGTGACAGAGTGAGACCTGTCTCTCTCTAAAATAAAGGTAAAATCCTTATAATAAAGATATACACAGATAGTCAGGTATCTGTTTCCCAAAAGGTCAAGTTCTAAAAGCTATGCTCAGAGCCCAAAGGTCTGTATTCTGGATATAAGCCGAGAGGGTTATATCCTCTTGTAGCTTTCTAAATCTATCTTACTGAGACAAGAAACCATCACCAGGAAAGATAAAGTCTTCTTTGTCCTCTTGACTCCAAACCACAATCCTGGGCTTTAATCATCTCCTTTTTATTCATCCTAATGCACCTCCCAGTTCTCTGTACTCTTTTTGCCTCCACCCTTCCCTTTTTCTCAGTGAAAACAATATGCCACCAAAAGTTATATCTCTGACCCTATTCCTATGATCCCTTCCCAGCTTCTACTCCATGAATTACTTGTCCTTTTTCTACAGATTGGGAAGGATCACAAGGAAACCATTTACTTTTTGACTTTGGTTGGGCAATACCTCAGCTTTCTCATCTCTAATATGGAGATAATAACAGCTTTACTACCTTTTAAAATTGGTCTGAGGATGAAGTAATAAAAGAGCTTTGTAAACTTTTAATAAATAAAAAACTTTTTTCATTTCTTCCTCTCCACTGAATCCTTCCTCTCAACCCATAATCTCAAACCTCATCATCTAAAAAATATCTTCCTTGCAACCAGCTTCTCCTTCAAGCTACTGTTTTGTTTGTTTGTTTGTTTGTTTGTCTTTGTTTTTTGAGACTGAGTCTCGCTCTGTTGCCCGGGCTAGGGTGCCATGGTGTCAGCCTAGCTCACAGCAACCTCAAACTCCTGGGCTCAAGCGATCCTCCTGCCTCAGCCTCCTGAGTAGCCGGGACTACAGGCGCTCACCACCACACCTGGCTAATTTTTTTTTCCTATATTTGTAGAGACAAGGTCTTGCTATTGCTCAGGCTGGTCTCAAACTCCTGACCTCAAGGGATCCTCCCGCCTCAGCCTCCCAGAGTGCTAGGATTATAGGTGTGAGTCACCGCGCCCGGCCTAAGCTACTGTTCTTATTTCTCCTCCTCAAGGGTTCTCAACATTGAATCTATGTTCCCAAGTCTATTTCAAGGTACTGCTCTCTGGATTCCACCCTAATAATTGAGGTAACAATGTTCTCTCAGAGGTTACCAGAGTCATCCTAGTTGACAAAACCAGTGGCCTCTTTTCCATCTTCATCTTCTACAGCATCCAACACTGTAGACAAATCCTTCAGCCTTAAAGCTCTTTACTAAGCTTTTGCTACCCAACATGGTTCTATTTCACATTATTCATCTTCTAGTTTTCTCATTTTCCTTTCACAGACATTTGCTTCAGCCTGCCACTTTAATGTTCTCAAAATTTCTGTGTTCTCTTAGGCTTCTGTGATCTTCTGCCTCAAAATCTGCCTCACTTGAGCTCAGAGCTACACGGTTATGAATACCAAAACTAAACCTTCCACCACATGGTGCCCATTAGGCTCTAAGCCAGAATTTCCAACTACCCACTAACCATCCACATGTGGACATCCCAGACTGAACTCATCATACTTCCTCCAGAAGCTGCAGTCCCTCCTGGTCTCCTGGGCTCAAGAAATGGAAAATTATTCACCCAGTTTCCAAAGATGGAAAACTTGGACCCAGTTTCCCTGTTCCTCATTGCTAAATACTCTTAACAGTCATCAAGTCATGTTAATTCTAGCACCAAATTGTCTCTTAAACCATCATTTCCTCTCCATTCCCATGACCCTAATTTATCCCTTACTCTCAACTTCTTTGGCCCATTTCTGTGGTCTCCAATCTACCCATCACAAGGCCTACTCGGTCAGCTCTCAAAGCTCAGAGTTGATTAGGTCAACTCCCTATAAAAACCTGAGGTAGCTTCCTATTGCCTATAAAAGAAAGTTGAAACTCTTCAGCATGGCATTTGAGGCCCTTCACAACCTGACCCTGTCCTATACCTCCCACCACTCCTCTCCATATATCCTATTCTCCAGCCACGCTAGTCTAATTGTCATCCCTTTGGCACATCACAGACTGGGGGCACCAGTTTGCTTCTGTTCCAACTGTTCTCTGCCTAGAATGCACTTCCCTTATTTTCTCTCATCAATCATTCCCATCCTTCAATAATCACTCAAATGTTATCTCCTCTTTGAAGAATTCTCCAGCTTTCCAGGCCAAATTTAATTATTCCTGCTCTGTTGTATCTGCAGCACTTTATCTTTATTAGAGAATATTTATAGTGACTTACTTATGTGTGTTAGTCTCTATCATCAAAGGCAAGGACCGACCTTTATATCCACAGCACCCAGAATAGAACTTCGCACATGGTTAGGTATGTGTTTGCTGAATGAATTAACACACAGCTAGATAATCTTTTTTTATATTACTCGCCCATTGTTTTACCTTCTTCCCACCCCCCCACCTATAGTGTTTAATATCTAAAGAGTACAAAATAAATGGTTGCTAACAGATAACAGATAAGTCTCAGACATGCTAACAAAGAAGCCGACAGATACCTTCACAAAGACAGCATTCAGCCTCATAGCAGATGGGTTTAGTAATATCAATTCTAGAAGGGCATCCAATGCAGTATCAACTTCAGCTTCATTACCGCTGCAGATATGGGTCACTAGGGCACCAACGACTTCCTAAACCAGAGAGAGTCAACAGAATGTAAACCAAAAATATGGTATGGCCATTCTAAAGGGGTTTATGCCTGAGGCCTTTCCAATTTCTACTTTGTCAAAATCATAACCTACTTGATCCCATAATCTATTATCTACTTGTCATTAACTAGATAATGGCTTCAGGAGGCTTAGGATTATGCCAACGTAACTACACTACCATCCAGTCTTGATCTATTTCTCATAATTTATCAGTGAGCACATCTAAGCCTTCCTGATTTTGCTCCTTGGCATTGGCTTCCTCTTCTTCTCATATGGGTTAAATTTTACCTGTTAAGTTGTGGTTGTACTTAATCCGTTGAAATTTCTCAAAAGGATAGCACACAAGGAGCTTAAGGTCTTAAAGGTTTTCTCTATACAGTACAGGTTAGACTTGCATGTTTCCAAGCAAACATGGGTCATGATAGTGCCCCTAAGATATTAAAAAAGTTCAAACATGTCTTAGATGCCATTCTCCCTTTCCTTTAAACTGCTGCTCTGTAAGACAGTCATAACAGAATTATATTCTCAATTGCAATAGCTAGTTCATGTCGGCTGAATCTACTGCTCTGCTTTAAATTTTTAAAACTTTTTACACATCTTAATTTGTAAAAGTTCCACTCAAATGTGTTTTAAAATTGTTAAGAATAGGTATAGAATATATAAAAATATAAAATAAGAAACTTTGTTATTTACTTGCTTTCATAAACACTTTCCACAAGTACAGTCCTCACTCTCTGGATACGTGCTATTAAATTTTGTGTCTCATGTTCATGGGAATAGGGTTAGGCCCTCAAGCATTTCTCGTTCATTTGTTTTTCACCATAGTTTTTTCTAGAGAACAATTCTAGATCAACAGGAAATTGATTTTCTACAGCTAAATTTAATAGCCATTCCTGTACTATGGAAACTATCTGATAAGCCCAGCCCTTTAAAGCCCAGGTTTAGTTGAAATAGACGGATCTGGACCTTAATTTTAGACTCAGAGAATTTTAGAGCTTAGAACACAGAGTTAGATTCTTTGGTCCAATCTCTTCATTTTACCAAGGATGAGACTAGAACTGAACATTCCCAAGACCCAGTTCAGAAATTTTTCCCCTCCAATGCCTTCTAACCAACAAGAAATAAACATCGGACCATTTTCTCTTTCCCTGTTCCCTCCTTGCCAAAATAAATATTTCAACATACCTGCTGGCAGTAAGTATCAAAAAACTTAAATGCATATTTGTATAGAAGACTGCCAAACGAAATTGTACTCTGGTCTAGGGAGTGAAACAAGCTCTGAGCCAGCGACAGAATGGATGGACAAACATCTTTAAGAACCTTGAGTGGGGAAGAGGAGAGAAAGAAAAGAAGTTGTGGAAAAAACTTAGTTATTACAAAACCTAAGAAATGCTTACACTTTTGGGATGTCAGAGTTCTCCCCAATATTCATTTTAACTTAAGGAAACTTAATCGTTCTTTTACTCAGAACAATCCTTCACCATTCTGAGTTTTCTCTCAGGATTAATGAGATTACACATATGGATAAAAATTGACCTTGAATTCAAAGAAGTTAAATTACAAGCCTAATAGTACTGTTTCTATCTGCCCAGTTTAAGATTAGAAGCCAGAGCCTCTAAATTCCAGTTTTCTCACTCAATTACACTGCTTCCCCTGGAAAGCATAATCATAAAAGCTCTGCCTTGATTATGATTTGAGATCAGTCTCTAAGGTTCAATATTAACTAAACTGATTTCTTTTAAAGACAATCAAGAAGTTCTTGGCCGGGCGCGGTGGCTCACGCCTGTAATCCTAGCACTCTGGGAGGCCGAGGTGGGCGGATCGTTTGAGCTCAGGAGTTCGAGACCAGCCTGAGCAAGAGCGAGACCCCATCTCTACTAAAAATAGAAAGAAATTATATGGACAGCTAAAAATATATATACAGAAAAAATTAGCCGGGCATGGTGGTGCATGCCTGTAGTCCCAGCTACTCGGGAGGCTGAGACAGGAGGATCCCTTGAGCTCAGGAGTCTGAGGTTGCTGTGAGCTAGGCTGATGCCATGGCACTCACTCTAGCCTGGGCAACAGAGTGAGACTCTGTCTCAAAAAAAAAAAAAAAAAAAAAAAAAAAAGAAGTTCTTTACATACCAGATTTTTAAAAATAATAAAATAAATAAATAAATAAATAAAAGAGAAGTGATCATGTCCTATGAATAATGCTATGTAGATAGACATTGATGGACCGAGAGTAAATAACCAGTTAATAGGTCCAGCTTCTTTACCAATACCATCATAATTTTTTTTAAAAACCTATATTACATACTAAACTCAGTATAATGCTTTACTGAGAAAAATGCAATGAAAAATTATATATAGTTTCTGCCATCTGGAAAATTACAGCTCAAAACAAAGATCATTACAAGAAATAAACACAGAAAGGACTGCAAAATAATATAATGCAGACATTAAATCCATTACTAAACATAAAACCTTGAGACCCAACTACATATTCTGATTAGTTTCTAAGCCAAGCCCCAAACCACTGACCCATTCAGTTTTCTAAAAAGTTCTAAACAGTTAATATTCTCAATATTCAGTGCCAAAACACTATTCCCAGCTTACAAAATTCCAGTTGAAATGGTTTACATTTCAAGAGGAATCATCACTCAAGATTCACAGTGCTGAATGGCCAAATTCATTCTACTGAATGGTTCAGTAGATTCCCGTTTATGTCTCTACCAGCATTCTTCTGGCCCTATTTTCCTCAGGGTTTTTATAAACTACTTAGAACAGGATACAGAAGACAAGTTTGTCAAAACTGCAAATCACACAGGGCTAGACAACTTAAATGACTGATGTAAAATGAAGCCTCCAAAGTCTCAATGGGCTTGAACAATGAGCTGAAATAACAGGATGAAATTTTACATGGGAGCTGTAAAGCCTTCCACTTTAGATTAGAAATCAAGTTATAGCTGGGTATCTATGTAGTCCCAGCTATTACGGAGGATGAGGCAAGAGGACCCCTTAAGCCCAGGAGTTAAAGGCCAGCCTGGGCAACATAGCAAGACCCTCATCTCTAAAAAATTTTTAATTAAAAAATAAAAATGAAGTTATACTGTATGGAATCAGAAGACCTGGATTAAAACATTTCTTATTTTAAAAAATTGGGGGTGTGAGTCAAATAAGTTCAATATAAACCAATTTTGTGACCTTTTTAGTAAAAAGGTGAAAACCAATCTTAGGTAGATTTATTAACATCATAAGGTTTCAATCAAGGTAAGTAATAATCTTACTATGTTTTAAAATATATTAAGGCCCCTGTCAAAGATCAAATGCAGCAAAGTGGTGTTGTTAAGATTCCCACACTAGGTAGAAAAGATTAAGATGACCTCTCCATAACTTTCAGGCTAATGTTGTCTGATTCTCTGACATTTACCAAGTGATGAATACAGAATGTACTCCGTAGCAACTGTTCCTGAATGCAGCCTGATCGAATCTTATTTCTTAGCACCCTCTCAATGTACTTCTTTGTTTGAGTGTTGGTGCTAAAGATGATGAGAAGCATCGCCAGGTCAAAAATCTATTGTCAATAAATATAAAACAATATGAAAAGTTTAACAAATCTGTTTACCACAACAAAACAATAGCTCTCAACTTTTCCCATTAAAACATAAAATGGAAAATACTCATTTGCAGTACCTACATTTTCACAAAACCCAAAAATATTTTCCAGAGAAATAAAGTATCACCACTATTAACCACTAGCATCTCGTAAGAAAACATTGGAATATAACTAAAAGTGGTATTATTACAGAAGTAATCTTGAACATCTTCACAATTATTAAAAGAAAGAAAGATTAAATCACTTGCCAACTCCAGGATATACTTTCATTATTATTAGGAAAATAATATTGCAAAGGTTAAGTTATGATTGAGTCATTTGGAGAATATCATAACAGCCATCAAAAAAATAAGCTGGACTACATTTTTTGACAGAGACATTCCTGATATAGTAAAGTGGAAACAAAACTACCTGCAAAATAACAATCACAGTAAGATTCTACTTTTGTAAAAACAATGTGTAAACATATATATGCATAGGTATAAGAGTGAGTATGCTGGCATTTGCACACACACACAGCTTGCATATGAATAGGAAAAAACCTAGGAGGATGATTATTCCTGAGGAATGGGACACAGTATGGGGGGAAACTTTACTTTTTGCATTTGCAGATTCCTTGTGGGTTTTTCTCCCCAATTAGTTGGTATTATCTGTTTTTAAAAAAAAAGTTAAACAGTCAAGCAGGACAAAAAAGAAAACACAAATTACTTAGGACATCTCTTCATTGAAGGGCCACTTGCTTAGATACCAAAAATTGAGACTCATTAGAACAAAACAGAACACAGCTATTAAAAATGACAATGAAGACAATGCAGAAGCACGCAAGATGTTTATGACAGGAGAAAAAAAATGTCAAGAGGAAAAAAATCAGAACACAAAGTTACATTTATACAATGATTATAAATCTATAAAAATAGGTATGCAGGCAGCTAAGGCGACCAATTTATTTTTATGCAAAAATCAACACAGTTGTGTTAGGGTATTTTGCTTTTTTCCCCCCACAAAAAATTATTGATATTTGTTATTGTTTTATTTAATATTATAAAAGCTTTTAAGATAGTCATCCAACAACTGAATAATCCAACTAATAAAAATCCCACAAAACAGATTTCAACCAAAAAAAAAAAACTTCAAAGGAAATCAATCATCTGGCTTTTTGACAGAAGAAAGTATTTCTAGAATTAAAAGAGACATAAGATCCAGTATCATCACCTTGACAGTGATAGACTATTTGATTCACTCCAGTCAGGTGTACATAGGCAAAGTAAATAAGAACGTTATAACCTTGATCATTGTGTCAGGTGGGTGGAAGGGGAATCAGATGTATACAGGGACCTGACTCATGACCCAGGTGGTTATGTTCTCCACCTCCTCATCACTGGAGACTTGGCCTCTTTGACTACATTTTGGTACTTGTTTAGAATGTTAAAATTTCCCCTTATGGATACTGTAGGCTTATTTTATTACCAGTATTAACAAGTAGGATAATCTGTCACAGGATTAGTTAAAAAAAAAAAGAAAAGAAAAAGAATGAGTGGGAGCAGACCCTCTGGCAGGTCACCCCTCAAATCATCTTCCTCAAACAGCTAATGTTTATTAGAGCAACTACAGAGGACACAGGATGACTGGGAGGGAAGGAGAAAAAAAAAGCAGGAAGGCAAGTTAGCCTTACATAAAATGCATAGTACATGAACATTACCTTGTGTTCAGACACTGAGTCAATGCTCTCAATTGCCTGGAAAAATAAGGGTCACAAAAATATTATGACACATAGTGGAACACATTTGGCCTTATTCAGCACGCCCTGTTATTTGAGAGTCAGTCTGCCCATCTGGCAACCATCATCTACCATTTCTACTTAAATGATTTTTAAGACTTTTATTTCAACCTATACAACCTTACTTACACGTCTGTCACTGATTGCCTCCCATTTCCTCCGTGACACACCCATTTTCTCCTTGCTACATCCAAAGATGTCACTCACCTTAATCCAGGCTTCTGAAATGATTTTCTCATATCTAACGGCTGACTTTATTACATCAAAGAGGAGAATAACACAGTCTTGACCGCTGCTTTCTTGATTTCCTAAATAACTGTGAGTAGCAAAGGGGAAAAAAATTACTCTTCTACCCACCAAAAAAGAACTTACAAGATATGGGCTCCTGCTTGCTAGCCATGTTCCCTGGAGTAAGTCAAAATCTCATGTGCAAGATGGCTAATAAATGTGTACTTTAGTTTATTAGGGATTTATCTGAATTGCTAAAGAAAACAGACACACACACACATATATACATACACATACAAAATTTAAAAAACCGTGTGGTAATGTATGTATATGTAATATTACTACCATTATTTATAGTTATAAGTATTAAACTTTAACTGTCCTGACTTTAGGACAAATGTCAGAAAATTTTACCTATTCAAGAAAAAGGGTGGCAACCGTTCAGCTCTATACCTTGGTCGTCCTTTACTTTTCAACTTGCTTTGGGAAGCTTGTAACCGTGATGGCAAAATGCAATGCTGCAGATCCAACTTCTCCCGAAGCTCAGAAATTACCTGCAGAAAATAAATATTAACTATGTGTTCTGCTCATTTATAATGGATAGGCACAGTCCAAGAAAAAATTTAAAATGCTGGACAAGGCATTTTGAAAAAGAGTAAATGAGAATAGCTAATGGAAGTATAGTGTGTCACACTCAAAATTCCGGAATTCCCTGAGGTACCACACAGACTTACTACACAGCAGATATAACCTGTAGCAGCTATATAGAATAGTCAACCTAACCAGTAGCTGCATTCTCTTTCCTGAATGTTATCTGGATTAATCAGCATTATCAATTAGTCTGGGGCCAGAGAAGAGCAATTGGAACTTATTAATTTACACAATTCATCCTGATGCATCTTTAGGTTTGGTGGGAAATAATAGCATACCTCAAGTGCATCCGTGGCTGTTATGGAATGAAGAATGAATTTGATTATCACAGGTAAATCGTCCAATCTGACAGAACACAGCTTACCCATCATCAACTGGCGGACCTAAAAATAAAGAGCACAAAAACCTTAAAATTAGAAAAATCACTTCTCTCACTCAGTTTTCCCGCTTGTAATTTAGGAAGAAAAACATCTCCTTTTATTTTTCCCCAAATTACAATCTTGCAGCTGTTAACATCACAGCTTTTTTAAAAACAGACAGATGATAAATGTGTGACAATGTTGTTATCTTACAATTTGGAGCCTGAATTCTCAACTAGCCAAAGGAAAGCTTAAAAAAGTGTTATTCCTATGGAGTAGTTAATATGCAGGCAATATAGAAGATTTCCACTACAACTTATTGTTTAAAAACAGACCTGCAAATCTATCATAGATTAATATCTGCAACATACTGAAAAGAAAAAAAAGATATCAAATGTCATTCAGTATGGTTTCATAATGAAATTTTCATTACCAATGACTTCTCCCAAAGCAATGACTGACCAACATTGGTTCCAGGAGGTCAGAATGTTGGCTCTGTTTCTGGAAAACAGAATCTTTCCTACCTTAGATAGGAGGTTTGGGTCAAGTCTGAGGCTAGAAAGGACATCCAGGATAGGGACAGTGAGTGAAGTATTCTCCATCAGTAAGTCACTGTGAATGGTGGAAAAAGAGAAGTTATGTACCAGTTTGAACAGAGCTAGGCAGATAATGATGAGAAAATCACTCAGTAGAGTGTGAGAAGAGAGGATACACTTAGTTCCCATTAGGTTACTGTTTAAAGTATATTTCATTAAAAACTGCTTTGTTTACAAAAAACAATACATGCTTATTATAAAAATTCAAACAACAAACAAAGTAGAAACAAGAAGATCTCCTTCACAATCCCTACTACCCAAAGGCCACCACTATTGAGTTTGATATATACTCTTCCCAGAAAAAAGGAAAAAAAAACTAAAACAGTTACAATGAAGTGCAACAAGTATGACAGACATATGTACAGGGTGCTACAGGAGCACACAGTAGTGAGAAGGACAGTGATGGATTCTAAGAGAAGATTATAAAAAAGGACAAGCTGGCATCAAGCAGACAAAGTGGGTAATACAGTGCTCTACCCAGAGCAAGAATCCTGTCCAAAAGCATAAAGGCAAGAAATCACTGGACACTTTTGGTAGTAGTTTTGCAGACAGCTATAGAAAAGGCAGTATTATAAACTGAATTTTTATAACTACTTCAAGGACAAGTAAAAAGTTGCTTTGAAACAGAAACATTATTACTCATGGTTCTCCTCTTCTTAAATACTGTCCTACCAATTACTATTTTTCACGTGAATGGCAGTAAGCAATGGTCTCAGCAATGGGTGTGAAGCAGGGATATGCATTACAATGAATCATCTAGGAACTCAAAGCATGTATATGTTTAATAAGCTCCACAAATGATTTTTATGTGCAGTCAGTATTGAGGGCTCCCCGGAGAAAATACTAATAAAACAAAGAAATCATATTCAAGTTCTCCATTGACCAAATTTATATACCTAATCCTAAGCCAGACTTCATGCTTATAATAGGTATACCATTTTTAAAAGTAGATGGGTCTATTAAAATATATACCTATATCACAAAAACAAGTCAGAGCCCATACTCTACCCATGGAAGATAGGTATCATCCTTTTTCTATATACAAAGGACCACATTACTACTTTTTGCATACTGCAGTGATAATGCTCCCATAGTGAAACCTTGCTTAGGTGGTGACAGGGCGCTTATCAACCTGAGTTCTTTCCCCACATCGGCATGTTGGGAGTCCCCTAGGATCTCAGGTAGGCTGGTGATGAAGTCATGCTGCAGGTACTCTGGAGCAATACTGATCAGCTGCATGATCTTGGTGGTGAGGTCCTGCAGTATAAGACACTATTAGAATTACAGCACATTACCCAGAACAGACAAAGATTTCCTACTCATGAAACACAGAGCTGAAATTATTTTGTTTACAATATAACTATAGACTCAAGTTCAAATCCTAAATTTAGAGGCAACTGACTCAGAAAATTTCACACGAGATGTTGTATAGAAAAAAAAAAAATGTAGAGTGGATTTCTAATACATCTGTTACATACTTTACTTTTTTTTTTTTTGGAGACAGAGTCTCACTCTGTTGCCCGGGCTAGAGTGCCGTGGCGTCAGCCTAGCTCACAGCAACCTCAAACTCCTGGGCTCAAGCGATCCTCCTGCCTCAGCCTCCCAAGTAGCTGGGACTACAGGCATGCACCACCATGCCCAGCTAATTTTTTCTATATATATTTTTAGTTGTCCAGATCATTTCTTTCTATTTTTGGTAGAGACAGGGTCTCGCTCTTGCTCAGGCTGGTCTCAAACTCCTGAGCTCAAATGATTCACCCACCTCGGCCTCCCAGCATACTGTACTTCTGTTAACATTAACAACTCTATGAAGTTTGTGTGACAATTCCCATTTTTTACACATGAGTATACGAGTTGCTCAAGGATACATAAGTTAATTTGTAGACCCAAAAATTCCAGCCCAGATGAGACTCCAAAACTCATGTTCTTCCACATAAAGATTTAGCCTTGGAATGTCTGCCAAAAATTACAAAAATGATTTCAAGAATTCCTAAAAAGAGTTCAGGTACGGTGCCTCATGCCTATAGTCCCAGCACTTTGGGAGGCCGAAGCAGGAGGATTGCTTGAGGCCAAGAATTCTAAACCAGCCAGGGCAACATGGCGAGACCCTATCTCTAAAAAAAAAGAAAATTAAAAACAAAACAACAACAACAAAAAACGTAGGCAGGCACAGTGGCACATGCCTGTAGTTCCAGCTACTCAGGAGGCTAAGGCAGGAGGATCACCTGAGCCCAGGAGTTCACGGCTACAGTGAGCTAAGACTATACCACTACACTCTAGCCTGGGCAACAGAGCAACACTCTGTCTCTAAAAAATAAAACTAAAAAGAAATGGGCCTCAAGCAATAAACTCAAAACAGATGCAACTTTACCACAGTGTTTAATAACAAAACACATAATTGGAAAAATGTCCTGTAATTTTCCCCAATATGTAATTAAATTAAAATGTAAGTAGGATGGCTTGACTTCTCACTGCTTTTGAGAAATAAACACAGCAATCTCTGTACTTTGAAAAACTAATGAATTGTTTTCCAAATATTCGATTTATTTTAAGAAATTATATCTAGGGCCGGGCGCAGTGGCTCACACCTGTAATCCTAGCACTCTGGGAGGCCGAGGTGGGTGGATCACTTGAGCTCAGGAGTTCGAGACCAGCCTGAGGAAGAGTGAGACCCCATCTCTACTAAAAATAGAAAGAAATTATATGGGCAGCTAAAAATATACATAGAAAAAAAAAAATTAGCCGGGCATGGTGGTGCATGCCTGTAGTCCCAACTACTCGGGAGGCTGAGACAGGAGGATCCCTTGAGCCCAGGAGTTTGAGGTTGCTGTGAGCTAGGCTGACGCCACGGCACTCACTCTAGCCTGGGCAACAAAGTGAGACTCTGTTTCAAAAGAAAAAAAATTAAAAAAAGAAATTATATCTAATCTTCGTAATGGGATAAACTTCTAAAGAAATTTAAAGAGTGAAATATCCATGATTTTCAAATGATGAAAGCTGGAAAAAGCTAAGGGATGAATGGAAAAATAGGAATTTTATGTTTAGAATAAGGGAAAAAATCCTACAAATTCCAAAAGCTTCACTAAGTGTAGAAAACATATTCTTAAAATTCAAGAGATACAGCAGGGTGTGGTGGCTCATGCCTGTAATCCTAGCACTTTGGGAGGCTGAGGTGGGAAGATTGCTTGAGGTCAGGAGTTTGAGACCAGCCTGAACAAAAGCGAGATCCTGTCTCTATAAAAAAAATGCAAAAATTACCAAGGCATGGTACAGTGTGCCTGTAGTCCCAGCTACTCGGGAGGCTGAGGCAGGAGAATCACTTGAGCCCAGGAGTTTGAGGTTACAATGAATTATGATGACACCACTGCACTCCAGCCTGGATGTAGAGCAAGACCCAGTCTCAAATAAATAAATAAAATTCAAGACATAGATAAAGTCACAAAGGCTACCTTGCCATCCACAACTCTGTCAAGCCATTTTAGTTGACTGATAATTAGTCGAGGCATGTTGATTCCATCACTGGTCATCCTGAAATGTTAGGAAGAAAAGACCAGGATGTTAGCCTTTCTGACTTACATAACAGCAAAAAGTAACACTGCACAAAATATTTCAGCCATTCAATTAACATTTACTGAACACTTACTTTACATCAGGCACTGTGCTAGACACACAAGTGATACCAAGAAAATGCAGGAGACATATGCTTATGTAGGTTGAAAAAGACATCTGGAAGAAGATGCACTAAACTGTTAACAACGGCTACATCAAGGAAGGTTTAGACAGAAGGGAAGACAGGACTAGATAGTATCTCTTAACAATATTATAAGTAAGTTTTAGAAAGATAACAAAGTCAATAATCTTTAAAAATTGAGGCTGGGTATGGTGGCTTACACCTATGAGCACTTTGAGAGGCCAAGGTGGAAGGATCACTTGAGGCCAGGAGTTTGAGATCAGCTGGAGCAACAATAAGCAAGACCTCATCTCTATAAAAACTTTTTTTAAAAAAATTAGCAAGGCATAGAAGTGCATGCCTGTAATCCCGGCTACCTGGGAGGCTGAGGCGGGAGGATCATTTGAGCCCAGGACTTCATGGCTGCAGTGAGCTATAATCACACCACTGCACTCCATCCTGGGCAACAGAGTGAGACTTTGTCTCTAAAAAAAAATTGAATAAGACAAATATTTTTTAAAAGGTAAGAAACCAATTACATCAGTGCAACAGGTACTTAAAAACGCAAGCATATACTGCTATGGAAACACAGAGGTTAAACTGGATTATGTTCATGAAAGTATTGAAAACCATTTGTGGATGATAAAACATTGGCTCAATTATTATTTCTGCCAAAATGATAGTCTCCACCTTCCTCCCAACCTCCTATGTCTAAAGTTTTGGAGCACCTCCAGCTCCTTTTCTTGACATCAGTCTTGGTCCTTGTTTACTGAAGCCATCTTAACTAAAAAAAGCTTTAGCCACAACACAAAGCATCTAGCAACAGCCATTCAGCTAAAACATGACTTTCTAAAAATAAACCTTCAAGTTTATTATCATTATACACAGAATCTTGAAAAAACACATATTAAAAAGGAATAAAGAGGCCGGGCATGGTGGCTCACGCCTGTAATCCTAGCACGCTGGGAGGCCGAGGCGGGAGGATTGCTCAAGATCAGGAGTTCAAGACCAGCCCAAGCAAGAGCAAGACCCCATCTCTACTAAAAAAATAGAAAGAAATTAACCAACAACTAAAAGTATATAGAAAAAATTAGCCGGGGATGGTGGCGCATGCCTGTAGTCCTAGCTACTCGGGAGGCTGAGGCAGAAGGATTGCTTGAGCCCAGGAGTTTGAGGTTGCTGTGAGCTAGGCTCACGCCGTGGCACTGTAGCCCGGGCAGCAGAGTGAGACTCTGACAAAAAAAAAAAAAAAAGAAAGAATAAAGAGGCCTGTGTGGTTGTTCACACCTATAATCCTAGAACTCTGGGAGGCCGAGGTGTGAGGATCACTTGAGCTTAGGAGTTTAAGACCAGCCTGAGCAAGAGCAAGACCCTGTCTCTACTAAAAATAGAAAAAAATTAGCGGGGCATTGTGGCACACTCCTGCAGTCCCAGCTACCCAGGAGGCTGAGGCAGGAGCATCACTTGAGCCCAGGCATTTGAGGTTGCAGTGAAGTGAGCCATGATGATGCCACTACACTCTAGCCCAAGCAATAGAGTGAGACCCTGTCTCAAAAAAAAAAAAAAAAACAGAATAAATAGAAATGATTATAATCCTGTCATGCCAGAAATGTAGACTATTAATATGCATATGTATATTTTGTATATATCTTTTTTTAACAAAATAGTGAACTATAAATGCTGATTTGTAACCTGGGTTTATTTTTTTCAATTGAAGTACAGTATTCAACAGTCCTCTTTATAATTATTAACATCCACATGGTATTTCTATTTTTGAACATCTCAGTTATTTATAATTTTTCATTTTAAAATGAAATGTTTAAAATTTTTCATTTTCTTACATGTTTGTTTTCATTCACAGTTATTATCTTAGGATAAACTAGGAGACTTGGCATTAGGATCAAAGGGTATACAAAATGTAAGGTTTTGAGACATAAAACCTGTTGCTCTTCAGAAAGAAAGATTGAACTAATTTATATGCTCACTAGCAATGTATGAGCATGCCTATTCATTACATTCAACAAGACAGACCCTTTCAGAGTGGAAAAAATCCATTTATTGTTTTAAATTTATATCTTTGCTAACAAAACTGCACTTTTTAAATGTTTGATGCTCTTGTATTTTTTCTTTTTCTTTTTTTTTTTTTTTTTGTTGAGACAGAGTCTCACTTTGTTGCCCAGGCTAGAGTGAGTGCCGTGGCATCAGCTTAGCTCACAGCAACCTCAGACTCCTTGGCTTAAGCGATCCTACTGCCTCAGCCTCCCGAGTAGCTGGGACTACAGGCATGCGCCACCATGCCCGGCTAATTTTTTCTATATAGATTTTTAGTTGTCCATATAATTTCTTTCTATTTTTAGTAGAGACGGGGTCTCGCTCTTGCTCAGGCTGGTCTCGAACTCCTGACCTCGAGCGATCCACCCGCCTCGGCCTCCCAGAGTGCTAGGATTACAGGCGCAAGCCACCGCGCCCGGCCTCTTGTATTTTTTCTTGGTGAATTGTCTGTTCATGACCTTTGTCTACTTTTCTATTAGGCTGTTCATTTTTCTAAAAAACACAGTAATTTTTAAAAATGGGTAGTACATATATACTACAAAATTAAAAAGGTAAAGAACAGTATTCAGAGAATATCTGACCCCAGCCATTTGGCTCCCCTCTTTGAAGAAAACCACTATTACCAGCTTATTGTGTATCCTTCTGGGGATAATCCATGCATATATAAGCATATGTAATATTTACTTTTAACAATAAGCCTATTTTTAAAAGATATCTTTAAAAATACCTTTTAAAATAATCCTAATTATTTTTATTGTCATATTAATAGATGATTTTCAAAGACATCCCAATAAAATTTTAGTAGTAATTTAAGAACCTGACGTTTTGATAAATATGACCTTCAAAGAAACCAATGATGATTCAGAGTAACCTTTACAGAGAAAAACTTAAGTACACCAAGGTACTTTGAGCATTCCAGAATAACTCCACTTACTTTTCAAAAAGAAATTCTGGCAACTTCTCAAATAAGGTTTTGATAATGGCAGGCTAAAAATAAGACACATGGAGTTAGGAGATGATCTCAAATACACAACAGGAATGTAAATTTAGCTAGAATTCCCTTTCCAATCAGAGCTTTGAGAGGAAAGACCTCACTGAAATTGATATCCTCTTTTTCATAAGACTGTCCAAATGAATACTGTCTATATTTTGAATGTAATCTGTTGGAATACAAAGACTTCTCCATAATTTATCTCCTGAAAAACTGAAAAATTACTATCAAGAAAAAATTAAAATAACCAGATAATCAAAAATATTACTAAATATGATAACTGTTAATCCATGAAATGCAGACTTCGATAGTTTGCAAGAGGAGAGGATTTCTCTTTAGAGGAATAAGAGAGCTCTCATACTTAAACTAACTAAATTATATTCAAGATTGTCAATGAAAAGGAAGAGATTAAGAGTGTGGGAGGATTAACAGTAAGGGAGAAGAAAAGAGGAAAAATGGAGGACGGAGTGAGAGGGAGACTCTTCATTGCATATACATTTGCATAATTTGAGATGTTTAAAAAATGTCAGTGTATTGCCTAATAAGGAGAGGAGGAGAAAAAGGGCAAAATCAAGTTGCATAAGCAACTAAAAAAATAAATGGGAAATGACACAGATGTGAATATGGCAAGGATTACAAGGTACTTAGGTTACACAGGATGCAACTTTAAGAAATAAGAACCAGATGCTGAGGGAATAAATGGGACTGCCAGATGTATTAGCCCAACCAGCACAGTTCAAAAACACAGATACTACCCTATCAGACTCACCTCAGCAACAAGGCTATGGTAAGCTACTATAAACCCAAATTCTCCAAGTAACCCTACTCTACTCTGTGTTCCAACCATTTATACGTGAGCGTACACCACAAATCACATCCATCAAACATTCACAGAAAAAGGGACATAGTCTCACCTGTAATATGTCAATGCCCAGAAGCAGTTTGATAAGGCTCTTAGAGTAAGATGTGCCCATGCTGTAAAAAAGAGATTAAATTTGTTTTCTATTTTGTTTTACTTCTTTTAATGTTTTTATTATGTTTTCTTCCTAAAACTGGTTAAATACATAATATCTAAAGAGAAACTATCCTGTTAAACAAGAAATATAGAACATGAGCAGATGGCTCTTAGCAAGAGAGAGGTGAAGATTTGAAATTCTATCAACACTAATGAAACACATTCTAGAAAACACTCTGGTTCATAGCCACAAAATGAAGAGTTTTAATGTAAGGTTTCAACTGAGGAAAAGAGACCAATAAATCAAAATTGAAGTTCTAAAAAATTGCATTTCCCCCCTCACCCCCCAATCCAGTTAGTTTAACAGACTGAATTTCAGCAAGACTTCATGCCTCCTCTCCACACCTGGCTTCCTCATCCTGCAGACGTTCACAAGACAAAAGGCAGTTCCTGAAGCTGTCTTGGTCCTCAATGTAAGACTCCAGGCCACTAACAAATTCTTCTATTATCTTAATAAGGAGATTTAAAAAATGAAAAAGACAAAGGAAGAATAAGATTTTTAGTTTAACATTTGCTGTCAGTTAGCTAAAAATCATTCTAGCCCACTCAACTTTATGGCAGTGTCTTCCAGAGTACTGCTGGCAAAAGCAAAAATACCAGGGGAAAAAGATACATACTTTGGGATAAGAAGGATGTTTCCTCAGGGTCTGAAAGAGCTTCTTTTGGAAAATAATTTGATCCACAGCTATGAGGAAGAAAGAATAGCTGGTCATCATTCTCCTACCATAGATTTCCTTCCCTAAAAACCTAAGTTTCTTGTCTAATGAAACTAATAAAAATATCTGCAACCTAATTTCAGAACCACATCTTCTAAATCCACAGTAAAGACTTAGTTTCGATAGAGGACAGCCACTAAGTGTTCTAAAAAAGACCTGCCATAACCTTAGCAGGAGAGAATAATCAGTGCCCCCCAAATAGGGCCTTACAAGGCTTTATAAATTTTCTTCTGGGCTGGGCACAATGACTCATGCCTGTAATCCCAGCACTTTGGGAGGCTGAGGCAGGAGGATCACTTGAGCCCAGAAGTTCCAGATCAACCTGGGCAACATAGCAAAATCCCATCTCTACAAAAAATAAGAAAAATTAGCCAGTGTGGCACGCCTGTAGTCCTACTCAGGAGGCTGAGGTGGAAGGATTGCTTTAGTGCACGAGTTCGAGGCAGCAATGAACTATAATTGCGCCACTGCACTCTAGCCTTAGCGACAGAGTGGAGACCCTGTCTCTTAAAAAAAAAAAAAAAAAAAAAAAAAAAGGCCGGGCGCGGTGGCTCACGCCTGTAATCCTAGCTCTCTGGGAGGCCGAGGTGGGCGGATCGTTTGAGCTCAGGAGTTCGAGACCAGCCTGAGCAAGAGCGAGACCCCACCTCTAAAAATAGAAAGAAATTATATGGACAGCTAAAAATATATATAGAAAAAATTAGCCGGGCATGGTGGTGCATGCCTGTAGTCCCAGCTACTCGGGAGGCTGAGACAGGAGGATCGCTTGAGCCCAGGAGTTTGAGGTTGCTGTGAGCTAGGCTGACGCCACGGCACTCACTCTAGCCTGGGCAACAGAGTGAGACTCTGTCTCAAAAAAAAAAAAAAAAAAAAAAAAAAAATTTTTTTTTTCTTCTGAAGTTATTCTGACACAGATATAATTTCTTCCTGGGTATTAATTTATTTTTTCACAAGAAAACACAAAGGAGTACTAGTATATAACATTTTTTTCCTAAAAGAAAAAGCATAAGTACTTTACTTAACATACATTAACTAGGACTAAAGACTGTAACAATATTCTCTATAAAGCAATTTTGTCTTTGTCTCAAGATAGATGGCTCCCTATTTCTAATATTCATTGTTTCTCTATTTGGGAAAGCCACGATTCAGTTCTGAGCCCTTTCACTAAACTCAGAGAACAGATTTAGATTAACATATTACCTAGTTGATTCTGACTCTCTCCGGTTTTAAGAATAACTCCTGATGTCTTAAGAAGTTTTACAAAGACACTATCATTTTCTTCAACTGCATTGGGAATATGAGATTTCTTTGTCTTTTTGGAAAGTGGCTGCTTCCTGGCTTCTGAAAGTAGAGAAAATTTTCAAGAATGTAAAAAATAATAAAGCAAAGATTAGAACGTAAAACCAGGACTAATAACCCTGAGAGAAAAATTGGTATGTTCCTGAAGAATTGTACTAGAATTGATGCTGTAGTGAAATAAACTATCTGTAACAATAGTCAACAATAGTGGCTTCCAAACAAACAAACAAATAAAACAATCAACAAATAGAATTATATTTACCTATCGAGTTTTCATTTGAAAAATTCAAAATGTGCCATTTTAACGATAATTATGAAAGTATTTTCCACCCAAATTCTAAATTAGTGTTGCTCAAGCTGTTGCTTGCAAACCACTGCATTGAAATCACTGGGAAGCTTATTAAAATGTATATTCCTAGGCCATATCCCAGAACCATTGGGTCAAAATCTTGGGGGTAAGACCTGGGAGACTGAATTTTTCACAAACTCGTTAGGTAATAATCCTATGCACACCAAATCTGAGACTCGATGATCTGTACACAAGGGTCCACAGAATGGGGCAGGCTCTCCTGCATCACATTTTTGAATACAAAGCCCAGATTGGTTTCATCCAAGGCTTTCAACACACAAAAAGTAATGAGGTAATAAATAAACAAACACAAACAGGTACTTGAAGCCAAGTATAAAATCTTCTCTTTCCTTTAATGAGGCAACTGTACTGTTTCTTCCTCCTCTAATTCCTCTTCCTCTCTCTAATAAAGCCTTAAGCAGAATGAAACAAAGACCAGAAATTTAATTATAATTAAATTTATAATTAAAGAAATTTAATGTATAACCAAAATGACAGATTCAGTTTGCTCATCACTGACCAAGAGAACCCAAGTCCCTTCCAATAAACTTAATTCAGAAGTCTCTTCCCTTAGGAGAACAGTATTTCCAAAGTATGATATTTACTTTTAGTGACTTGTAAATTATTCCTCTTCATTTCAAAATTTCTAACAATTTCTCAATATTCTACAATCTCTTTATTAACATTGTTAGAGCCTCAGAATCTCCTTTTCTAAATCAAGCCTATTCCTTACATGGCTTTTGGCCTTGAAATTTTAATCATTCTAAATGCTGTTCAACAAGCATTTTAATCAACTTCAGTTGTATTTGATCAAGAATCAAACCTACATTCCAATAACCTAATACAAAATAACTTCATATCAGAACTTATTAACATTAGTGTCACTAAAGTTAGTATAAAACTCCACACTGCTAAATTTGACTGGCTAAAAAAAATTTTTTTCAATTAAAAAAAGAAATAACTCTTCAATCAACAAGTTAGAACTGCTTTAATATAGTGGATGAGTGTAATAAGTGAAAAGGACTATCAATGCCTTCTCTTTGGAACTCTTAATGTCTTTTGTCAAACACAATCTCATAAGGGCAGAGTGTGCACTGCTTCTTTGCCTCTGGTGTGCTTGCTTTGATATGTCTTTCCTTTATACATCACTATCATAGACCTTTTTTTTATACATTTATCTAGACCATAATTTTTTTCCCACCTTGCTAAGATCATGGAGAATAGATCATAATTTTTTAAGGGAGGTTTTTAAAAGAGTAGGGACTATGTTGTATGTTTGTGTCTTAGCACCTAGATGATGCACAGTAGATAAAGTCTGCAATACTAATTCGTCTCACAAATGTGGAGACTGAGGCTCAGAGGCTGTGGGCATCCCCAAAGTCATATGTGGAATTAGAGGCAGAAAGTCCATCCCAAATCTCCTGGTACTAGATTCTGTGTGCTCTATCCATTTAGCCTTGATGACTCTCAGCACTTGAGAAATAGGAACTTTATATCTCTTTAAGTGCCTCACACATTTGCTACAGTAAATAAAGCAACAAATGACTAGACACTTACTGGAAGCATCTTCCATCAGGCTCTCTTTATCCTCAGATTTTGACAATCTTCTTTTGGAAACCATTTTGACCAAAGTCTTTTGCCTATATGTTACTTCCTAGAGCAAAATCAGAGAATAGAAGTTACCCTCTAGAACCTAAATTCTGAGAAGTCAACGCTATAGCTCAAAGAAAACTGCTATATCCAAAACCAGAGGAGTTCTAGTCTTCATACTAATGCTATCTAAATCCAGGTGCTGAGCAATTTTCAACGCCTACCTCTGGCCAATACTGTCTTCCTTTCAAGACTTGTTTACCTAGGTCCTTCTTTAGGCAGACCACTTGCCTGTTGCTGAAGGACAAACCCATAGTTCTCCATCTGAGATTCAAGACTCCTTATCATTTGGCCCCAAACTACCAGTCCTTTAACTCATTAATTCAATATTACATATTAGGGCCTTTGCTAGGTGTTGGGGTTACAATTGTGAACATGACAGACATGATCTCTGTCCTCAGGGAATTTATAGTATAGTAACAAATAGTCTATGTTTTTAACTACAGTTGTGTAAGTGCTATAAAAGAAAAGCACAGGGTGCTATGAGGGCTTACAAGGAAATTTATCTACTTGAGAGTGCAAGTGGTGGAGAAAAGCAGGGACAATTTCTCGGGGACAATCTCCCTGAGAAAGTGATTTTTAAGCAGGGATTTGAGAGTTAGAATAGGAGTTAGCCAGTAGAAGAAGTACAAGAGTAGTAGTCCAGGCCGGGCGCGGTGGCTCACGCCTGTAATCCTAGCACTCTGGGAGGCCGAGGTGGGCGGATCGTTTGAGCTCAGAAGTTCGAGACCAGCCTGAGCAAGAGCGAGACCCCATCTCTACTAAAAATAGAAAGAAATTATATGGACAGCTAAAAATATATATAGAAAAAATTAGCCGGGCATGGTGGTGCATGCCTGTAGTCCCAGCTACTCAGGAGGCTGAGACAGGAGGATTGCTTGAGCTCAGGAGTTTGAGGTTGCTGTGAGCTAGGCTAACGCCACGGCACTCACTCTAGCCTGGGCAAGAGTGAGACTCTGTCTCAAAAAAAAAAAAAAAAAAAAAAAACCAAAACAAGAGTAGTAGTCCAGGCAAAGAAAAACTCATACTGAAACAGAAAGGAGCCTGTAGAATTAGAAATGACACTGTAGAGATAGGGGAGGGCCTGAATCACATAACCTTCTGGTTTTATCTTGTAAACCAGAACCTTCCTAGTCTTAGTGCCTTTGTACAAAAGTGGTCTCTTCATCTGAAATGCTCTTATCTGCCTGGAAATTTCTACTCATCCTTAAAGACTCAGTCAAATGTCATTTTCCTTGAAAAGTGTTCCTCCTATCCGTAGGGGAGTTTGCTACTCCAGCTTCCCTGCTCCAGAGTATACTTAGGAACCCATACCACATCACGATAGGGTCAGACTGTGTGGCTCCTTGGAGCAGCAGGAAGCCAGCCTCATTTATCTCAGTGTCCCTAGTGCCCAGCACAGATTCCAGAATAAAGAGAAAATTTCTGAGAATATTCAAAGTGGAAATGGCTAGCAGGGCAGGTAAAATACTAATTGCTAACAAGAACTGTGTTATGTACTTTATATTTAATAATTCATTTATCTCTCACAAACTTTTTGAAGTAGGTACCATTATTATTCTCATAATCAGTGACAGAGCTAGGATTCTAACTCAGGCAGTCTGGCTCCAGAACCTGCACTCCTTACCACCTATATTTACACTTGATTATAATAATCACTTATAGTAGTTAACATTTACGAAGTACCAGGCACTGTGCTGAGTTTTCTTTATTTATCCCTTGCCTCGTTTAATACTTATAACCATTATCAGCCATTTCGCAGACGGAAAAACTAAGGCAAGTCAGGACGGTCTATCTGCAGGGAACCTGCCCTTAACACGTGTGATTCCATCTGGCTTCCAGCAAAGCCTAAAAGACAGATGAGGCCTACTGCCTGGACTAGGAGGCCATCGAGAAGTAGGGGATGAGGGGAAAGTCAAATCCATCTTGGTTCGTCATTTTAACTACGCAGAGAGGTACCTGGGGGGATTATCCCACGATAGGGCAGATGAAGAAGCCGAGGCTCGGGGCACAGAGCCCCAAGGGGAAAGCCGGGCTCAGCCTGGGCCTAGTGACTAGGCCGCAGGGGCGCGGGGCCTTGAGAGACTATGACCGCTGCTGCACTCACCCACCGACAAGCCGTCGTCACCTCTAGCTTTCGACTTTCCCGCCTGCCGCAACGCCGCTCTGTCGCTACCGAGGCGCCCCGCGCCCTGACGTCAAATATCCGCGCCGGAAGTGGGCGGCTGGGCGGCCCACCTGGAAGCAGTGCGCGAGGCGGGGGTCTGCTGCAGAGTCCTGGGCCGGCTGAGCTGAGGGGTGTGAGAAGGCCCAGAAGCGAACTCGAAGAGGAGCGCGTGCGCCCCCGAGAAGAGAAACGCGGCTACTTTCGGCTGGGAGCGGGTTTTCAGAGAAGATGGCGGGGCCAGAACTGCTGCTCGACTCCAACATCCGGCTCTGGGTGGTCCTACCCATCGTTATCATCACTTTCTTCGTGGGCATGATCCGCCACTACGTGTCCATCCTGCTGCAGAGCGACAAGAAGCTCACCCAGGAACAAGTGTCTGACAGGTCAGTGCCCTCCCTTCTTCGGCCGACCTCACTCTCTTGACCTTGGGCGAGAAAGTGCAGAGGTTGTGTCAGTTTGCTTGGGTTCGCGTCGCGCCCCCACTGGCAGGGTGACCTTAGCTGTTACCTGTGTTTCATTTTTGTCTTTTGTAAAGTAAGGATGATACCTGCCTCATACAGCAGGCGTGAGGATCAAATTAGATGATGTCTGTAACGCCCCTAGCATAGGGTCTGGGACGTTTTAGGTGCTCAAAAAATTAATCTTGTTAGGTTAGTCGCCAATCCTCGGTGGACTTATCTATGAACTGTCCTGTCCCACTCTTTCGTTGGGAAGAGTGCCTACTGAGTGCCAGGTGCGTTACTGCTTTTAGCCTTCTCAACATCCAGTCAGGTGGGTGTGATAATCTCCGTTCTACCGAATTAATGCTGTGTTGTCCCCTGCGATGCTAAGTAAGAAAGCGCTTTGCAAACTGTAAAATTGCCATTAGAGATGTGAGGAGCTGTAATTAATATTTCCCTTCCTGAAGTGAAGGCAACTTCTTCCTCACATGCTTCATTACGGTATTTATCTGCAGGGACAGG
This sequence comes from Eulemur rufifrons, assembly GCF_041146395.1. Lineage (NCBI taxonomy): Eukaryota > Metazoa > Chordata > Mammalia > Primates > Lemuridae > Eulemur > Eulemur rufifrons. The sequence continues at coordinate 188,469,727 of NC_090989.1, read as the reverse complement.
AATTTGAGAAGATTTTAGGTGGTATGTAGACATACGTCCCTTCTATATTAAAATAATTTTCAATCAATTGTACTGATTATTTTCCGAGACCATGTCAGGTAAGTGTTACTATATCTTTAAGACCTCCATATCACTTATTAATCTCTCATCTTAACAAAGAGAGCAAGCCTCAGGCTCAGAACTTTCCACAGGTCACATATCTAGTTAAAATTTAATAATAACGTTTTATTTCTATTGTATTTATTTTAACAGTTACTTTCTTTGTGTGGCAGTTAATACTGGATTTCCATTTGCTAGTAATTTAAAGATTCCTTTAAATTAAAAACTTATATAGGTAGAAAAAAAGATGATACATACAAAATATTAGATGTGTAATAGTACAAGTGCCAGTAGGTGAATGAGACAAAAAATTCTAACATGGAATGAGAATGACTGAAGTTTGGGAAGCACTGCTTTATCATTTTCAGTTGTCCTTCCCAACTATGGTAAGAAGAATAATAAACCAACACTTATTCTATACCAGGCACTATGCTAAGCACTTATATTCATTAACTTACTTAAAACTCGAAGCAACTCTATAAGGTAGGTACTCTTCTCCCATTTTATTGAAACTGAAGCTTAAAAAGTTTCCATGGTCACACATGGTAACATTCAGGACTCAAAGCCAAGTCTTCTGGTTCCCAAGTCTGGGTCTCTTTCCACTATACCACAGTGACCACTTTAATTATTTTTCTGTGGCATCAGTTTCAGAATTGACAAGAGCCAGGCCCCTGTTACTAACTTTAAGTCAATTTACCACACAAAGAAAGGCTATGGAGGGATACAAAAGTGGAGAGAGCTTAGACATTTAGCATTTATTAACAGCTAAAAATTATTCTTATTCTATCCTTACAATGCCAATGAGGTAGATAATCCAAAACCTCTTTTCACAGTTGAAGAAAAGGAAGCTGGGAAAAGTTAAGTAGCCTTCCCACAGTAACCAAACTAGCAAAATATTGTGCCTGTACTTGAAATTAGATCAGTCTCACTTCTAAGTTAAATCCTCTTAACCCCAATTCCTGCTGTCATAGATTCTCTGCCACAATTTTCCACCTTTGGTTCACTATATGATTTTAGAGTGATGTTTCTGAATATATTCAATCTAAATCTCTCCTTTTTAACCCCAACATAAAATTCAAAGTTAGTGCAGTCTACATAGAACATTTAAAAAAATAATAAATGCTGTAATTGTAACAATCAGGAGAAATAAAAGGAAAGTAATTTATAATAAGATAATTTATATTTCTTAAGTGTTTGTTCACAAGTGTCCTAGAAGATGTTATGCAGAAGTCAGATGCATGAGCCTCTCTGTAAAATCACCATAATTGGGTCATATTGGGTTGTGGACTGATACATATGTATTAGTTACATGAATATCACAGAAAGCAGTGCTGTTTCAATGTGATTCTCCTAACTGATACAGATGTGTTAGCTACGTAAATATCACAGAAGGCAGTACTCTCTCAATGTGATTTTCCTAAATGCTGAACTACTCTTGGTAAAGTTCTGAATAAAACAAAGTGCAATTTTTCCCTGTAGTTACTTGGTGCTTGCATACCTGCAAATTTACTATATATAGTGAGCCTCGGTGGCTCACACGTGTAATTCTAGCACTTTGGGAGGCCAACATGGGATGATCGCTTGAGGCCAGGAGGTTGAGACCAGCCTGAGCAACATAACAAGACCCCATCTCTACAAAATTTTAAAAATTAGCTGGGCAGGGTGTTGCACACCTGTAGTCCCAGCTACTCAGGAGGCTGAGGCAGGAGGATCACTTGAGCCCAGACATTCAAAGTTACAGTGAGCTAAGATGGTGCCACTTCATTCACTCTAGTCTAGACAACAGCATGAGACCCCATCTCTGAAAAAAAAAGAAAAAGTGTGGGACATGAGACAATTCTTTGTATTACTTGACTGTCCCCAGCATTGAGTTAAAAAAGTTCCACAGATTTCTATAAGGCCCCCTAGAGGGCAGTACCACCCCCATGGAGAACCACTGTTTTAGAGAAAACCCAACATCTCTTGTCGTAATTGCACTATCCTTTAAGTGAGGTGATTGGATAATGCCAGCTCTGACTTGGTGTGACTCTGCCCCACGAAGACATCATTTGAACTTGAGTAGAATGCTATGCATCCTGAACTGGCCTAAGTCCAAGGAAAAGATGTTTTTAATTGTAAAACATTTAAGTACAGTATAAATTTCCATTAGCCTGAGTGATCATAAAATGGGAAGTTTGATTTCTTAAATGATTAAGCTTTCACTCCTTCAAAACTTAACTGAATTTTTTCTAAAATGTATTAAATAAAAAATGCATGAGTGAAATATATTAGACCATATTTGGAGATAGAATGTATGTGAAAAGTGGTTCTCAAACTTGAAGAACATACTGACTCTTTAGAAAGGAAAAAAAAAATCGTGGATTCTTAATATGGAACACCAGTTTGGGAAGTACTGATTTTAAGAACTAAAGTTGTATTTTTTTTTTTTTTTTTTTTTTTGAGACACAGTCTTGCCCTGTTGGCTGGGCTAGAGTGCCGTGGCTCACAGCAACTTCAAACTCCTAGGTTCAAGCAATCCTCCTGCCTCAGCCTCCCAAGTAGCTGGGACTGCAGGCATGTGCCACCATGCCTGGCTGATTTTTTTCTATATATTTTTAGCTGTCCAGATGATTTCTTTCTATTTTTAGTAGAGATGGGGTCTTGCTCTTGCTCAGGCTGGTCTCAAACTCCTGACCTCAAGCGATCCTCCCGCCTCAGCCTCCCAGAGTGCTAGGATTACAGGCGTGAGCCACCACTCCGGGCCACTAAAGTTTTATTCTAAGAAAATGTCTTTCAGTTGGAAATTACCAAAGCTTTATCTTTATAACCAGTACAGGGACAAATTTTTAGATATTCATGAAAATGAAAGTATAAATATTTCTTCTAGAATTTGCAAACTTCAGAGAATACAGCCATGGATCTCAGCTTAAGAAACTGAGTATTTAGAATATACACAATAATTTAAGCTTGCTTTGATTCAGGGCCTTGAAATACCTCAGGGTCATGATTGTCAGCCCCAATCCTACATAACTGTTTAGCAGTATAAATACAGGAGATCTAGATGAATTTCTTTCGATGACAGTGCTGGAAAAGTCCTGAATTATCATAGAGTGAACAAGTTTTCATGATGACCTACCACATGCCCTGCACTCTGCTATATGCTGTGGGGTACAAAATAAGACAAAATCAAGACCCTGCTGTCAGAGAGTTTCAATCCAAGTGATAAAACATGCAATAAGAAAATATCAGATCCCATTAGTCTAGTGCTTAAGATGCGCCAGGTACAATAGTAATGACTTAAAATGAGATAATATGTATGAAGAACTCAGCTTAAAATCCCTCTCCTCTCTTTCCTTTTCCTCTTAAGATAATGATCAAAATATAGTGGAACCCACGTGGTCTTGTGTAGTCTGGCTCTTGCCCACGTCTCAGATGACATTGTCACACATTTCCGGTACTTCTCTTTCTTCTAGCCACATGGCCTTTTCTCAGGTCCTCAGAGACATAGTATTTACTTCTGCCACAGGGCTTTTGTCCATGATGTTCCCACCAGCACTTTGCTAGGTAATTCCCACTCATCCTTAAGATTCCAGCTTAATCCTACATCCTCATCAAAGCTTCCTCTCAGACCTTGACTTCCTAGACCAGTCGCCTCCCCCTGTCTACACTCCCATAACACTATCCATCTCTCTTCCTAGGATTTTATCAGTTGAATTTCACATTTATTCCTCTGGTTATTTGATTAAATGTCATTCTACCCCACTTTAACCTTCATGAGATGTTTACATTTTGATCACTGTTGTTCATGTCACCTAACACAGTACCTGGCACTCAGAAGTTCAAGAAATATTTGTTCAATGAAAGAATAAATCTGTTATTATACAGAATATGAATGGAGGCTTAGGAATTTAAGTGACTTGCCTGAGATCAGATAGCAAATAAGTGGCAGAGACAGAATTTGAACCCATCTGTCCAACTCCAGAGCTTAAGTTTTTTGTTGTTGTTGTTTGTTTTGTTTTAGAGAGAGGGTTTTGGTCTGTCACCCAGGCTGGAGTGCAGTGACCTGATCCTACCTCACTGTAACCTCAAACTCCTGACAGAGCTTAACTTTTTACTCATTATTCTAGACCTACTGCTTCTTATACTGTCAATAGAGAATGACCAGTTTGGGGCGGCGGGGGTGTGGGGGGTTGTTTTTTAATTCCAATCTCTTGCAGACTGATGCTCTTTTTTTTTTTGAGACAGTCTCACTTTGTTGCCTGGACTAGAGTGAGTGCCATGGCATCAGCCTCGCTCACAGCAACCTCAAACTCCTGGGCTTAAGCGATCCTACTGCCTCAGCCTCCCAAGTAGCTGGGACTACAGGCATGCACCACCATGCCCAGCTAATTTTTTCTATATATATTTTTAGTTGGCCAGATAATTTCTTTCTATTTTTAGTAGAGACGGCGTCTAGCTCTTGCTCAGGCTGGTCTCAAACTCCTGACCTCGAGCGATCCACCCGCCTTGGCCTCCCACAGTGCTAGGATTACAGGCGTGAGCCACCATGCCCAGCCAGACTGATGCTTTTGTAAAATATTTTGATCACATATTTGCATGTTATGAGAATGTCAAACTATTATAAAACTCTATAAACCCTTGCACTCAATGTCTGTACTTACCTTGTCACAGACCAGCATTGGTACATAGGCCACACTTTGAGTATCTTTAGGCTAGCACCCAGGGAGCAGGATATATTACAAGTTACCTCAATAGGCCTGTGTATACTGTAGACAACTGTACAGTTTAACGAGATGAAGAGGAAGAAAAACAGAGAATTCCACAAGGTCACTAAGCATCAGAAAGAGTTTCGTGGAGAAGATAGGGCTTTAAGAAGATGTTAGGGCATGCCGGGGTAGAGTTGGTGAAGGAAAGGGCACCAGAGCACTGTCAGCATGTGGAGAAGCTAGAACATGTGTAGAGTGATAAGAAGACCCCGCAGGTACTGACTGCTTAGAGCAGGTGGTTTGTCCTGAGGCGCAGAGAGAGAGAAAACCAAGCACAGTTTTCTTGTGTTCATTTCTGTCTACAATTTTTTGTTTTCACTTTTCAAGAAGGATTTCCATCAATTTAAGGGGTTTTTCCCCCTTTGAACAATTTTTGAATACCTAGAAAAAAGTTAGTATTTTGTGTCTCTGTTCTATTTGGTATTTGTATCTTAGCAACACCCACTTACTATATAGCACTCTATTATCTTTAATGATCAACTATGCTCTAATCACCAAATAATTTCATTTATTAATTCAATAAATGTTCATTGAGAGCTTTCTAACAGACTGAATCCTGGATGGAATTTCTCTTTGTTGTCCATCAGATAGCCCTCTCAGGTCCTGTACTCATTTCTCAGTGGATATTAAGAAGTTCCTTCTTTTATCCTCACCCCATCTCCTCCTGCCTCCAAATCTTTGGAACAGCGTCCAACTGCTACTCCTTTCACTCAGAGAAAGTTCCTCTGTAACTTATTATGAAGTAAGAAAAAGCTGAATGTAATGTCTTAAATGTGCCTTCCTCAGAAATCTTTTTGTTCAGAAACATGGTCACTTCTGAGAAATACTTTTCTGAAAACCTGACTGTTAGATTAAATATGTTGGTTTTAAAGATATTTGCATTTTGGAAAGTTTCCGCACAGAGCTATTGCCAAATAGGTCCTCTCTTGTGTTTAAATAGGTCTTCTACTTTACTCTCTCATTTTCTTCTAGTGTTTCACTTTTAAAAATCTCATTGTCTTGATTGTATTTTTCAGTCAAGTCCTAATTCGAAGCAGAGTCCTCAGGGAAAATGGAAAATACATTCCCAAACAGGTACTCATTTATCTTTTATTAAAAAGCTCCACAGTTCACCATTGAGGGCAGTAGATATCTGAATGTTTTATAAGGGGACTCTTTGGGGGAAGCTGAAGGTTGGCAACTCAGTAATTAAGCTGTGGCCCAGTGGTGTTTACTGTCAGTGTGACCTCATCCTTCTTAGGAAATTGTTTTTAAATGTGACTCAGCTAAAGTGTCAGGTCAGCTGCCAGGTAGACCGACAGCTCCGAGTGTAAGAGCATACTCCAAGGGCCTTCTGATGAAGCCTCTGGGGAATAATTTGACAGTTTGCAATGTCATAGTTCTTAGACTTAAAAAGCTTTTTTTTCTACTAGTCTTTCTTGACACGAAAATATTACTTCAACAACCCAGAGGATGGATTTTTCAAAAAAACTAAAAGGAAGGTAGTGCCACCTTCTCCTATGACTGGTACGTTTATTCCCTTCTCTCATCTTTAAGGAAGATTCTTAACACTGGTTATTGAGTGGGGCAAGGGAAAGGGTGGAGGGAGGATGTAATTTTATTTAAATATTGTAGAAGATAGTAATCCAAGGGACCTTAGAAATAATCTAATACGGGGATCTATGGAAGTGGAGTTCTCTTTCTCAAATAAATCTGGAACCCCAGTGTATAAAACAAATTTAAAAAAAAAAAAAGAGCTCTTGGCCAATGGAGTAGGGAGGCCAGAGCGATTATCCCTGGGTTTCTCCTTGATGCTATTCCTCAGGACCAGGGCTCTATGGAGCATCGCTGGAAAAGCATTCTAGCCCCAGCTCCCACCTAGTGCCTGGATCCTATTGCTGACAGATGGTCGCCCTGCTCCTGCCTGAATGAGGAGCTCACTACTTCCCAAGGCCAGCCATTTCTTTGTCAGACATGATTGCTTGGTCCACCCTACAATTTTAGCTCTAACAGATTTCTTACTTCCACTGATCCCAATTGTGTGAAAAATAAAGCATGTTTAAAGAAAAAGTAATTCATTGTTCTGTGTTGAGTGTCCTCTCATTTTAGTAGTACTTATTTCTGGTAAGATAACCGGCTATTTTAAACCCATTCAGAAGGTACAGGAGTTAATTTTTTTTTTAAGTAATTAAGATTGTATGGAATTAATTTTAACAAGTCTTTAAGGAAACTTATAAGACACAAAGACCAATAAATATATGAAAAGATACTTGACCTCATTAATAATCTATGGAATACAAATTAAAACAAGATGTCCTTTTTTAGCCCATTAAATTGGCAGAGATTGAAAAAATTGACCAAGGCCACTGTTGACAAAATCAGGGGAAGTTAGGCCCTCTCACCATTGGTAGGCACTCCAAATGGTAGGGCTTTGTCAAACAAAGGACAATCTGACAATGTCTGTCAATTTTAAATGTACAAATCCTTTGACCCAGAAATTCTTCTAAGATGTTCTCTCACAGAAACACAGAAACATGCGGATTTAGTTGTTGGTAGCATCATTTACTGGCAAAAAAATTAGAAACAATCTATAAATCCACCCAAAAGTGATCAGTGTGACCACACAGTGGCATCCTATGCAAGCTTTGAAAATATCAAGAGATATATATATATATTGTATCAGTGTGGAAATGCCATCCACAATGTATTAATTTTTTTTTTAATTAAGAAACAAAGCAGGCCGGGCGCGGTGGCTCACGCCTGTAATCCTAGCACTCTGGGAGGCCAAGGCGGGTGGATCGCTCGAGGTCAGGAGTTCAAGACCAGCCTGAGCAAGAGCGAGACCCTGTCTCTACTAAAAATAGAAAGAAATTATCTGGCCAACTAAAATATATATATAGGAAAAACTAGCCAGGCATGGTGGTGCATGCCTGTAGTCCCAGCTACTCGGGAGGCTGAGGCAGTAGGATCGCTTGAGCCCAGGAGTTTGAGGTTGCTGTGAGCTAGGCTGATGCCATGGCACTCAATCTAGCCCGGGCAACAGAGTGAGACTCTGTCTCAAAAATAAATAAATAAATAAATAAAAAAGAAGCAAAGCAGTAAGCATAGTATCCCTTTATTGGGTATGCATTTATATGTAAATTATCATGTATATGTGTATAAAAGATGCAAGGATATACAATAAACAGTTAAAAGTTCAGAGAGTGGGCTCAGAGGAGCTGTCTACATCATAATGTTTCTATGTCATTTGAATTTTTTTATAATGAACTTGTCTTTAATTATCAAGTACATTAAAAATTGGTAGAAAATCAGAAGAAAGTCCCTGCCAACAGAGGTAAAAATCTAGTAGTGTCTTGTGCTTTTTGTCTTAGATCCCACTATGCTCACAGACATGATGAAAGGGAATGTAACAAATGTCCTCCCTATGATTCTTATTGGTGGATGGATCAACATGACGTTTTCAGGCTTTGTCACAAGTAAGTTACAGACCCAGCAGACTTCATGTTTACTTCATCTGTGTTCCTTTCCCATGTCCCTTTTCAGAGAAATCCAACTGCTACTAAGATACTAATTTCACAGGTCCTATGTTTTCTTGAAGAAACTGGTAACATTCTTTGAACAAAAAAATTTAGCGCTGGGTGTGGTGGCTCACATCTGTAATCCTAGCACTTTGGGAAGCTGGGGCAGAAAGATCACTTGAGGCCAAGAGTTCAAGACCATCCTGGGCAACATAGTGAGACCCCTTCTCTACAAAAAATAGAAAAATTAGCCAGGTGTAGTGATGCACAGCTATAGTCCCAGCTACTCTGGAGACTGAGGCAGGAGAATCGCTTGAGCCCAGGAGTTTGAGGCTGCAGTGAGCTATGATGACACCACTGCACTCCAGCCCAGGCAGCAGAGTGAGACTTTGTCTAAAAAAAAAAAAGCTATGATTTTATGACTCTTGTCACAAAATGATCCTAAGTTCATCATGTGGATGGTTTTTGCTTTTTACTGATAGAGACTCAAATGAGCAACTTGCTAGTTTGTGTCCAAAACTAATATAGTAATTCCAGTTGAGTAGGATAAAGGGAAGCCTCTTTCTATTTTGGCTTCATTTGCTAGGTGTTAGGGTAAGTTTGCAATCTATTTGTTTGTAAGTTGACTTGATTTTCATCAATTTGGTTTCTTAGTAATGTAGTTCTTTGTGTATATGTATTCCATTCAGGGTTTAACGGGTAAGTGCAAGTTTTTTGCAGGTTTTAGGTCACAGCTTACTTTGAGTCCTTGCTTCCTAAGCAATCTAAAAGGTGGTATTATTCAAGGAAAGTAGAGCAGAGTGACACTTTGACTGTTTTTTTCTTCAGAAAGTGCTACAGTTTCCTTGTAGAAATCATTTTCCAAAAGCTTTGTGGCAAGTTCCCACCTCCACAGGGAAAGAATACATGCATTCACACTTGAACTATTCTAAAATAAAACAGCTCAGAGTGGTTGTGAACTTTTTTTTTCTTTTCTGCAGCCAAAGTGCCATTTCCACTGACCCTCCGTTTTAAGCCTATGCTACAGCAAGGAATCGAACTACTTACATTAGATGCATCCTGGTAAGAACTTTCTTTTATTTAATAAAAAACACAAATCAAAATCTAAAACTAGTGTCTCTTAAAGATCAAGATTTCCAACTTGCATAATTCACTGGAATAGGTGTTTAAAATTTATTTTTCATTGAAATTCCACTCGAAATGTCATAGGTGGTTTATAGCAACTTTTACATGCGTCTTACAAAAGGAAAGGAAGAGTCAGCCTCTTTTCTCTAGCTGCTTGGGCTTAGGAATGCAGGGGTGAATGTGTCAACCTCCAGAAAGTTAAAAGATTAAGCCAGGAATTCTGGCTAGGGCAAACCTTTTTAGCAACACCCTGGAGCTTATGGGAATGGATATTTGTATTATTTTTTTCCAAAATACATTACTACTAATGATAACATTAATAGTTTTCATTAGTTCCATTTACTGTGCTGTGTGTTTTTAATATTTTATCCTCATTAGCAGTCTATGAAGTCTGTAGAGGAGGTGAAATTTGACCACAAAGTCCATCCAAATCCAGCACTCATGTTTTATTTATTACTCTACTTTTTATTGTAGAATAATAAAACCTAAAATCTGAAAAACTCTTACAAAACATTGCTGCAATATCTGGAACCCAGTAATGCTGCTTCACGTGGCCTCTCCAGGCTGTTTTGTCTATGGCCTCCCACAGACTGGCATAGAAAAGAAGCCAAACAATAAGAGGGGGAGAATAATGGGCAAAATGGGGGTCACTGGTGATCTTCTTGACTCACTTGCCAGTTTGAGCAGAGCCGTCTCTGGTTGTGTGGGAGAGGCAGGACAGACCAGATGCTGGGAGAGTCTTGGCTGTGCACAGCTCTACTGGAGGAGAAAAGCTGTACTTTATAAGAGCAGCATGATTCTATTAAATTCTTACCTTCCAGTCTCATTTGGGCTAAACAGAACCTTCATGGTTGTAGAAAAGCTTATTTATCTTTTCTCAGCACCTAGACAGGTATGTGACTGACATGCTCACACAGACAGTGGGGAGACTGGAACCTGAGTGTACAATTACTGTGGTAGATAGATCAGCGTCACATACAGACAGCGCATTTATTCATCTGCAGCCTAATGGAGTAACCAGAATAGACTCCTGCTGTTATGTTACCCAAGTCTTAGAGTGGAGTGTGGCTCTTTCCATTTATGTGCCATTTTTCACACTCCTTTTAGTTTTTATTATATGCAAGCATATTTATTTTAGGAGGGCAAGGTGAGAAACCTAAGCTTAAAGGAAGCCTTGGTGATATAAAGTTGAAAACTTAGAACAGTAGCTATAGTCCTGCAAGTATTTCCTGAAAGCTACCTTTAATCCTTTCTTATAAGTATAGAACACACCAACACTTGTGATTTCCTCTAGAGAATGGGATTCAGGACAGGAGGCCTATTTCAGTTTTTATTTAATATACTTCTGTACTGGGAAGACTGCCTTAACAACTTGTATTTCTTCTTTGGTTGTGCTTTGGATGAATATAGCTTATTCCAGGTGATTCCTTTACATACACTGAATAACTTTGGTTGGTATAAAAATGTAAACTACATTAATTTCTGGAATAACTACTTAATACTGTTTTGTTTTTGCTTTGCCAGGGTGAGTTCTGCATCCTGGTACTTCCTTAATGTGTTTGGGCTTCGGAGCATTTACTCTCTGATTTTGGGCCAAGATAATGGTAAGAAGTATGTCAGGTTTAATGAGCAAATACTTCAATAGATGAATCATCCATGCTAGAGCTGGAGAAGTCATGTAGGTTACGCTGTTCGTTAGCATAGTCAAATACGGTGCTTCATTCCTTAAGTTTCTGAAGTTTCTGGAAGAATCTTGAAAATTCTAGGGATCAAACTGAAGATCTAAATTCTCCCTAGCAATCACTGGAGAATACTGATTCCCTGAAGTCTGATACATTCATGTAAAGGATCCAGCACTAATAACATAAGCCTGTAGATGTAAAGCTTCAACTAACCGGTTTGATTAGTTAGTTCATGGACTAGAGTCCTTTCCAGTACTAATCCTGGCTCACTTTTTTAAATGGCTGGGACCTCTGACAAGTTACTTAACCACTCTAATCTTCTGTTTGCTTATCTGTAAATAGGGACCTTATTAATTAACCTGTGGGGCAACTGGGAGCAGAAGAGGTAGAATATGCAAAGCACTTAGTGAAGTAGCTGACATGTAGTAGTTGATCAGTAACTGGTGGCTATTGTTACTGTTGTTGAAATTTGAAATAAAATAAAATTTAGAGCTTCCTTTAGTTACCTGTCTTTTGCTATTATTCCCCACCATTTTTCAGGAGAGATAAAGTGACTTTCTCACGGTCACATAGCCAACAGGGAACAGGGAACAGGGCCAGCCAGTGAACCTGTCGTTTGATTCTCTAACCTACCACCGAGCAGCTATCCTAGTCATCGTCTTGGGTGCTAGGGTGCTTGCTGAGCCCTGGCACTCACGTAGGCATGTCTTATGCTGCAGCTGCTGACCAATCACGAATGATGCAGGAGCAGATGACTGGAGCAGCCATGGCCATGCCCGCAGATACCAACAAAGCTTTCAAGGTACACTCCATTCACTTAGAGCTACAGTGAGGCTGTAAAAGGTGTTACCAGGGAGTTGCTTTAAAAATCAGTTCCCTGCGGTGAGGGCAATGTGGGTCTATCACTTGAATTTAAATTTAGCAAAACTAGGGCCAGGTATAGTGACTCACCTATAATCCTAACACTTTGAGGGGCCAACGTGGGAGGATTGCTTGAGGCCAGGAGTTTGAGACCAGCCTGAGCAATATAGTGAGACCCTGTATCTACAGAAAATAAAAAAATTAGCTGGGCATAGTGGCATGCACCTATAGTCCCAGCTACTTGAGAGGCTGAGGCAGGAGGATCACTTGAGCCTACAGTGAGCTATGATGATGCCACTGCACTCTAGTCCGGGCAAAAGAGGGAGACCCTGTCTTAAAATAAAAATTAAAAAAAAAAAAAAAGATCTAAGTAAATGGAAAGATATGTTCTTGGACTGGAAGACTTATAGGCGTTTCTCCAAAGAAGATATACAAATACCCAATGAGCACATGAAAAGATGCTCAACATCATTAGCTTTTTGAGAAATGCAAATCAAAACCACAGTGAGATACCACTTCACGCTCACTCAGATGGTTATAATCAAAAAGATAGACAATAACAAGTGTTGGTGAGCAAGTGGAGAAATGGGAACCCTCATACGTAGTAACCATATTACCCAGCATTTCCACTCTTAGCTTAGGTAAATACCCAAGAGAATTGAAAACAGGTCCACATAGAAACTTACATGAGAATGTTCAGAGCATGATCCATAATAGTCAAAAGGTAAAAATAACTCATATGTCCATCATCTGATGAGTGGATAAACAAAATGGAATATTTTGGAATATATGTACAGTGGAATATTCAGCTGTATTCAGAAATGAAGTACTGAATCATGCTACAACAGGGATGAACCTTGAAAACATGCTAAGTGAAAGAAAACAAGAACAAGAGACCACATATGTCCAAAATAGTGAAGAAAATATACAGAAAATAAAGTCGTAGTTGCCAGGGGTTGGGGGAAGCAAGTAATGGGAACTGTCTACTGTTTGGTATGGGTTTTTTGGTATGGTACTGTTTTTATGGTGATGAAAGTGTTCTGGAATTAGATAGTGGTGATGGTTGTGCATATTTGTGAATATACGAAAATCCATTAAATTGTACATATTAAATGGATGAATTTTATGGTGTGTGAATTATGTCTCAAAAAAACCACACTCATGAGTTAGTATTTGTACTGTGCATTAAATTTCATAAGGCATTTATGTTTTATTTTTAGAGACCAAGTCTCACTTATGTTGCCAGGCTGGTCTCAAACTCCTGGGCTCAAATGATCCTCTTGCCTCAGCCTCCTGAGTAGCTGGGACTACAGGCATATGTCCAGCTCATAAAGCATTTTTTAAGAACCCACTAATTTAACTTAAGGCAAAAGTAGTCAGATTAATAGAATTTTCTGCGAAAAGTAATTTCTCAGAAAATTCTGCAAATTTTTTCCTGCTTAACATTAATGGCTTACATGCAAATGATTTTATGGCAAAACAGTTTATATTTCACACTATCAAAGTCTTCCAGTGATGAAATCATCTATTACTGGGCTCCAACAGACTGTAATGAAATGCCATTATGTATTTGGACATAGGTTGGAGGAAATGTTCTTCGGCCCATTGAAGACATTCTCTGCCATTTATGTCAAAGCATCTTTGACCTTGCACAACTTAAACCAGATGACAAGTCCCTTGATGAAAGGGCCCAGAATCACAAAGCACTGATTTGTCTATTGTATGCATCTCAAGGGTAGTATGGGCACAAAGCAGGTACTTAGTGAGGGTGAGCTGATAAACAGGTTAAGCACTAGGGATTTGGAGTCAGACGAACCAAAATTTAAATCTCAGCTCCATTAGTTACTAGCGCTAATGACCTTGAACAAATTGTTTGCCCTCTCTTACCTTCAGTCTCCTTATGTCTAAATTGAGAAGGAAGAGGAAGAACGGACAGGGAAGGGAAGAGGGTAGCAGTATCATAGGATTGAATGATCTTATGCATGTAAATAGCTTACCCTGGCTTCTGGCCCAGGGTAGCTGATCAGTAAAGGTCAGCCACAGCGGTCAGTAACAAGCCCCTTTCCCCCTGCCCTGGTGTTCTCTTCCTTTGCAGACAGAGTGGGAAGCTTTGGAGCTGACAGATCACCAGTGGGCACTAGATGATGTCGAAGAGGAGCTCATGGCCAAAGACCTCCACTTTGAAGGCATGTTCAAAAAGGAATTACAGACCTCTATTTTTTGAAGACCGAGCAGGGCTTAGCTGTGTCAGGAACTTGGAGTAGCGCTTAACCTTGTAATTTTCATTGGAGCTGGTGCCTCTGGGAATAAAAAGGAGGATGCAAGAGCTGGCGGGTGTGCAGCAAGGCTCGTTCTTGTCTGAGCTGGGTTCCCCTTTATGTTTGAAACTAGAGGAAATAGGAGGAGTATGCTGGGTGACTTGCAGTTTAAAAAATGTTCTGAATATTCCTTCTGGTTACTCTAGTAATGAAAGTCAGAGAAAGGGGGAAAACTCAAGCTACTGATAATATATAAAATCTTAGCAAAAATTCAGTCTTTGGAAGAAGGACTGTTATTAGAATAACTAATTATTATGTACTTGACATCTAGCCACACGTCAGCTTGACATCTAGCCACAGTAAAGTCCTGTTCTCTTGGGATCCATACACCCTGTGTTTTACCTTTAATTTTTTGTTAGTATTTTTAACTTTCTTTACAAAAGTAGAACATTTTCACTACCAAAAGTTTAAACTATGGATCAGCAAAATGAATCTCCCTGTATTGTTCATTTTGAGCCTACAGAATGACAGAGAAAGCAAATGTGTCAGACCTTATTCACATAAACTCTTTCCAGAGTGAATACCCCAGGCCAGGACAGACTTAGCAAACCTACATCTCTTAATACTATCCAGTGAAAACCAGTGACCCTGAGGCACTGCTGGATTCTCAAGTGCCTTTGGGATCATTAAAGACGGGTTAAATAATGCATGGTCTTGATCTGGACATCAGAATATATGAAATCCATTGACAAATCAATGGTGCTTGTACTGTAAATGGCAACTCAATTGGACAAAAGGCCTCATTTTCCAGTTTGGACAAAAGACCTCATTTTCTGGACAAAAGAGAGTTTACATATCAATGTAAAAAGGAGAGAGGGCAGTTGCTAGCAGATAAGGGTGCCCGGGAATAATTCTGTCTGGATTATCCGTCCCAGGGAAGTGACAGGGTGCCATTTCTGTACCAAGAGGTGGATGTAATTTGCATATTGAGCACTGTAATTAAGAACAAATAACTCTTGACTTTACAAATTAAACCATCCTGTTTTCTCTTCTTTGCCTGTGAAAGTGTTGCCTCGCGGATCACTACCAGCCATCTGCCAACCGTTGTGAATGTCTATCTTGGACCAGTGCCAGGGAGACTAAGATGAAAGAGATGTGACACTTGCCCTCAAAGAACTCATAAGAGAAAGACCTTTGTTTTTTGAGGTCACAGGACCTCTTTGAGAATCTGAGGGAAGTTCTGACCCTCCCTCCAGAGTAACATACATGGGTGCAAACACAGATTCCTAGGTAACCCGGGTGCATAGACAGACCCTCTAAAGCCTATTCATAGTGACCCACAGACCCAAGTTAAGAAACCCTGACCTTTAAAGATAGTTAAAATGGCTTCATAAACCAAATATTAATGGAACAAGGGTTCATGAGGGAGCTAAACTTTGACCCAGGCCTTGAAAGACTGTTTCATTATAGAAGGACATTCCAAGTAGAGGGAACAGAATCAGCAAAGGTCCATAGATTAAAATGTCCACAATTCGTTGCATTCCAAGAAGTGGGGGTGTAGTATAGTGTATGAACTACAAAAGGTCCAGATTGGGCAGGAATACAACTAGTAAATTGGTGACTGAGTGATATCACCCTTGTTCCTGTGCATCAGAACATTCAAGTCTGCCTCTTCACCCATACAAGGTTTGTCTTCTTCCTGTGTAGCAAAGTTGGGTGGTTAATGTGTGTGTGAGACTTTCTGACCCATCATAGTAGTGGCAAATGCACACACGTGTCTTTGGCTCCAGCAGATTAAAGGGGAAAGGCAAGTTTGTTTTAGTAGGCTCCTCCCAGAACCAGCACACAGGTTCAGGGGCAGTGCTTGTGTATGTGTTTCTTGGAGTTCAGTTTGGGCCAGGCTATAAATGAGCATTTTACCTTTTCCGTCAACCTGGATTTATCACCTGAAACTAGAACACCATAAATGTCCACTTAATGATCATGATATAAAAAGTAACACGCAAGGAAAGCTACATAACACAACTCAGAAAAATGACAACTTATTCTTTCTCTGAGGTAGATTGGAGAAAAAAAGAATAATGCCAACCTAGATTTGAGGACAGTAGGTAAACCTACACTTAGGGCAAAAGTCAGCTCAGTTCCTCTGGTCTTTAAGGTATATGATGGGCATGTGTGTATGTGAAAGACGAGTATCACTAACTGGGTTACGAATATTGCAGTTGCAGGTGACAGAAATCGAACTCAACCTGACTGAAGCAATTAAAAAGGAATGTAAATTGACTCAGCTATTAACAAAATGTCCACTGGGTCAGTTGGCTTCAGGCACAGCTGAATCCAGGGCCTCAAATGATGTCATCAGGACTCAGTTGCTTCCCAAGTCTGCTTTTTTCTCTTCTTGGGCAATCTGTCTTCTCATGAAGACATCAGCTTAGTATCCCCAGTGAAAAGAAAAAGCCCTTTTTAAAAAAATTCTAGCAAAACTCATGATTGTATCTAATTGATCTGGGTCGTGTGCAAATTCCAGGAACTGCTTAGCCTCTCCTAAATAAACTGCAAGGACTGAGGTAGGATAGGAGTGATTCCCCAAAGGAAAACTGGGGTGGGATACTGTTGCCAGAAGAAAGTGGCATAGGGCCAGGCATAGTGGCTCACACTTGTAAACCCAGCATTTTCAGAGCCCAAAGTGGGAGGATCACTTGAGGCCAGGAGTTTGAGACCAGTCTGGGCAACATAGTGAGACCCTGTCTCTACAAAAAGTAAAAATTTGGGCCAGGTGGGCCAGGTGCAATGGCTCACACCTGTAGTCCCAGCACTTTGGGAGGGCAAGGTAGGAGGATCGCTCGATGCCAGGAGTTGAAGACCACCCTGGGCACCATAGTGAGCCCTTCTCTCTACAAAAAAATTTAAAAATTAGCCATGTGGGGTGGTGCATTCCTGTATTCCTAGCTACTTGGTAGGCTGAGCCAGGAGGATTGCTTGAGCCCAGGAGTTGGAGATTACAGTAAGCTATGATTAAGCCACAGCACTCTAGTCTGGGCAACAGAGTGACATCCTGTCTCTCAAAAAAAGATAAAAAGAAAGTGGCATGGGTACCAGATCAGAAAAAACAATACTGTTTTAGCCTTTGATCACCCAAACTGTCTGGAATGTCCCCAAAAGCAAGCACTGCCCCTGTTCTTGGAGGTAATGCAGTCTGCAGACATTTACTGGTTTTCTACAATGTGCTCAGTGCCATACTAGATATTTTCAGATCTTTCTGTTCATTCAACAAATAGTGAATGTTTGTTACCAGGCACTGCACACGAACAAAATACACTCACAGACCTTAAAAGCTCAGACTTGCGCCAGGCACAGAGCCCAAGGCAGGAGGATCGCTTGAGCTCAGGAGTTCAAGACCAGCCTGAGCAAGAGTAAGACCCCATCTCTACTAAAAATAGAAAAATTGGCCGGGTGTGGTGGCATACACCTGTAGTCCCAGCTACTGCGGAGGCCAAGACAGGAAGATCCTTTGTGCCCAGGAGTTTGAGGTTGCAGTGAGCCATGATGATGCCACTTCACCCTACCCAGGGTGACAGAGCAAGACTCTGTCTCAATCAATCAATCAATCAAGTAAGTAACTAACTCAGACTTATGTGTTACATGCCATGACAGGGACGATCCTTGGGAGGCTGTAGAAACATCCTGCAGGTCATCTAACTAATCTGCATGGTCAGGGAAGGCTTCCCGGCGGAAGTGTCATCTCAATTAAGATGTGGGTCACACGGTATTTGCCAGAGAAATACACAAGGAAAGACTATGCCAGGCAGAGGAAATAGTGTGTGCAAAGTCCCAAAAGCAAAGGTGGTGGGTGTTTTCACGGAACTGAAACGAGACCTGCATGATGCTGAAATGTAGAATATAAAGAGACATTGATGAGTGGTGGATGGTACACTCTAATGGCTGAATAGCTTGGTACGTGAATATAGCTCAATAAAGTTGCCTCAGAAAACAGATGTAAGGAGGCAGCAGTAGGGCCGGATGGCAGAGGAGCTTGTAAGTCATCCCTCAGAGGCAGAACTAGATCCTGACGGTGACAGCAAGGAGCTTTTGCAGGAACTGACGTGAAGGGACCTGCTGCTGAGCAGAAAATGACATGGAGGGGCAGAAGTGGGTATGGAGAGTGCTGCAGTGAGAGTGAGACGGTAGTGAGGTCAGAGAGGGGCATGACATTGAGGCCATGTAGGTGATTAGCTTCTGCTTTCTCACACTCAGCTGCGTGGCTTTGCATATGGCACTTCCCTTCCCTGGGCTTCAGTCTCCCCATCTGTAAAAACGGGACCATATGGTGCAGCCGCTTTGGAAAAATCTGGCTGGTCCTCAGAGTTTAAACATGAATTTCCATATAACCCAGCATTCCACTCCTAGATAAATATACTACATACCCAGGAGAAATGAAAAGATGTGTCCACACAAAAACTTACACACGAATATTCATAGCAGCTTTATTTATAATAGCCACAAAGTGGAAAACAGTCCAAATGTCCATCAGCTAATGAATGGATAAGTAAAATATGGTATATCCATACAATGGAGTATCATTCATTGATGAATGAAATACTGATGCTACAACACAGATGAACCTTGAAACATTACACTAAGTGAAAGAATCCAATCTCAATAGACCACATGTATGTTCCCATTTTTAATGAAATGTCCAGAACAGGTAAATCCATAGAAAAAGAAGACAGATTTATGGTTGCAGGGCTTAGAGGAAGAAGAATAGGAAGTGCTTGCTCGTGGGTGTGGGTTTCTCCCTGAGGTAATGAAAATGTTCTAAAACTGAATGTGGTGATCGTCACCCAACTGATATACTCAAAACCACTGAATAGTACACTTCAAATAGGTGACTTACGGTATGTGGATCCAATCTCAAAGCTGTTTAAATAAGGCAGGAGGAGCAGGGAATGACCATAAATAAACCCTCAGCAGCTGGCATCAAGGTCTCTGGTGATCATGGCCAGGAGAGGCTCTTGTAAGCTATCCCAGACTATGAATGGAAGGTATTGGAGAGATACCTGCAACTGCCAGGGGGTCAGCCAGCGTGTTCCCAAGCCTCATGCACTGTAGCCTCCAGCCCTACCACCCCTCCTGCTGGCCCTGCTCCCACCCTGGCCCCGACCTCCCCATCTCCTCTTCAACTCTCTCAGCTCCTCTACCTCACTGGGTCAGCCTAGGAAGATCAGCGGAGCTCAGAAACCTGGGTCCAGTAGCAGTGCCCCTTCCAAGATGGGCAAGTACCTCATAAATAAAATGTTTTATTTCTGCGACCCGCTCACAGAACAGGTGAGCCAGCCCTGTGCAACCTTTTCCTTTCTCCTGTTTCTTTGTGAATCTTTTTCATTTATAATGTTTTATTATGAAAAATTTCAAACATACACAAGAGTGAAGAGGATAGTATAATGAAATCCCATGTGCCCATCACCTTGCTTCAATAATTATCAGCATTTTGCCAGTATTTTTAAGTGTGTCTCCCAAACCCATTTTTTTTTGAGGGGTTGAAATATTTTAAAAGTAAATCCAGCCAAGGTGGGAAGATCACTTAAGGCCAGGAGTTTGAGACCAGCTGAGCAACATAGTGAGGCCCCATCTCTACAAAAAATAAGAAAAAATTAGCTGGGAGTGGTGGCACATACCTGTAGTCCCAGCTACTTGGGAAGCTGAGGCATGAGGCTCACTTGAGTTTGGGGTTGCAGTGAGCTATGATGACACCACTGCACACTAGCTTGGACAACAGAATGAGACCTTATCTCAAAAAAAAATTAAATCCCAGATATATCATTTTATACAAATATTTTAGTAAGTATCTCTAACAGATAAGGAATTTTTGAAACATAACCCATGGGCCAGTATCTCACCTGATACTAACATGCTTATTCCTTAATATGTCCTAAGACCTAATCCATGTTCAGATTTCCCCAATTGTCTTAAAATGTCTGTTTTACAGTGGATTTGAATGAGGATCTCAACAAGGCCCCCACGCGGCATTTGCTTGCTGTGTCTTGTAAATCTGTTATAACAATTTCCCCTCCCTCCTCCTTTTTTTTTCCCAGCCATTCATTTGTTGAAGAAACCATGTTTGTTTTTTCTGTAGAATCTGTGAATCTCTGAAAATATTCTTTTTTTTTTTTGAGACAGAGTGTCGCTTTGTTGCCCAGGCTAGAGTGAGTGCCGTGGCGTCAGCCTAGCTCACAGCAACCTCAAACGCCTGGGCTTAAGCAATCCTACTGCCTCAGCCTCCCGAGTAGCTGGGACTACAGGCATGCGCCACCATGCCCGGCTAATTTTTTTTTCTATATATATTTTAGTTGGCCAGATAATTTCTTTCTATTTTTAGTAGAGACGAGGTCTCGCTCATTGCTCAGGCTGGTCTTGAACTCCTGACCTCGAGCGATCCACCCGCCTCGGCCTCCCAGAGTGCTAGGATTACAGGCGTGAGCCACCGCGCCCGGCCTGAAAATATTCTTATCTGAATGGGAAACCAAACCTTCAGATTGTTTTTCACTTAAAGATTAAGAGGAATGAATTAGGGATGGATGCCTAGAAAATTAAGCAAATGAAAAATGAAGCAGTACTTACCGCAGGAAAGACAAAATGTCTAGGAAAGGAATTGTAATCACCAGCTTGAATAATTGTTTCACAGTTCTGGTATTGTAAATGCAGAATAATGATACGAAAACAGTACAGGAAAATATGAAAAGTAATGTGAGCTTAATCTTTGTAGTCATAGTAATTAATAGATAAAATTAAAAACTGAAAAATAACATTAGTAATATAAATCTGATGCTTAGAAAATAGATATAAATACCAGGAGAAATAACCAGAAATACCAGGACAAGCTGAAAATAATTGCCTCTAGGAAGCAGGAATTGGGATTGAGAAGGAATGGGGTAAGGAACTGTTGATAGCCGGGCATGGTGGCACAAGCCTGTAGACCCAGCTACTCAGGAGGCTGAGGAAGGAGGATCACTTGAGCCCAGGAGTTTGAGGCTGCAGTGAGCTATGATGATGCCACTGCACTCTAGCCTGGGCAACACAGCGAGACCCTGTCTCAAAAAAAGTAAAAGAAAAAAAAGGAACCATTGATTTTAAAGGAGATATCAGATTTATAACCAAAAAAGAAAACTTTTTTAAAAGATCAGGTTTGTTTAGTTGGTATTGGTGGAGGCTAAAATCTGAGAAACGGTTAAGACTCCAGGAACCCTTAAGGTTTAATTTGTCCAGTTCAATAAAAGAATATAATTTCCTGTCCCCTCAGAGTTCAGGATAGTGAACAAAACACAGACAAGGTTCACCAGCCTGCTCCATCTCCCACCTGTTCTGCCTTTTGTTTATTTGCTCATGCCTGCCAGAGGGACCAGCCAGAATGAAAATGCCAGCCAACTATCCTGGATATTGTCTAAGCAGAAGAATTCATCATTGCCAGCCATATCTCCTTTGCCTTTTTCTTCTCTCCCTCTTTCCTTGGGAACTTCCAAGATACTTTCTAGTCGGAGCTCCTACCAACTCCTTAGTTCTGTTGGTTTGAAGTCCTTTCAACATAGATCCAAATTGGAGGGCCAATTTTCATAGACTCAATTAACTCCTAGCACAGCAGGGGCTACCTGGAAGCTCTGGGGTTTCCATCTCCCCTTCTCTCCTCTCTGAGGTTCTTCCAGAGGGGCAGGAGGATGTCATCACTATTAAGAGCACTGGTTCTGAAGTCAGACTTGTGGCTTGGCCTCTAGGTTGCTGCATGGCCTTTAACAAGTTATTTAACCTCTCTGAGCTTCAGCTGGCAAGCTGTAAAATGAAGAACATAATATGTAAGGTTGTTGTGAGGACTTCAAAAGAATAACACAAGTACGATGTGTAGCATAGCTCTTGACAGACTAAGTGCTTGGTAAACAGGAAACATCGACCACCCCTTGTATACTTGGAATCACCCCCCACCTATCTAACCCACCATCCCAGAGTATCCAGGAGGGTACTGAGAGCTCCTTCTGGGGCCGAGATACTCCCCACCTACACCTGGCGCCTCATGTTCCCCACTCACTCACCTCCACCCCAGCCAGTCTTCTCTTTCCATAGGATCAGCTTGCATCTTGGCCTCTGGCCAAAGGGATCCTAATCAGTCTTGCTTTGTCTGGCATCTCAGAAACCCTGCCAGTTGGTGGTTTGGAAACACGATGGGATGGGAGCTCCTGGCTTCAAAGAGGACAGCCAGCGAGCTGCCGGATGGTCCCATGTGGATTGGGTGTGAGGCACACACCAGCCTTCCTCAGGAGAAACTGAGGAAGGGAACAAGGCCAGCTCTGAGCCTGCTGTGGAAATCTCAACGTCTCCAAAGGAGGCTCACCAGGGAGTTCACAAGGTGCAGTGAGAGAAGGGACCTGGATGCCTTGGGTTTAGTAGTGGGCCCCTAGGACTGCTTCCCACCAAAACTGCCCACAGGGGAAAAGAGGTAGATGCCCCAAAGGAAATTAGGATGCTGTCAGGAAGAAAATTGGACATTGGACCATCTCGCAAAATACCAATTATCTATTATACGTAAAATAGGATCCAGATAACTTCTCACAAGATTAGAACAACTGTGGAAGGCTGAGGCAGGAGGATGGCTTGAGCCCAGGATTTCAAGGCTGCAATGGGCTATGATCGTGCCACTGCACTCCAGTCTGGGTGACAGATCGAGACCCTGTCTCTAAAAAAAAAAAAGATTAGAACAACTGTATCTAACAAGATAAAATAAACAACAAATGTATTAATAGAATCCTACACTGAGGGTCAAGAAACCAACTGCACACAAAGAGATGGGAAGACCTAGTTGTAAATCAATTGGGTAACAAAGCAATGTGGCTGCCAGAAAGGTTAATTCAGTGTGAGGTCATATTAATGGAGGAGTAGAATCTAGGAAAGGGGAGGTGAAAATTCATCTTTATTCTCAACTCCAGCTGGGTTCATTTCCAAGGGTCACACTCTAAGGGAGATATTGCTGAGCTGGTGGGAAGCAAACAGGAGAAGTGCCACAATGGTGAGAACCAAGAATACTGGCCTAAAAGGAAAGGCTGAAAAACTTTGGCCTGGAGGAAGAAGACTGAAGAGAAATAAATGATACCGTTACAATTCTGAAGAGGCTCCAACAAGGAAAACAGTAGAACTGGTCAAATGATATGGTGAATGGGAAAAGCCTGCACTCGCTCTCAGAGTCAGTGGAGCTGGGAGCAGACTCCACCATTTTCCAGCCATTAGGGACTGAACACTCTTCAAACTGCAGCATGTCAGACACAGCTGGGGGCTGAGTATTGCTTTTCTGTGAGAGCCAGAGGGGGGAAATCACTGGGAGGGAGATTTCTGCTGAACCCTGCAAAGAATTTTGGTTTTTTTTTAGATGATATTTATTATTCTTACTTCTGATCGCAAAAGAAATACATGGTGTATAGAATATTAGTAAACAGCAAAAGCCAAATTAGGTAAAAATCACATAAGCCACAGTTTACCTTCTAATATTTAGGTATAGAATGAATGGATAAATAGATATATAGTAACAAAATGGGATCATACAAATAATTATCTGAGAGAATTTAGAGTATCAGTGTGTAAGAGTGTACATCTTGGTATATCAGAATGTTTACCCCAGTATTGTTTCCAGCAGAAAAAAAAAACCGTAAACCACCGGATTATCCATCAATAGGGGAATACCGGGAATGTTGGTATGCCTGACGATGCAGTCACACATGCAATCCTGTGCAGCTGGTTGAAAGGAGAGCGCCTCTCTAATATGTATGGTCTTCAAAATGTTTCCAACATATATATCTTTTAGGGCAAAACAGTGTTACAGAATCATACGCATAATGTGATCCCATTTTTGTAAAAAATATGCGTCCACATATATATTTTTATAAGCAAAGGAAACAGTATGATGTTAACAGTGGGTACATCTGGGAGGCAGAGGAGAGGCCAAGAGTAAGACAAATTAACTTGTTCTTTGAAGATTTCCGTGTTGTGTAAATTGAGATAATCAGCATATATTATTGCTATAATTCAAAGGACTAAAACTTAAATTACAATCTACATGGGAAATTTCTCAGTGCCGTTGAAGATTCTACATCATTTCTAATGACCACATGTATTCCTTGTGTGGATTTCCCTTAATGGATTGAACCTAAAGACGGCCATTTAGTATGTCAGAAGTTGTTCAAAGAGGGACTGGGGCGTTTTGACAGTGTCTATCAGACCTGAAAATGTGCAGACCCATAGATCTTACCATGCCTCAGCTAGGAAATTATCTAATAGGTACACTATGGCCTGCGCACAAAGACGTCTATGTGAGAATGGCCCTGCCCCATTACTCCTGCTAGCAAAAGCCTAGAAACAACCTGTGTCCAACCACAGGGCACAGGAAAAAGAAAAATAACCAGCTGACAATATGCTGGAATTCTCAACAACGGATATAAGAAATGAGGAAGATCTGTACATACTTACAAGGAAAGTGTGCCAGGATATATTGTGAAGTGAAGAGAAAATAAGACAAATTACAGAAATAGCATGTACAGTATGATCTCATTTCTGTTTAATATGTATGTGTAACTGTGCATCGAAAAATGTCTAAAGAATACACGCCAAGCTGTATGTAGGTAGGATTTAGGTAAAAGAATATAGGTATATGGATATAAAGGAAGCGAGCTTCCCGTCCGGTGAGGTATGCAAGCAGAGACTGGCTGCCCTTGTTCAGGGATGCTGCAGAAGGGATTTCCACGTCCCTCGGAGATGACCTCGGCTCCGCTCTTAGCCCTGAGACTCAGCGAGAGGAGGTCCGGACTGGAAGAGTCCACCCCCAGGGAAAGAGTTAAGCGGGGCTGGCGCTCCTGTGGGCGGGCTCGGCGATCGGCAGCGCCGGGCTCTGTTAGCTAAGTCTGAGCATCGCGGAGGATGCGGCGCGGCGAGCGGCTGCAGGGACGCGCGCAAGGTGAACGCGGGGGCCGCGGCGCCCAGGTGAGCAGCCGGCCGAGGGAGGGGGCGATGGCGGGACCCAGGCGGGGAGCATGGCCTGCTCCCACTTTGCGGGCGCGGGCGACAAGGCCTGCACGGCTCCCACCCCCACCTGGGACACTGCGGGAAGGCGCGGAGCCAGGGAGAGAGGAGACGGAGGAGGAGGAGGAGGAGGAGGATGAGAGGTAACCCGAGATGGACCGGCTCCTGGAGGCTGCCCTGCGGCAGCCCTCGCCCTCCCCCCAGGCCAGCCTCTCCCCAGTCCCTGCGGCAAAGAAATCCCCCAACCCCCAAAATCTCTCCAGCAGTGGGATCCCGGGGCTGGGCAAGCCTCCGCCTTGTCCGCAGGTGCCCACATCTCCTGGACCGAGTGTGGGCAGATGGCATGTTTATCATTGAAGGCCCAACTCAACCATCTCGTCTGCAAGGCTTTTCGCCCCCTCCCCCCGCCCCGCAAGATGAACCTCTGTGGGCTTCACATCCCCTCTAGTGTGTCCACTCAGCTGGCTGTGTGACCATGGGCGAGTTGCTCAACCTCTCTGAACCCCAGCTTCCTCCCCTGTGAAATTGGGTATACTCACACCTGCTTGTATTGGGAGGGTCCAATGGCATGTAGCTAAGATTAGCACAGGAGCCTAACCTGGTAAGAGGTCAACACTGGAGCACTGTTAGGGGCCTCTCAGTCCTTCCCTCTCAGCTCACTCCAGCTCCCAACCCTAGAGCTGAGGCCTCTTTATGGGTTCCCAGCACCTAGCCTGGGCCAGGAGCAGACCATGAGGCTGGGCGAATGTTTGAGAAATGAACTAACAAGGCTTTAAGGCAGAGTTTAAACTCGGGTTGAGGGGATGGTCCTAAGAGGCCTTGGAACCCCTTGAAATTGTCCACAATGTGAGCTTGCACATTTTCCTGGGGAGAGCACCTGGAGTTTTCAGTGGCTTCTCAAGGTGCCTGTGAGCCACCAGGGGTCACAAGCCAGGAAGCTTTGAGGCCAGCTGCTTCCCAGAGAGGAAAAGAGCAGGGCCTCTGCCCCTAAACACACCCAGGCCTCAGCTCTCACAGCCACTGTGCCCCCTCTCCTGGCTATGGGGGCCACTTCCTGCCTCCCTGGCCCACTTAAGGACTCTCTAGCACAGGAAGCTTTAGGGAATGTCCACATGGGGCCACATATATGCAGGGGGGTGGAGGTTTGAAATGAAAGAGGCAGGAGCCCCAGGCCAGTGGAGGAGACAGGAGGTTATTACACATGTGACCAGGGTGACCAGTGCCCAGGAGGGTTAGGGGAGAAAGGCTTCCTGGCAGAGGAATGTCTAAGCTGAAACGAGCCACCATCATATCTTACCTGGGTGTTTGCACTGGCCTCTCTCTCCCCTTTTTGAAACACTAATCAGACCTTGTCATTCCATGTTTTCCATCTCCAGTGGCTTCCTGTGGCATGTAGAATAAAATCCAGGTGCCTCATTGTGGCATGCAAGTCTCCTTGTGCTCCAGCCTCTGACTTCCTGATTTCATCTCCCACTACTTTCTCTGTTTGCGGTGCTCCAGCCGCACTAGTGTTCTTAGTTCTTGAACTCACCTAGCTCATGACTGCTCCATGGCCTTTGCACTTGTTGTTCCCTCTGCCAAATACCTTTCCCCCAAATCTTCAAATGCCTGGCTCCTTATTCAGCAGGAGGGAAAGTACAAGGGAAAAGTACAACAGCTCCAGTGCTGATTAAACTCCTGGTGTGGACCTGGCCCATGTGTGTTTTGTTACTTATGTCTTATAAGACCTCCTTGGATCAGATATTCTCATTATCCCATTTTACTGATGGGAAAACCATGATGCAAAAAGGGAAAGTAACTCACCAAGGAAATGGCAAAGCTGGAATTCAAACTTAGGTCCCTCCTGAAAGGCAGGTGCGTGTTCCTCTCCCTCTCCACTGCTCTCGTATTTGAACTGGGCCTTCAAGAATAGGATTTCAGCAAGTGAAGGAGAAGGGAGAGGGTGTTCTCAGTATAGGGAACAGCAGCGCAAAGGCATGGGGAGTTGGACAGTCCACTGGGTTTCGGTGGACAGGTGAGCAGCCTGGTGTGGCCATGGCCTTGAAGACCAGGAAAGGAGCTTATGTTCTCTCCTGGGGGCACTGGGGAGTCACTGAAGGTTTTGAAGCAGGGAAAGTGGCATGATCATAGATGTAGTTTTAAAAGCAGGGGGGAAGCTGCTGTCCAGTGTCACTCTTCTTTCTTTCCACCAGCCCCTTGGGGAAGCCATGGAAGCCCCCAACCCTGACATGTCATCCCCTTCTCCTTTTTTTTAGGCTCATCCAGTGAGGACTGGAAGTTAGGGCTCTCGGCCCAGGCATCGGTGTAGACCATGGCCCCCAGCCCATGGGGTCGTGTGTGTGGCCTCTTGTTGCTGTTGCCATCCCTGGGGGCTGGCCCTGCCCTGAACAGGGGCCTTCCCAAGCCACTTGAGCACTCAGAAACCTACCTGATCCCAAGAGCACATCCGAAGGGCCCTATGGGCTCAGAGCCCGAGTTGTTTGACTTCTTCTGGGATAACCCCAGAGATGAGAGCCCCTGGAACTCTGATGTCCCCCATGCCCCTGCTGAAGAGATGTCTGCAAAGCCTGCAGACTCTGCCCTTGGCCCAGCCCTGCATGGGCCCAAAGCAGCCCCTGGGGCTCAGAGAGAACGACTCCCAATAACTGATGACCTCCAGATGGCTCGAGGACCAAGCTCCCAGGGATGGACAGGACCTCTGGACTCACAGGAGCCTCTGGAGCAAGAAGCACTGGCCCCACAAGCAGTGGCCCGCCCCCATCTCACTGTCATCCCCACAACTCCCAGGCTTCAACTCAGGGCGGCCACAGTTCCCCCTGCCCTGGAGCCTGGAGGCCAAGCAGGACAGCGACCACCTAGAGATGAGGGTCTGACGGCTAAAGCCAAGACCAGAGTCCCACACACTTCTCACTCTGGCCACCAGGGCCCTCCCCACACTCTTGTGCCCCACTCAGGCACTGTCAAGAGGCCGATGCTGGAAGAACAGGGCGGGCAGGAGGAGGACTTCCAGCAGGCAGCACAAGGCCCCCTGTTCACCCAGCAGTATCCAGCAGCCCCCGATGCTGGTACGGTATCTGCAGTTGAGGGGGCATCCTCTCAGGAGCCTGGGGCTCAGCCAGACTTGCCGGTGGCCAGAAGCCTTCCTCCTGCTGAGGAGCTGCCAGTGGAGCCCCCCAAAACAGCTGGAGCTGGGGAGGCCTGGGAAGTCAGCTCCCCAGGTCCCCCGCCCAAGCAGGCTGGCCTCCCTGATGTTAAGGATTCGTCAGGACCCCAGCCCACAGGTCCTCCCATCTCAGAGGCTCCGGATGGGCAGCCCAAGCCAGGTGAGTATGAAAGTGAGGGTGCTGAGCAGGGCTGGGAAGGTGCAATGTTCCAGGGCAGCTGGGTGCATCAGTTGTCTGGGTCCTTCTGGGTCTCATTTTTCTCATTCTGGCAAATGAAGGTGACTGTCCCTCTGCTCTGAGGGATTGGATTTTAAGGACCGCAGGAGGGTCCGGCAAGGCAATGACTGCTTTTGTCATTTCAGAGATAGCAGAGATGAATGGAGCAGACCCCATCTCCCCCCAGCGGGTGAGAGGAGCAGTGGAGGCCCCAGGCACCCCCAAGTCCCTGATCCCTGGTCCCTCGGACCCTGGCCCAGCTACAAACCAAACAGAGAGCCCTGTGAGGGTCCTGCAGCCAGGTGAGGGCATGGCTGGGGGTTGGGGAGAGGGAGTACTCTGTCCAATAACTAAGAACCTGTGTGAAGTATATATGGAGGGTAGAGGGTGGGGAGTGAAAGGGGACAAGCACGTGCTTAAAGGAATTGGCCAGGACCTCCTTCAAATAATTTAGGATAATAAACTAATACTCACTGGGTACTCTGGGAAAAGTCATTTGCCCTTTTGGGGCCAGAATGTTCTTATATGTAACATGGATATATTTAGTGCAGTGATTCTCCAACTCTGGGGAATGGCCACATCCCAAGAAATTCCAATTCCTTAGCCTCCAGGTGATTCTAATATGCAGCACATGTAGGGAACTGCCGAGGTACTACTTCCCTGATAGGATCATTAATAAAAATGATAGCTCACATCCATTTAGCTCTTATTGGGTGTGGGGCACCATGCTAAACATTTCATCCCCTCCACAACCTAATCAGGTAGGTGCAGTTATCTCCATTTCGCACATGTGCTGAGAAAAGTTAAATAACTTGCCAGCCACACTAGAGAATGATGGAAAATCAAAAACTCTTTTCAAGGGGCTATTTTAATATTGTTATTATTGCAGATGAAGCCGAAGAGTGGCCTGGGCGCCCCCAAAGCCATCCCCCAGCACCCCCAGTCCAGGCCCCCTCAACATCACGCCGGGGCCTCATTCGAGTTACCACGCAGCGAGCCCTGGGCCAGCCTCCCCCTCCAGAACCCTCAGCCAGCTCCATGGCTTCAGCCCCAGCCTCTAGCCCCCCAGCCAACGCCACCGCACCCCCGTTGCGCTGGGGACCCCTGCGGCGGGTGCTGAGCTTTTCCTGGGAGCTGCACGTCTATGGGGTGGGGGTGCTCTTTCTGCTGCCCGCGTTGTTGGCACTGGCTGCGCTGGCAGCAGCCCCCTCGGGGCCCCGGCTGGCACTAGTGGCCGCGGTGCTGGTGCTAGTAGCTTCGGGGCTGCGGTCCGCCTACATGCTCACCGACCCCTACGGCTCACAGGCGCGGCTGGCCGTACGCGCCGGCCTGGTGCTCTACAACCTGCCCTTTCCCTTGCTACTCACGGCGCTGGCAGCCCTGACCCTGCTCGGCTTGGGCGCAGGGCTGCCACAGCCGCTGCAGAACCCGCTCCTGCTGGGAGCCTTGGCGCTGGCGCACGGCGTGGGGTTGCTAGCTGCAGACCTGCTGTCGGCTAGGCCTGCGCTCAACCTCCTGGCGCAGGGCTTGTCCTGCGCCTGGGGCGCGGCGGTGGCTCTGGGCACGCTCTGCCTGTGCCGTCGCCGCCTGCTGGATGGGTCGAGGGGCTGGGATGCCAGCCCGGGCCCGCGGCTACTGGCCGTGGCGGGCGCTCTGGGGCTGCTGGCCAGCGGCTTGCAGCTGGCGGCCGCGCTCTGGCTGTACCCGGGCCCAGGCCGGGTGGGCCGCTTCTCCTGGGCCTGGTGGGGCGTCCACTTCTGGCTGCGCCTACTGGAGCTGACATGGGCACTCGCCCTGGCATTGGCCGCTTTGGCTGCCGTGCGACCCAGGCCGCCTACGGAGCACGCTTGCTGGGCAAAGCTGCTGCGCCTGGCGTGTCCCGCGCCGTCAGGCAAGAGCGAGGTGCCAGAGCGCCCCAATAACTGCTACGCGGGGTCCAGTGGCGTTGGCGCAGGTGGCTTGGATATCAGCAAGAGCCTCATCCGCAACCCGGCGGAGAGTGGGCAGCTGGCCACGCCCAGTTCAGGCGCCTGGGGCTCGGCTGCGTCGCTGGGTCGCGGCCCCCAGGGTGGCCCGGGACTGTCCCGCAGCAGCGTGGGGCCGGCGCCGTCGCTGAGCGACCTGGATCTGCGGCCGCCGTCGCCCATCAACCTGAGCAGCAGCATCGACGCCGCGCTCTTCCGAGAGCACTTGGTGCGAGACAGCGTTTTCCGGCGCTGCGGCCTGAGCGGCCTGGCCTCCCCGCCGCCTGGGGGCGCTCTGCGGCCGCGCCGGGGCAGCCATCCCGACGCCGAACTCGACGGCGCGGGGTCTTCGCTCCTCCGCAGCCGCTGCAGGTCACTCAGCGACGTGCGCGTGCGCGGCCCGGTCCCACAGCACGTGGTGGACGAGCCCGACGGAGGGGCTGCGGCGGCGTCTGGCAGCTCCCTGGACAGCTTCTCCAGGGGCTCCCTCAAGATCAGTTGGAACCCGTGGCGCCATGGGCTGTCGTCGGTGGACAGTCTACCGCTAGATGAGCTGCCCAGCACCGTGCAGCTACTGCCTGCCCCGACCCCAGCCCCTGATACTACCCCTGCTCAGCCCGGGGAACCCCAGGGCGACGTCCAGCCTCGCTGCAAGTCTGGGGACTCCCGCAGCGCCTCCAGCGATACCATCGAGCTCTGAAGGGTCCTAACGCAGGACTGGGACCCTGCCCTGGATGCCCACATGACATGGCCGACTGGGACAGTTGAGCGTTTGCAAAACTGGCATTCCCGGGCCTCTGCCTGACTGCCCAGTCCCCGGGGACAGCTGGGTGTGAACCTACCCTACCACCACGCCCCGTTTTTTGTCTTTGTTTTTTTAATACCCTATTTTTTTCAGCCGGTATTTTGCACAAAGGTCGTGGTTTACGCGGAATACAGGGTGGATGTGCATGGATTTGGGCATGGGAAACTGGGAGCAGGTGCCCCAGACTCTCCAATGGGGAGAGATGGGCCTCACGTGTCCGTGACTCTCCTCTCTGTGCCAAAGAAATAAACCCTTAGGACTTGGCTCATGCCTCGCTCTGGCCATGCCAGGATTCTGTACTCAATCAGAGATTGGATGCCTCGCCCCCAAGTAATTCCAAGTCCTTTGTATACTGGGGAGGGGAGGACTTCCAGAGAAAAGACTGCTTGACCCTTGGAGGCTTTGGTAACAACGGCAACCAGTATCTTATCGAACATCTACTATCTGCCCTGCACCGTTTAATTCTCACATTAAGCCTGCCTCGAAAGCATTATCAGCATTTTAGGAATGAGAAAAGTGACGTTCAGAGGCAAAAGTCCAGGATCCTTTGACAAATGACAGCTGGTATCAAACCCAGAAACTTCCACTCCTAAGGCCAGTTTCTCTATCCCCCTTCTAAAACTACTCCAGGGCCAACCCTCTCCTTTGTCCTCCCTCTGCTTCGTCCTCCGTCCACTCCTCCGTCAGGGCAGCACTCGATTTCCCAGGGTTTTCGAAAACTTCCCCAAGGTGGTAGTGAGACAGGTAGAAAGACAAACTTGGCAATTTTCCAAGACCTTTCTTTATTTCCTGAGATAAATAAATAAGTGGCGGGTGGGGATGGGGTGAATACAGAACAGGAGCTGGCAGCATGCAGCTGGCAGGAGGGGGCTGTGACGGGCCCACCCCTGTGGGGACCCCCTCATCCTGGATAGGGGCTAAAGCTCATCAGCAGCCACCATAAGGAGAAACTTTTCTTTTAAAATTCACACACTGTGAAGCCTGCCCAGTCCCCCCAGGCGAGGATCTCATGGTATCCACCTTCAGGGCTACTTTTTCACCCCAGGGGTCTCAACTGCCCAGGCTTGGATGCCTGGGCTACTCTGTAAGGCGGGTAGGGGGTGCTTACCCCACTCTCAAAAATAAACTCAGCTGCCCTGAGTGTCCAGCAGGAGAGAGGCCCAACCTCTGGGGGCAACCTGGGTGGGAGGAGATCCTGCAAGTGGTGGCAGGGATTATCTGCCCTTGATGAAGCCCTCCAGCACACGGTCGCTGCGCTCTGACAACCAGTAGCCAGTCATGGCTGCCACAGCCCCAATGAAAATGGCAGTGAACACCAAGTCCCCCTTGGCAGCCAGCGTGGCCAGTGCACAGATGATGACACCGAAGAACATCTGCTGTAGCACCACCAGCTCATCCTCTGTCATCTCCGAGAAGAAGCCCGCCGACTCTGCGGAAGAGCAAGAGATGCAGCCGTCACTCCTACCCCTGTTCCTGGCAGTTCCTGGAGCCTTCCCAGGACTCCCACACGCCTGCCCAGCATGTCAGGCACGCACATCATTTACTGCTCAGAACAACACTGCATTGGGCACTTATTGTCCCTCACTAAATAGGAAACTGAGGCTGAGGGGGGTGAAGAGGTTGGACTCGCCAAGGCCATGCAGTGAGTAAGTCAGGGGCAGAGTATATATGGCATGAATTAGTCCAGCTCCAGAGCCAGACTGCCTGGATCCAAATCCCAGCTCTGCAGCCTGCTTCACCTCTCTGCATCTTAGTTCCCACACGTGTAAAATGGGGATGAGAATAATACCTACTGCATTGGGTTGTTTCAGGGTGTAAATAAATTAATGCACATAATGTGCTTGGAACAGCATCTGACAGTAGGAGCTGGGAAAGTGGTCCCCATCGTCATTGTTGTGATTAGCCTGCTCTCACCAGGCCAGGGTAAGGACTGGTCCCCTTGGACAGATGGGCAAACAGCCTTAGGGAGGCATACTGATTTGATGCCAAGTCTGATTCTCTTTCTAGCCCGGGAAGCATGAGTCTACCAAAAGCCAACCTGGGGATCAGGTCTCAGTGCAGCAGCCTCTTGGGGGCTGGGTCTATAGCTGCTGCTGCTACCTGGAAAAGAGACTTGCCTGCCCTCCCCCCCTGGATGAGGACCTCCCCTCTCCCTTCCCCAGGGCTCACCTGGGATCTGCTCCTTCACGCAGATGCCCTCCATCTGTTTGTAGCCCTCAGCACAGACACAGCGATAACCGCCCTCAGTGTTCTCACACTGCTCATTCTCTCCAGGACACACCTCTGTCTCACATTCGTCCACATCTTGAGGAAGGGTGGGGAGGGGTCAGAGTCCTGACTGCCCAGGCCCCTCCATGCAGCACCCCTGCCTCCTCAATCAGGTCCTGACACTGCCCCCTGCCCTTGCCCAGGCAACATTCCACTTTCCCTTCCCCTACCCTGCCCATATTCCAGCCCCTCCACTTTTTTTTTTTTGAGACAGTCTCACTCTGTTGCCCAGGCTAGAGTGCCGTGGCGTCAGCCTAGCTCAAAGCAACATCAAACTCCTGGGCTCAAGCGATCTTCCTGCCTCGGCCTCCCAAGTAGCTGGGACTACAGGCATGTGCCACCATGCCCAGCTAATTTTTTCTATATATATTTTTAGCTGTCCATATAATTTCTTTCTATTTTTAGTAGAGACGGAGTCTTGCTCTTGCTCAGGCTGGTCTCGAACTCCTGAGCTCCAGTGATCCGCCTGCCTCAGCCTCAGCCTCCCAGAGTGCTAGGATTACAGCCACCGCGCCCAGCTCCAGCCCCCTCTTGATTCGTGGTGGGTAAGACACTCCCAGGTGCCTGTGCCCCGTTGGCAGGAGACTTACCGAGACACTTGGAGCCCACCTGCTGGTAGCCGGGGCTACACTTCTTACAGCGGCCTGGCCCTGCCCCCATGCAGCCCAGGCAGGCCTTGGCACAATCTGGAGAGGGGAGAAGAGAGATGAGGGTGAGAGCTACCCTGGGGCCTGGGGGAGTCAAGCTCCAGAAGAGGAGGCCCGGCAGGGCTCTGAAGCCTGAGAAGGGGAACGTTGAAGGGTAGGCCACATCCCCTCCTCCGCAGAAGTGGACACTGACCTCGGCACTCATAGGAGCCCTCGGTGTTCACGCAGAACTGGTCGGCTCCGCAATTGGCTCGCTCTGTGCCACACTCATCAATGTCTGCAGAGAGGTGAGCAGGGTGGGAATTTCTATCCCTATTTAATTAACAGGGGGCTGAGGCAAGGGTTGTTGGGGAATGGACTTGCCTAGGAGTAAATGGTGTGGCAGAAACTGCATGCTGCCCACCAACACAGAAGCAGAGGTGCGGCTGGACCTCACGCTGCCCAGCCAGAGAGTACATTTTCCAACCTGCCTTGCAGCTAAGTGTGACCCTGTGATTGAGTTCTGGCCAACAGGGTGTAAACAAAAGAGATGTGCTCCACTTTTAGCTTGGCCTTAAGATAATGGGCTTGGCCTCTTCCCTGCGCTTTCTTCTCCTTCTCACTTCCTGAGTGCTGGGACATGGAACATAGAGGTGCCCATGACTCAGCCTCAACCACGGAGACATCACCCAAAGGGATGATTATGCAGTAAGATAGGAAAAACCTGGGTCTTTGAATGATTGTGACAAGCAGAGCATCCCTGCCAGCATGGACCATTCACTTCAGGACCATGATATGAGAAAAAAATATACGTGTAGATTCTGTAAGCCACAGTCTTTGGGGGATCTTTCTGTTATGGCAGTTTAACTTTTACCCTAGTCTATGTACAAGTGGCGAGGCAGGGACCAAACCAAGTATTGAACCCAGGTTTCCTAACCCCAACTTCAGTATCCTCATTCCCCTGGCCAACCCTTCTTCACTTTTCAAGACTTGGCCACAGTGACAACCTCCTCTAAGAAGCCTTTGCTGATTCCCCACCAGCAACGCCACTGCGCTGGATCAGGGACGTCTCTCACTGTACACAGGTCAGTCTGTTCTGAAAAAGCCTGGTTGAGATCTCCATGAAGATGGGGACTGTGTTGCCCCAGCCCAGGTGTATGTCTTAAGGGAATGAGGGCCCAAGCCCAGACCCCTGCCCGTCCTCCCCAGACCTAGGTAGGGCCCCACTCACCTACACACTTGAGGTGATGCAGGGCCCAGCCCTTCTTGCATTGCAAACAGTTTGATTCCTCAGGTCCTGAGCAGCGGGCGCAGGGGCCAAAACAAGCTGGGTAGGATGGGGGCACTATGAGGATGGGCAGGCAGGTACCTCATCTGCCCCTGCCCAGCACCACGCCCTTCAGCTACCTACCCGAACATACCAGATGGCTGGCATTGCGCTCCGCCTCAAAGTAGCCAAGGCCGCATTGGCCACAGGCCTCGCCCCCGTAGCCGGCTTGGCAGACACAGTGCCCGCTGCCCCCTCGGGTCCCTTCCCCTTCACACTGCCCGTAGCCACCGCAGGGCCTCTCTGTACCCCCAGGACAGGCTATGGGAAGACACCAAGTTGGGTGAGGTCTTATATACAACCTTGACATACAAGAGAATATTTTCCACATACCATTAAACATTTTTGGAGAGGAAATGTTAACGACAACATAATATTTGCATGAAATTTACTTAATCAATTACCTATTATGGAACAATTAGGTTATTTACAAATATTTTCTTTTATAAAGACTGAATTGAGGCCGGGCGTGGTGGCTCACGCCTGTAATCCTAGCACTCTGGGAGGCTGAGGCAGGAGGATCGCTCGAGGTCAGGAGTTCGAGACCAGCCTGGGCAAGAGCGAGGCCCCATCTCTACTAAAAAAAATATAGAAAGAAATTATACGGACAACTAAAAATACATATAGAAAAAATTAGCTGGGCATGGTGGCTCGTGCCTGTAGTCCCAGCTACTCGGGAGGCTGAGGCAGGAGGATTGCTTGAGGCCAGGAGTTTGAGGTTGCTGTGAGTTAGGCTGATGCCACAGCACCCTACCCTGGGCAACAGGGTGAGAATCTGTCTCAAAAAAGACTGAATTGACCATCTTTGTTGCTAAACTCTTCATGTGCAGCTTCAGAACAGGCTGTTTTAAAAGGGCTGGTACTAAGTTCAGTTCCTGCCTCAGGACTGTGCGTGTGGATAGATAGTGACAAGGGGGCCTTCAGGGCAGTACCCCCCCTCCCAGGAAGGTAACTTAGTCTGATCCAGCATGGGGAATGAAGGGGCCAGGGTGGCGGGCAGCATTCCCCAAAACCTGGCAATAACCATACTGCATTTGACTCAGCAGAGCCCTGTTGCCTTTGTCCAAAGCCTTTCCCTACTGATTTGCTCATCTCACCAGCCCTCTGAGGCAGGCCAGAACTGAGGTCCACAGAAGTGATCTTAGTAGCCTGAGCTCACACAGCCAGCTAGGGACAGAGCCAGGACTGGACCCCTGGCCACAGAAGTCCCCTCCCATTCCCCAAGAAGAACTCACAGATTTAAAAACTCACAGATTCTGAAAGGCACTTTTGTCAGAAATAATAATAATAATCAGACAAACTCACGAAGGCAGGAGGGCCCGAAGGTGCCTGAGGGGCAGCAGAGCTTCAGGGAGTCTGAGCAGAGCCACTGGAAGAGATCCGGGGCCTCCTGCTGCCTGAGGCAGGGGCAGGGTGGAGGGAGGAGGAGACGGAGTGCTGTGCAGTGTCAGGGGTGCTGCCCACCTCCCTACCCCACCAAATCTGTGATTTAACCAGTCTTGGGCATAAGACCCAAAAGCCCACCTGACCAATGCCCTTTCCCCATTTGGCAGAGAGATAAACTGAGGCTCAGAGTGGGAGCCTGGGTACCCCAGCAAGTCCTTAGCAGATCTGGGTTTGGCAGTAGCTGAACCAGGACACGCCTCCCAGCATGCAACCCCCTGCTTCTTGGCCAAGCCAAGGCCTTATCACTGGACCCCGAGTGTGACCCACCCCCAGGGAAGGCCCCCATGCTACTCACTTGTGAAACCACCAGCTCTCCACCAGCTCCTCGCTCAACTCCAACAGGCGGTGGCACTCGAAGTCCGACTTGCTGCACACACCCTCGAGCACCTCTACCAGGCGGGTCTCACTGACCGGGGACAGGGCAGGCGTGGTGGGAACACATTCCACCCCACCTCCTCAGGTCTCTCTCTCCACCCTTCCTCGTGCAGTGACAATATCAAAGGAGAGGCCATGGGACATAATGGAAGGGGTATTGGTTCTGGGAAGTAGACAGATCTGGGTCCAAATCTAGTTGTGTGACCTTGGCCAAGTCACTTAACCTCTGAACCTCTGTTTCCTCATCTGTAAAATGGGGACAATTATACCTTCCCTGCAGATTTGTTGTAAGATACCTCAGTTCCTGCATCTGAACAATGAAATAGAATACCCTTGCTGGGTAGGTATGATTAAAAATGTATACCAAGTGTTGGCAAGGATGTGTAGAAATTAGAACCCTCCTACATTGAGGTGGGAATGCAAAATGGTACAATCACTGTGGAAAGGCAGTTCTTCAGTAAGTTAAATACGGAATCACCGTATGACCCACCAATTCCACTCCTGGGTATAAACCCAAAAGATTAGAAAACAGGCATTCAAACAAAAACTTCTACACACATGTTCACAACAGCACTATAATAGCCAAAAAGATAGAAACAACCCAAATGTCCATCAACTGATGAATGGATAAATAAAATGTGATATAACCATAGAATTGAATATTATTCAGCCATTAAAAGAATGAAGTTCGGCCGGGCGCAGTGGCTCACGCCTGTAATCCTAGCACTCTGGGAGGCAGAGGCAGGAGGATTGTTTGAGCTCAGGAGTTCGAGACCAGCCTGAGCAAAAGCGAGACCCTGTCTCTACTAAAAATAGAAAGAAATTATATGGACAACTAAAAATATACATAGAAAAAATTAGCCGGGCATGGTGGCACATGCCTGTAGTCCCAGCTACTCGGGAGGCTGAGGCAGAAGGATTGCTTGAGCCCAGGAGTCTGAGGT
Organism: Eulemur rufifrons; assembly: GCF_041146395.1. Lineage (NCBI taxonomy): Eukaryota > Metazoa > Chordata > Mammalia > Primates > Lemuridae > Eulemur > Eulemur rufifrons. The sequence goes on along the minus strand of NC_090989.1, from coordinate 188,431,276 downwards.
TGCTGTGAGCTAGGCTGACGCCACGGCACTCACTCTAGCCTGGGCAACAGAGTGAGACTCTGTCTAAAAAAAAAAAAAAAAAAAAAATTAAAAAAATTTTAAAAATTTAAAAAGAATGAAGTTCTTATACGCTACACATGGATGAACCTTGGAAATATGCTAAGTGAAAGAAGCCAAACATGAAAGACCACATATTTTATGATTCTAAATGAAGTTAGCAAATCTACAGAGATTTCTGCTTGATTAAAGCAGATTAGTGGTTGCCACGAGCTGGGGGAAGGGGGTGAATGGGAGTGACTGTTTCATGGATATGGGGTTTCTTTTCCAGATGATGAAAATGTTCTGGAACTAGACAGTGGTGATGGTGCACAACATTGTGAATATACTAAATGTGCCTAATGGTAAAATTTTTTGTGTAGTTTACCACAACTAAAAAAATATATTCTCCTTAATTCAGCAAGAAAAGAAAAAAATCCAATATATAAATATTTGATGTATTTATATCATGTATTTAAAGGGTCAGGCATAGTGCCTGGCACATAGGACGTGACTTTAAAAACCAAACAACTCAGCCATTATAAAGCTGGATGTCCCCTTGGGGCTATCTTGGTCAATCCCCTCATTCCTAAATGAGGAAACTGAGGCCCATGGAGGGAAATAACCAATGTTACATAATAACAAACCCTCTTATTTCTAGTGGGCATCCCAGTTTAACCCTTAGCACAATCCTATGAAATAGGCAAAGCAGGTAGTAATATCCCCATTTTACAGGTGAAGAAACTGTGACTCTGAAAGGTTAAGCGACCTTCCCTAGGTTACAAATAGTAAGAACCGACAACCAGGTCTATCTAATTCGAAGTCTTTGCTCACTCCTCTTTGCTTTGACTTTGAAAAGCTGGAGGACCTAGGGCCTAGGGCCTAGGGTTCAAGCCTCAGCTTTCTATTAATATATGATCTTATATCTTCCCATGACTTTATATACTGATTACATGCTGATGTCTCTCAAATTCCTGTTTCCAGTTCCTACTTCTCCCCTGAATTCCAGACTTGGATGGAATCCACTTGGATGTCTAATGGACATCTCTGCCCAACACGTTCAACGAGAATACCTCATCCTATCCCTCCCTTGAATCTTCTTGGTCCCCCAGTCTTACCGTCTCAGAGAACAGTCACACTATTCACCCAGTATCTCAAGCCCGAAACCTAGTAAACATCTTTTATTCTACTTTTTTCTCTCATTCCTCATAACGAATCCATCATCAAGTCCTATTGGTCCATCTGCAAAATATACCCAGAATGTGACCCCTCCTTCCCATGTCCACCACTAGTTATCATACTAGCTCATGCTGCCTTCATGCCTAGAGGATGCACTTGCTTCCCAAACTGGTCTCCCAGCTCCCTCCACCCTGGCCCCCTATAGTCTGTTTGCTACATAGCAGTGTGAGTGATCTTTTAAAGGTAAAAATAAGGCCACATCACTTCTTTGGCTCATAACCTTCCAATGGCTTCCCATTACACTCAGAACAAAATCTGAACTCCTTTCCGTAGCCGTCAAGGCCTGGATCTTGGCCTTCACCTTCTACTACCCTCCCTATTGCTCACTCCACTCCTCAAGTACACCAAGCTCAGTCCCATCCTCTGCCCAAATCCCTTCCCCAATTGTCACATAGCTTGCTTCTTCACTTCAGGTCTCTGTTCAAATGTCACTCCTTGAACACCCTGTTTCCCACCATTCTGTAGTCCTCCTTGCTTTACTGTTTGTTCTTCACCTGACATAATATTATTCATTTACTTATTCACTATTTGTCTCTTCTACTAAAATGTAAGCTCCAGGAAGACGGGATTTTGCTTCTCTTGTTTACTGCTGTACTATAGATGTTCAGTGATATTTGTTGAATGAACAAGTATTCCCTGGCCAGACACAGTGGCTCACGCCTGTAATCCTAGCACTTTGGGAGGCTGAGGTGGGAAGATCACTTGAGGTCAGGAGTTCAAGACCAGCCTGAGCAAAAGTGAGACCCCATCTCTACTAAAAATAGAAAATATTAGCTGGGCATGGTGGCAAGAGCCTGTAGTCACCAGCTACTCGGGAGGCTGAAGCAGGAAGATCACTTCAGCCCAGGAGTTTCAGGTTGCAGTGAGCTACGATGACACCACTGCACTCTACTCAGGGTGACAGAGCAAGACTCTCTCTCAAATAAAAGTTAATGAAAAAAAGTGCTCCCCAAGATTCCCTTACACCCCCATCAGTAGACCAAAGGTTGAGAGGTAGGGTATACAGCACTCCCCTTCAACCAGCCCCTTACCTGTCTTTGTATTTGGACAACTTCTCTTCCTCCCAGGCAGTGTTTCCACCTCCAAAGTTGTCCCGGATGGTTCTCTCCAGGCCCTGGAAATAGAGAAAATTAGTAATAGCTAAGTATAGTGCCTGGCGCATGCTTAGCACTTCACTATTTTGCTCACCAGGAAACTAAGGCACAGAGAGGCAACCTGCCTAAAGCCATACAGTTAATAAGCAACCAAGACGGGACTTGAATCCATGCAGATTCGCATCCCAGAGCTCCTCACACTCAACAATGTGCTATAGTAGCTATGCCCCCCTCCCATGAGGCTGCTGGTGCACCCACCTTATTGAAGCTGTCCACAAGTGCCCGGCAGGTATGACACGGATGGGGCTCAGGCGGGGGAGAAGACTGAGGAGGCGGAGAGGGCTGGAGCCAGATGGGGCCTGGGAGGCTGAGGAAGAGGCTCACGCCCCAGAGCAGAGCTTGGACCAGGCCCCTCGGGGGCCGTGGGGCCATCTTTTCCCAGGCTGGGGACCTGCAGATAGAGGGTGTGGGGAGGGTTCACTGAAGGAGCCAGGCCCCAGGTGAGAAACAAAAGAGTCAGTTCCGAGTTGCCAGAGCTGGGAGTCCAGATCTGCGTTATTATGAGTAAAGGAGGCCAAACAGGGGTACCGCAGTGGCAGAGTAGATAGGTGGGGAAAGGAGCCTAATCTGCAATTCCAGGAGGGAAATAAGTTATCCCCATTACTGTGGGGAAGGTGACCTGGATCCTTGGCAAGCGGATAAGAGTCAGCCCACTGTTTTAGGGTCTGAATAAATGTTAAGGGCTAGATCAGCAGAATTAGGGAGAAGAGGTCAGATTCCAAGTATTGAGGGAGAGGAGGCCGGATGGGCGGTTTGGGGGGAGGTGTCCGGAACCCGGATCCGGATATGAAGAGAATGGGTCAGGTTGAGGGCCTCGCAGGCGGGCAAAGGCACGGCTCACGAGCCGGCAGGGAAGGATCCAGACCCGCGTAGATCACTGAGCAGGAAGAAACGACCGCCCCAGCCCGCGGGCGCCGTGGGCTCTGACTCCTCAACGCCGCCGCTGGCACCGCCTGCGTAAAACGTATAACCTCTACGGGCTCTGCAGTCCGGGGGGCGGAGCCCGCCGTCTAGCCAATAGCGATGGGCCATGTGCCATTGCGTCACCCCACGCTAACCAACCAGAGGCGGTGCCGAGCTGCACCTGTCCGGGCTTTAAAGGGCCGCGGGGTTAGGGCATGCAGCTTGCCGGCCTAGCTGCTCCGCCGTAGAGACACGCGTGGGCAACACGGATAGAAAAATAGCGTCTGCCTTTATTCAAGTCTGGTCCCCCGCCTCAGGTCCCATCCTGCGTCCCGGCCCCAGGGTCCTCGGGGTCTGGACGCAGCTGTCCAGGGCCTGCTGAAGGGCCCGGGACACCTTCTCAGCCCTCTCCCCTAGCCGCCTGGTGCGGCGGGTGCAGGGCCCCTGCAGGGCCCCCAGGAAGTCGGGCAGCTGCGAGGGCAGTGAGAAGACGGGCACGGTGCGGAAAAGGGCGGGCACGGCGTCTGGGTGGAGCAGTCTGTCGAAGCAGGCCCCCACGTAGCGGCCCGGCGCCCGGCCCTGCAAGAAGTCGGGCAGCACGCAGCTGAGCGAGGCGGCGAAGGCGTCGTGCGGGCCGTGCGGCCCAGGCGCTGGCGCCGGGTCCTGCAGCCACTCGCTGCACAGCGCCACGGCCCCGGGCGAGAAGAGCAAGACCACCATGCCGCCCTCCTGCAGGGTCTGGAGCCGCTGCGCGTGGAACCAGGCCAAGGACCCCTGCGCGCTCAGTTCACGACGGCTCCACAGGTCCACGGCCACGCGCAGCGGCAACTGGCGCAGCCCCGACGCCAGGACGCCCACCAGGCGCTCGAAGCCCGCGTCATCAGCCGAGTAGAGGAGCAAAGCCGCGCGGCCCCTGGTGGTCGCTGCCGGAGAGAACAGAGAGGGAGGGAAGAGGTGAGGTGGCCGGAGGCCCAGCCCTCTGGGGGCGGCCCCCCGCCCCGCGCTTGCTCCCACTCACCCCCCGAGCGGACGTCCTGCTTCAAGAGCCTCAGCCACCCTGTTAGGGGAGAGAGGCGGAGGCAGCTGGTGAGCTTGGCCGCCGCCTTCCCTCGGAGAACTCCCAGGCTCACTCATCCTGCCTGTGGGGAATGGGGGAGCCCAGAAGTGCTCACCTTTCACGTGGTCCTTTTTGAGGAGGAGGAGGAGGAAAAGCACAGCGGCAAAGAGTAGGCAGGCCAGCCATACCAGGGCCCAGCGCTTGTGGATGTCTGGGAGACCCAGAGAAGAAGATTAGAAACCTTACGCGTTCACCCCACTTCATAGAGACGTAGAGAAATGAAGTGATTTGCTCAGAGTCAACTGGGACGTAGTGTCAGAGCCAATATATGAATATAGCTCCATATATTTGGGTGACTTTTGGATAAGTATTCACCTCTGTAAAATTGGGATAACAATAGCACCTACTTCATAGGGTTGGTGTGGGGATTAAATACATTAATACACATAGAGCTCTTAACACAATGCCGAGCATTGTAAGTGCTCAAATGTCAGCTAATATTGTCTCCTAAGCCTAGGGTTGCTGGGCCCTTGACCTTGCTGTCTTGGATGTCTGCAATAGCCTCCTAAACTGGTGTCCCTGCCCTGTCTTTTTTGCCTCCAATCTGTTCATCACATGGCAGTCTCAGAAATCTTTTAAAAAATATATAAATTTGACTGTAACCCTTTGGGAAGCTCCTGCTACTCCAAACACAAAATACAAATTCCCTACATGGCTCCTGCATCTTCATCTCATGACAGAGGCTTGCCTGTCCAAGACTCTAGCCACACTTGGCCACCTTGGAGTTCCTAAAAAAAAGTGTCCCTCTGTTGTTATAAAGATGCATCTCTACCCCCTTCACCTAGCTCAGCCTTCAGAGTGCAGCTCAAATCTTTCACCTGAACCCCTCACCCCGCCTAGGTCAGGTCCCCATGATATGCATTTACGGCACTGAACACTTTTTAGTGCTTCAATAGCTCACACTATTGTAAGCTCACACTACTGTGAGTATTCAATAGCTCACACTTACAAAATCTAAGTCATTGGCTAATGTCTTGCTAGTCTTCTACAAGTGGGGGCAGATATTGTATCTTTTTGGTGATCCTGAGATCTCTGCAAGCTCTCATGCTTTTTAAATAAATGAAGGAATGACCCTCTGCTTTATTTGAGCCCAGGGAAGGACTAGTCCATTATATGTGCTGTTCCCAGTGGTAATCCCTGTCAAGATTCCAGCTCCTGGTACAGAGAGAAAGTGCAGTTCTTATAATACTCACATTTGTCCATGGAGCAGGCCCATAGGGCTCCCAGGTCATCATCCCACAGCTGTAAGACACAAATAGAACCAAGTCCAGGGCCTCCACCTTGACATTCAACACCCACCAAGTTCTGGTGATGGTGATCTCCAAATTCCCAGCCTCAACTGCATGTATTTCCCCCAACACACAGCAGGCTCCTGCAAGCTGCTCTGCCTTTCCTTATGCTGTGCGTACTGCCTAGCGTGCCAAATCTGGCTCACAGGAAGAAATCTTTCCTTGAAGCTCTCTCTAGAACCCAACACTTAGGACCTGTGGGTGTGGTTATCTGTTTCCTGGTATCTAGCCAGCAGTGAACTTGGGGATAGGAACTGTTTCTTCTACTCTTAACTTTTCCAGGGCTGAACACAAAATAAGTACAAATAGACAATAGGTTAGTGCTAGTTTTAGGACTATTGCCGTTAGGCATCAGGGCAGGGCCCTTCTACCTCCTACTCACCTGCAAACACTGGCCTGACTGCAGGTCTAGTAGTAACTGCTCTCCGAGGTGAGCTGCTCTCTGCCAAGCCAAGGGATAAGGGGGGCTGTTACCCGAGGGCAACACCCACCAGGCTGCAGCTGGGCAGAATGAGGAGGGGGCCTCGGAGACTTTTGAGAGGCCACCAAACAGGGCCCAGTTCTGAGTCACTCCCACATCCCCAGAGACCAACGCAGGGTGGCTGGAGTGAAAATTTGAGGCCAGGTGTGAGAAGGTGCTGGAGAGGTCTGTGTTAGAGGGTTCCCTAGCCCTCACCGTGGAGGCCCTGCTGGGCAGTGAAGTACAGCCACCGGGTTCCAAAGCACAGAGTGATCTGCTGTCCTGGGGGCCTCGTTTCTCCACCAGCAGCACATCGTCCTTGAGGGGCCCCAGGGAGTCTGGAAGGGATGAGAGGCCACTCTGACCAAAACCCCTTACTGGGAATTGCCACTTGCCCTCCCCCCATTCCCTGACATTCACCCCCAGGAGCCAGTTCACCCTGCCCCAGCCTCCAGGCTCCACTCACCAGCCCACAAGCACTCTTGCAGCTGTAGCTTCTCCCAGCTGTTCACCTGCTTAGAAGGGGCCAGAGTTAGGGGCACCAGGAAGAGCATGAGCCAAGGCCAGAAAGACCAGCGGCCTGTCGGGTTGGGAGTCTGTACTCTGACCCTGACCTTAGGCAGATTTGGGTTCAAGGTGGGTGATTGGGAGTCACTCATCTTTCTTAGCCCAGGCTTTGTGAGGTCATCTGTGCTAAAGAGCTTCTGACCCTAAAGCTCTTTTCATGTCTTACAAAGCACTTTATACGTTCTCTCATCTGACCACCTTCTCAATGAGAAGATTCCCTTTTCATCTGACCACCCCACTTAAAATTGCAAGCCCAATCCTCCCCATCTTTCCATCTCTTCCCATAGTATTCGTATGCAATTTTAATATACTGTATGATTTACTTACAATGTCTATTAGAACATAAGTTCTATGAGGGTGGGGATATTTATTGGTTTTGTTCACTGGCAGATCTATCACAAGTGCCTAGCACATAGTAGATGCTCAATAAATCTTTTTTTTTTTTTTTTTTTTGGAGACAGAGTCTCGCTTTGTTGCCCAGGCTAGAGTGCCGTGGCATCAGCCTAGCTCACAGCAACCTCAAACTCCTGGGCTCAAGCGATCCTCCTGCCTTAGCCTCCCGAGTAGCTAGGACTACAGGCATGCACCACCATGCCCGGCTAATTTTTTTCTCTCTATATATATTTTTAGCTGTCCAAATCATTTCTTTCTATTTTTAGTAGAGATGGGGTCTTGCTCTTGCTCAGGCTGATCTCAAACTCCTGACCTCGAGCGATCCTCCCGCCTCGGCCTCCCAGAATGCTAGGATTACAGGCGTGAGCCACCGTGCCCGGCCAATAAATCTTGAATGAATGAATATTTGTATAATCACCCCTTGAAGTAGTAGAGCAACCCATTCTACAGGTGGGGAAATAGAATGATAGCAATACTAAAAGCAGCTGACATTTATTGAGCATTTAGTCTGTACTAATCCCTAAGATGAAGCACTTCCCTTATTTCATCTTCACAACCACTCTATGAAATAGTTATTATATTATCATCTGCAGTAAACAGATAAGGAGACTAATGTTCAGAGTGGTGAAGAGATTTGCCCAGGCTCCCATGCACTTCCAAAGAGGAAGCCATAACCATTGCACCTTAGAGGCCCAAGAATAAAGGCGGTGGAGAGGACAGTGACTTGTTTGGGGGTCTGCACAGGTCCTGCCCCCAGCCCAGCTCTGGTGTGCCTTTCTGACCTGGACACAGAGGTTAGGGTGGCCTTTTAACAACGGGAATTCGCGGGCCTCCTGTGGAAAGAGGGCAGTGGGTGGGATCACAAAAGGGGGACCCTGGGTTTCCCACTCTTCCCTCACCCAGGGTGCCACCCTCCGCCTGGCTTACGTTCACAGTGACATTCTCCCAGGGCAGCAGCGGGACCAGCGGCTGGCAGGGGCCACCACCCAGTGCCTGCCAGCACAGCGCCGCCTGAGCCCGCAGTGAGCACGGTGCGTCCAGTCGCCAGCTCCGCGGGGACAGCAGCCGCAGCCGAGCGGCATGCCAGAGATTGCGGTGTGCGCGAGGGTCTGCAGGGAAAGGGCGCGGGTCACCGCGTGCCCAGCACCCGTCCCACTGCACCGCCCCCAACCCGGGCCGGACTCACCTTCCCTAAAGGGGCAGATGTCCGTCCTGACGGAGTCGGGCTCCAGGGGCCACACCTGGAAAGGAAACAGGGCTCTGCTCAGATCAGTTCAACCCAGACAACCCTCCATGACGAGCATGTGCAGGGCCCGCAGCTAGGCCCTGGAAACGCATTTACTCAGCTGACATTTCACAAGCACTTTCCAAGTCTTCTCGCCTTTTACAAAGCCCTGCAGATGCACACATTTATTCATCCAGCAAACACAATGCGGAGCACTGGCGATGTCTTCATTCAAGAAGCTTTTAATGAGTGACTACTGTTTCTTAGCACTACGGTAGGCACAAGGAATGTTCAATAATTAATTTTAATTCATTCCACAACCACTTTGTGAGCACCTACTGGGTGCCTGGTAATGTGCTGGGTGCTAAGAACATATTCATATATTCCTCAGTAGACTTTTTTTTGGGGGGGGGGACAGAGTCTCCCTCTGTTGCCCAGTCTAGAGTACAGTGTTAGTACATCATAGTTCACTGCAACCTCAAACTCCTGCCTCAGCTTCCCAAGTAGCTGGGACTACAGGTTCCCACCTGACTAATTTTTCTATTTCATTTTTGTAGAGAGGGGGTCTCATTGTGTTGCTCAGGCTGGTCTCAAACTCCTGATCTCAAGCAATCCTCCCACTTTGGGTTCCCAAAGTGCTAGGATTACAGGCATGAGCCACTGCACCTGGCCCCTTCAGTAGGTTTTTTTAAGAGCATCTATTATGTGCTTAGCCCTGTGTTAAGCACTAAAGATAATAGTTTATTTATCAAACCTTTAAGAGCACCTACTATGTGGCAGGCACTGTGCTTGGCAATGAGGACATTTGAATGACAGCAAACATTTCATGAGCATCTGCTGTGTCCTACTGCTGGGTTAGGTGGTAGAGATTTATTCATTCATTCAACAACCAGCACCCACTATATTCCAGGCACTGTGCAAGACTCTGGCAAAGTTATTACCTTTGAATTAGATACAATTTGCTCACTTTCAACAAAATCATAAACTCACAGTTGTCTATAGTAAGGGTAAAATATGTAAATAAATTAGTAAATCAATCACTCATTTCACAATATTAATGAGTATTTGTTGTGTACAAGAAGAAATTAGACAAATGCCCAAATAAGAAAGGAAGTGATAATGGACAAAGAAGGACAGAAGAAGTGCAAGGGGATACGGAGTTAAGAGAGGCCTGGTAGTTGGGGAAAAGCTTTGGGAAAGAAGCAACATATGAGCTGGGAGAATTTGGTCGTACGGAAAAGGGGTGAGGGCATTTGAGGTAGTGGGTGTATCTTGGGAAGCAGCTCCATTGGATGTAACAGAGTTCCCATGAAGGGGAATCTTAGGAAAAAATACAGTGGAAAAGGTTCCACTGGGGGCAGAGTATGGGGCCCAGAATGCGAGGGAAGTGATGGGAAGGGAGGTGAGAATGGAGGTTATTGAAACAGTCTAGAGAAAAGGTGATAGAGGCCCAGACAGGACTGAGATGGACAGGAGGGGGAAAGAGAATGAGAGGCATTAATGTCAGAGGTGAAATGAATGGGACCTGATGACCAATGTGCCATCAGAGGGAGAAGAAAGAGCCAACATATTTAAGCCTGTATGTGCCACATTTCCTTGTAACAGCACTATGAGACTGGCACTATCATCATTCCCATTTTACAATGGGACACAGGCTCACAGAGGTGGAGTGACTTGCCCAGGGTCACACAGCAAGCAAATGGCAAGAGCTGGGATTCAAACCAGTCTGAGTCCACAGCACATGTTCTACCCTCCAGGGGAGCACAAAGAGGGAATCAGGGGAGTAGGGGAAGGCTTTGAGGAGGAGGTGACATTGGAATGGGGCCATGAAGCATAAGTAGGAGTCCTGTGGATGGAGCATCAGGAAAAGCATTCTGGCATGTAACAGGCAGAAGGCATGGGACAGCAAGAGTCAAAGGAGAGCCAGCCCCCCAGGGAGCCACAGTTTCCACCTCAAAAAGGAGTATGGAATATTATTCAGCCATTAAAAAGAATGAAGTTCAGCCGGGGTGGCTCACGCCTGTAATCCTAGCACTCTGGGAGGCCGAGGTAGGCAGATTGTTTGAGCTTAGGAGTTCGAGACCAGCCTGAGCAAGAGCGAGACCCCGTCTCTACTAAAAATAGAAAGAAATTATATGGACAGCTAAAAATATATATAGAAAAAATTAGCCGGGCATGGTGGCGCATGCCTATAGTCCCAGCTACTGGGGAGGCTGAGGCAGAAGGACCGCTTGAGCCCAGGACTTTGAGGTTGCTGTGAGCTAGGCTGATGCCACGGCACTCACTCTAGCCCGGGCAACAGAGTGAGACTCTGTCTCAAAAAAAAAAAAAAAAAAAAAAGGAGTATGGAGAATGGTGAGATGAGGACCAGGTGTGGGGGGGGTCACTCCTCTCACCATCTTCCCAATCCCCTCTCACTGGCACCCAGCTGGACTCTGTTCCTACCTGAATACAGAGGCAGGGGACCAGGTCTGTGTGGTTCAAGGTAATGGTCTGTGGCCCAGTCTGTGGGACAAGCAAAAGGAGGTAGTTGGAGGAGATAAGGAGGAAGAAAAGGAGGAGGCCAAAGTCAAGGAAACCAGGCGGGCAGAAGTTCCCCCACCAATGTTCCCTTGCTTCGGGTACGTCCTCTTCAAGGGTCCTCTTTGATAATGCACACACATCCTTACCATGGGCATCCCCCCTAGAGTGGGAATGGGCTCGGGGAGGGGGAGGCCTCACCAGGTTTCTGTTCCACCAGGGCTTTGGGGGGCCCTGGACCTGATTCCAGTACAGAGAGAGGCCAAAGTGCTGCTCCTCAGAGACCTTCAGCACCAGGCGCACATCTTCACCATCTGCAGACACGTTGAGCCAGGGCAAGGCTAGTGAGGGAGGCATAGAGAGAGAGGACAGCTTACACTTCCTTCACCTCTTCTGCATGCCCAAGCCTGGGCCATACCCACCAACTGGGTTTGAGTTTCTTTTAAACCCCTTAGACTGGGAGGTCCTTGGAAGGCAGCCTGTGTCCCCATCTCAATTCAGACTCTGCCCCCAGCAGCTGGCCCATGGCTGAGCCCATGGAGGGCCCAGTATGTAGTCTTAGGACAGCTCTTCTCCTTGCTTCTCCCTCTGTAGCCAGGAGGATCTGTAACCAGCTCCATAAGCAAAAACACCTTTTTCTAGTTCTCTTATGTTTTGAGTTCCCAGGCCAGTAAGATTTGCTGACCAGAACTTTGTAACTTTCTCTCGCACTGATGCATTCCTTTTCAGTTTTTTCCCCCAGAAACAGCAGAACCTCCTTGCAGCCACGAGATAATTACAAAGGTTTACATCACCTATTTGTCCAGAGAAGACAAAATAAACAACACCCCACCACACAGATCATGCCCAAGGACCTACTGTGCAACCTACTCCCCGCATCCCGCCTGCACACAAGGCTGAAAGCCTGACTAATATTAACCCCTAGCCCATTATACTACGAAAATCTCTGCCCTGGGAGGGACTTATCTGCCATTTTTTGATCATGCTATGTATGTACTAGCATGGCTTCTCACTGCGCTTGCGTGCCCTGCACGCTGCCCCAAAGATGTAATGATGCTCACTCACTTCATGCATTATTCATTTCATCTCCAGAAAAACCCCCGACCGCATTGGTTGGGGAGTCAGATTTGAGGCAGTCCCTTCCTCCCACCTCCTGGTTGATGCATCCTCCGCAATAAATCTCCTTTCTTCCTTGACAATCCTTACTGTCTCAGTAATTGGCTTTCTGCCTGGCGAACAACAGAGAGACTCCTCTTGTGGGTTCATTAACAAATCCTGTAACCTCTTTTAAACAAATCATTTTCCTCTGCTTAGAACTGTGACCTCTCTAACCTCATCTCCTAGGACTCATGTCTTTAATTACTCTGCTGCAGACACACTGGCCTCCTTACTATTACTTATATCCATACAACACACTCCCGGCCCCGGGCCCTTTGCACTGGCCATGCCCTCTGCATGGAACCCTCTTCCCTCAGATACTCACCTGGCTTCTCCCTCACCTCCTTCAGGTCTTTGCTCACTGAAGTGAGGCCATCCCCGACCTTTCTACCCCGCTTCCTGGAATTTTCTCCTAAGCTCTAATCACCATCTAACTTACTGTATACTCCACATCTCCATGTGTTTACTGTGTCCTCCTCGCCCCGACTCCGACCCCAACTCCCAGATTCATGAGGGCAGGAATTTTTGTCAGCTTTGTTTATTGATTTATCTCCAGTGTCCAGGGCCATGCCTGGCACAGAGTAATTACTTAATAAACATCTGTTGAATAAGTGAATCCGTATCTACTGAATGAATGAAGCAATGAAATGCATGGTGTGTACCTGTGTTTTCAAAGCTCTGGTGCTCAGCAGTCTTTAATGCATTGCCAAAGAGGCAGGCCAAGTTTAATTTTAAGAAACCAAGGCCAGGAGCGGTGGCTCATGCCTGTAATCCTAGCACTCTAGAAGGCCGAGGTGGGTGGATCGCTCAAGATCATGAGTTCAAGGCCAGGCTGAGCAAGAGCGAGACCCTGTCTCTACTAAAAATAGAAAGAAATGATCTGGACAGCTAAAAATATATATAGAAAAAATTAGCCAGGCATGGTGGCGCATGCCTGTACTCCTAGCTACTTGGGAGGCTGAGACAGAAGGATTGCTTAAGCCCAGGAGTTTGAGGTTGCTGTGAGCTAGGCTGACGCCACAGCACTCTAGCCAGGGCAACAGAGCGAGACTCTGTCTCAAAAGAAAAAAAAAAAAAAAGAAAAGAAAAAAAAGAAAAGAAACCAAAAAGAAAGTGAAGTTGAAAAAAATTTAATAGCTCAAGAAACATCATAGTGTTTTTATCTTAATCTGGATACTAGTTATGCAAGCATATGCATATGTAAAAACTAATTGAACTAGACATTAAAATTAGTGCACTTTACACATTTTTATATATGCATATTAATACACAATAAAAAAGAATATAAAAGGCCAGGCAATGGTGGCTCACGCCTATAATCCTAGCACTTTGAGACACCGAGACTGGAGGATCACTTGAGGCCAGGAGTTTGAGACCAACCTAACCCACATAGTGAGACCCTGTCTCTACAAAAAATAAAAAAATTAGCCTGCTGTGGTGGTGCATGCCTATAGTCCCAGATACTAAGGAGGCTGAGGCAGGAGGATTGCTTGAGCCCAGGACTTTGAAGTTGCAGTGAGCTATGATGATGTCACTGTATTCTAGCCCAGGCAACCAAGCGAGACCCTGTCTCAAAATAAAACTAAAATAAAATAAAATACAAAAGAAATATCCAAATAGTGCATGGGGAAAAAATCAGAACCTTGACTTTCTTAGCTCTTATTTCAGGTTTAGTATAATTTTAATTTTGATATATGGAGGGCACCGTAATCTTGACAGTGCTTTGGGCCTCTAGATGTCCCTGGTACTAATAAATATTTGTTATAAGGAATCAGAGATTCATCTTTATATTCCCCAGTGCCTAGCGCAGAGTAGCAACGGCTGCAGTCCATGAGTTATGAATGAATGACTATGCTCTCAAGCTTCTGGGATGTGGCAGTCCAGATCTGAAGCAGACTGTAAGGGTCCCTCACACTTCAGACCCTGCCCCTCCCTCCTCCCAGCCCACGGGCCCTAGCCCCTACCCCGGCAGCTCTGGATGCTGTTCCGGACTTCGAGCCCCCTGCAGTCTGGGGAGAGATCACAGAAAAGCCTCCAGTAGGGCTGGGGGCCAAGGAAAGAAGGGGGGCAATCTGCCCCACAAGGGACACTGAGAAGGGTTCCCTGTCCCCCAAATACCGCCCACATCTATCCAATGTTCAAAACACCTTCCCCAGGGGCTGGAAAGCTGTGTCACCCAGGAAGAGAAGTCCCAAGGGACTAACTCTGGGAAGGATGTGAGCTCAGACCCCTGCCTGAGAGTGGATAGGACCAAGAAGAGGGTGCAAGCAGGAGGGGAGTGGCTAGACGGGACAGAGACTAGGGAGGCCAGGACTGGGGACCCCTGGGGCTCTGTGACCACTTACCAGGCAGCTGCTGTGTGAGGCTGAGTTCCTTCTGATACCTGGGCTGAGTGTAGGACCAGATTCGCATCTCACCCCCCAGGGCAGCCTCGAAGCAATCGAATACTACAGAGCCCTGTGAGGAGAGCAGTGGGGGAAGGCTGGTGCCATAGGGCTCGGAATCCAAGGCAAGGGCTGTGAGTTCATCTATGTGGACCACTTCGCTCACCGACCCCTATCCCCAACCAATGACTCTATTCATAACGTATAGCCTGAAATCTACCATTCAAGTTTCCTTCAAGGGTCCCAATTCTAAAGCAAATATCCTCAGTAAGGTTGAGTTTGAGCCCCTGTCCCCACCCCTGCTGTCCTGGATCACCTGGCCAAAGCTAAGGAGGAAAGACACCCCGATACAAATGTGGGATGCCCCTCCACAGAAGTGGTTCTCACACCCAGTGCCTCCGTGGTGGTTGTGAGGTGGGCCAAGCAGATGTTCTCCCAGTCAACAATTTGCCAGCTAAGAGGATACTGGCTGGGATTAGAGGTTGGAGGGGAGTCAGAGGGTTCGAGTGATTTGGCCTCAGTGGGAGATAGACCTTCCAACCACGTGTGGCCTCCTGAGGCAGGGAGAAGCCCTAACATCCTGCACCACAGTAAATGCACCCTGGCATGTGTGGCAGGACTCTTTTCTTAGTCCGAGAGTCCAGAGAAGTGCATACAGCCCATAGACCACCCCTCTCCAAGCCTCAGTTTCTCTATCTGGAAAATGAGAGTAACAATAATGCCTAGTTTAGGCCAGGCGTGGTGGCTCACGCCTGTAATCCTAGCACTCTGGGAGGCCAAGGCTGGAGGATTGCTTGAATTCAGGAGTCTTGAATTCAGGAGTTCGAGACCAGCCTGAGCAAGAGTGAGACCCCTGTCTCTACTAAAAATAGAAAAAATTAGCTGGGTGTCGTGGTGCACGCCTGTAGTCCCAGCTACTCAAGAGGCTGAGGCAAGATGATCATCGCCTGAGCCCAGGAGTTTGAGGTTGCTGTCAGCTAGGAAGACTGTGTCTCAAAAAAAAAAAAAAAAAAAAAAAAGCCTAGTTTGTGGGGTAGTTTTGAAGATTACAAAAGAAAGGAAAAATTAAATTTATTGAGCCCGGGCACGGTGGCTCACGCCTGCAATCCTAGCACTCTGGGAGGCCGAGGTGGGTGGATCGTTTGAGCTCAGGAGTTCAAGACCAGCCTGAGCAAGAGCAAGACCCCGTCTCTACTAAAAATAGAAAGAAATTATATGGACAGCTAAAAATAATATATAGAAAAATTAGACGGGCATGGTGGTACATGCCTGTAGTCCCAGCTACCCGGAGGCTGAGGCAGGAGGATCGCTTGAACCCAGGAGTTTGAGGTTGCTGTGAGTTAGGCTGACACCATGGCACTCTAGCCTGGGCAACAGAGTGAGACTCTGTCTCAAAAAAAAAAAAAAAAAACAATTAAATTTATTGAGATCCGTTAGTGCTGGGCATCATATCAGGTGTCTTACAAGTATTAATTTATTTAATTCCCACAACAGCCATATGGGGTAGGACTATCCTTTTCTTCTTCTTTTTTTTTTTTTTTTTTAAGTAGTCAACAGGGTAAGGTGTGAATCTGGTCCTACACTCAGTCCATGTTAACAGACATTTCACAAAGGAAGTTACACAAATAGCCAATAAGCATGTGAAAAGGTGCTCAACTTCATCAGGGATGCACAAATTAAAACCACAATGACATACCACTACATACATAGCAGAATGGCTAAAATTTAAAATTACAACACCAAGTATTGGCAAAGATGAGAAGCAAGTGAAACTCCCATACACTGCTGGTAGGAGTATGAAATAGTAGAATCACTCCAGGAAATTGCATGATGATTTCTCACTAAGTCAAACATACGAGGTAGGACTTTTCTTATCCCAATTTTACAGACAGAAAAACTGAGGCATAAAAGGCTGAAAGAACTTGTCCACAGCTCTGATCAGAATCAGGACGTAAAGAGATAATGCTTGTAAAAGCGTTTTATAGATTTCATATTTAGAAGGTGGCCATTATTATTATTATTTTGCATACCACAGAGTGACCAGGCTGCACAAGGGCAGCAGGGACTTGCACCTCCAGCAGGACGCAGCGGGTGGTAGGGTAGGCCTGGAAGGAGAGCACGACTTGGGCCTGGAGAGAGGCTGTGAGAACAGGGCAGGGGTCATTCAGGCCCAGGGGCCTCAGGAAAGACCCTGGCAAGGGACAGTTGGGCCAGCCACGTTCTCACCATTCCTGGGCTCCTCAAGCTCTCGGTCAGCTGCTCCTCCAAACTCTTCCTCATCTTCAGGCTCTTCCCAGTGCCCTAGAAGAACCCGAGAACAAGGCTCAGGTGAGGCCCCTGCGCTGGGCTGGCTTTGGGCCTGGCTTCCTTCCAGCGCTGGGAAGCAGGGCAGGCGCGGGGAGACCACACTGGTGGGGGTCCTTCTGCAAGTGTCCCCCAGTACACTGAGCACTGCCTGCCAGATTCCCAGTCCTCATGCCCACCCTGGGCACTCTGACATGTGCACACGCACAGCCACAGGGCGACTCACTCACCACGCACGGCCAAGTGGACAGCCACACGGACACAGAGGTTACAGTCGGTCTCCTGGTGGCACCTCAGCACCAGCTCTGTCTGCAGGTGTGTAGGCACCAGCACAGGGCCTGGGGCGGGCACAATGCTTCCAGGCAGGCAAAGCATGTCACCATCTGTGTGTGAAGAGGGAGGTGGGAGCCGAAGCTGTTCAGAACTCAGAGTTTGGTGGCACTTGACACGTCCAGAGGGCCAAGGAGCTTGGCTCTTCCTGGGCTGAGGGTGGGCGGGGAGAGCATGGGACTGGGATAGTTGTCCTCCCTTCAGCCACCCTGGGAAGTTCTTTTCTCTATACTCACCCCAGAGGTGGCAGGAGAGGCCCTGGGAAGGAGAGGAGGGAAAGTCAGCGTTTATGCGCCCAAATCTAAGCAACTTTCTCTGCCTGAGACCCTTGCCCAACACTTTCTGGGGCTCCCTATTCCAGCCCCTCCCAGAAGAAGACAGACCTGGCTCTTTCCCCCTCCCCTCTTCTCTTCTCCCATCAGTACCAGACAGACCAGCCTGGGCAGTTCCGGTGGTGGCAGCAGTGACAGGAGCCAGACTAGGGCTTTGCTGGGCCAAAGACTGAACTCTGAGTCTTCCCCAATCCTCCCAGGGCCCCAGACTCACCAGAGAGCAGTAGGCAGTGTCTTCAGGCTCCACAAGCCTCTCCAGAGAGAAGACCACGGGGCTTCGGCCCAGTGCCAAGGACAGCAAGAACCAGGGCACAGGCATCTTCCAGGTGCCAGGCAGCACTGAGGCCTGAGGCCCCGTCCTGCCCCCCCGAGGGGGGGCAGGCTTCCCACCCCTGTCCCCACTCAGCCCCGTGTCTACAGGTGACAGGGTTCAGAATCCCTTCCCAGCCTCTGGGGTCCCAGCGCTGGGTAGCTTGTGCACTCCCTCTCCCGGTGTCCTGACTCTTGTCCTAGTTCCAGCCCGAGTGCTTTCGCTTTGGCTCCCAGCAGGCAGCCGGCTGTTCCCGCCCCTTCTGTGTCCCTCCCACCAACACCAGGCCTGAGATCCAGCAGCCTTGGACTAGGGTGGTGGCCTAGCCTCCTCCTTCTTTGGCTCTCCTCCTCCTCCTCTGCTGACACCTGGCTGGGAGGGGCCCCTGAAAAAGGCGTCATGGCTGAGTATGGAAGCTTTTCCTCACCCCAGGAATCCCTGAGGAGAAAGGCTCCAATTCAGTGTGCCCAGGACCTGGGCGATCCAGTGTCCAGCGTCATTCCCGCTTCCCATGGCCCTGGGATCCTGGGGCCCACTGGGCCTTACTGAGTACCCCAGGTCCCCTCACACACTTCCCTGGGCCCCAGTGACCCTTTGTGGGACAGGAGCTCTACAGCCAGGGCCAAAGGGCACCAGAAAGTAGATTATTCAGCACTGCCTGACCTAGGCTAAAGTGTGGTATGGGAAGAAGAAACCCAGGACGCAGAGCCAGGCAGACAGGGGTCCCATTTGTGCTGCTGCCATGGGCTGGTTGTGTGACGGGGGACACACCACCTATCTAAGCCTCTGTGTTTTCCTCTCTGCTCTTGGAAGACTCATAGTGAGGACCAAGGAGATTGCCCACTCCTCCCTTGCCGTTGGTAGGCACTGCTGGTGGGGATGTGAGGGCTGCCGTGCAGGTGGGGACAAGGAGGATCTGGGCCTGACAACCCCCAGGCAGCGTCCTGCTGACCCCAGCCACACCAGAGAAGCACATTGCGTTTCTTAGTTTATCTACCATGTTTGCCTTTATTCATCTTTCTGGACCTTAGTCTCCTGCCCCACCTTTGTCCTGGCCACCCAGAGCCAAAGCCTCTTTTCCTGGGTCCAGTCTTTCCTCCCTCCACTCTGGGCAGGGCCCCGGTATGGGAAAGGGAGCTTTCTGGTCCCTACGGGCTTTTTGCCCAACCCCCACCCCACGCACCTTCCTTCAGAGCCGACATGGGGTCAGCTCCTGCCCCTCTAACCCTGCCCCCGTCTCTCCAGCCTGGACTGGAGCATTCCAGACTGCTCTCTTGCAGTTTTGGAGCGAGGAAGTGGGAAGATCGCCCTCCCTCATCAGAACAGGGGTTAGAGGAATTCTCAGCGAAGAGTGACTCCCCAGGGATTCTAGAGGCAGAGTAAGTATGGGGAGGAAGCCGGACACGCGTCGGAGAGGGGCTGGGACTCCCGGGCAGGGCGGCCGGAATAAGGCTTTCTGGCCGCAATCCTCAGGTGGCACCCGGAGGCTTATTTCGGGGTTCCAGCCAGTGCCCCTACGCGTTGCGGCCGCAGACGTCCGGGACCGCGGTGGAGCTTGCTCAGCCTCGGTCGGCCAGTTTGGCGGCCTCGCGTTCGAGCCGGCGGCACAGCTTCAGTCGGCCCCGCAGGCACTGCCGCGCCCCGAGGCGGCCCCAGCTGGTGGCTCTGGTGGAAGGCCGCGCGTCCAGGGCCCGCAGCAGGCGCGGCAGGTCGCGCAGCAGGCGGTAGCGCGGCAGGGCGCGCAGCGGCGGGGGGATGTCGCCCTTGGCGCAGAGGCGGCTGAAGTAAGCCAGGAGCAGCAGCGGGCGCGGGGCGGCGCGGAGCAGGGCGCGCAGGGGCGCGGCGCGGGGGTCGGGGCAGCGGGCCGGGCTGGGGCCGGCCCCGCTCCACAGCAGCAGCACCGTGCCCCGCTCCCGCGCCACGCGCGCCCGCGCCGCCCAGAGCCACGGCAGCGGGCCCAGGCGCGCCACACGCCTCCCTTCCCACAGGTCCACGATCACGTCGCGCCCGCCGCCCAGCGCGGCCCGCAGCAGTTCGGCCAGAGCTCCCACCAGGCGCCGCTGCGCCTCTGAGTCCGCAGCGTGCAGGAGCAGCACCGGCCGCGCCCGGCCCGGGCCTGGGCGGGAGCAACGGATGAACCGGGTGGGGGTCTAAGCGACAGCCCAACCCTCTCCTCCCCTGCCTCCAGGCTGCACCATAGGGTGCCTCCCGTCCCCCCTTTTTTGCCCTGGGAGTTGGTACTCAAAGCAGCCCTAGCCCATAGGGTGCCTGTGGACTAATTCCGGAGTAAGGACGGGGCACTGCACCGGGCTTGGTAAGCGCAGTGCAGGCTGGATTTCCGCCCCACTAGCCTCTTGCCCAGAGTCTTGGTTCAGTGACAACGTGCACGGAAGGGCCCGAGGCTCACCACTTGGGTAGCAGTGGTGGGAGGCCTGGGCAAAGGAGGATGAGGGGGCAACTAGCCTAGGAGCTGCACAGGTCTGAATCCCCAGGTTATCCCCAGGTGAGCTTACCTGACAGTGGGCGCCGGAGGGTGAGAACCAGAACAACAGCCAGTAGGGTGGTGAGGGCCAGTAGTGCCAGGGTCAAGAGCCCCAGGTGTCTGTGAGAGACTGAGTCAAGCAGGGTGAGGCCAAGCCCAGCTCCTCAGTGCCCAACCTCCCTCTGACCTCCCCTCCCCCAACCAAGAACTCACCATCAGGACACAAGCGGTGCTTCCAGGCAAACTGGACATCTGACCTCCACACCTGAGGGCACAAAGCACCCCACCCCTGTGAGCTAGGGCAGCCCCTCCTTGCAGGAGGGGTTGAATGGGGCCACCAGGGGATGGGGGGAGTTCCCACTGGCTAGGTAATTCCTCTAGTGCAAGGTTTGTGTCTGGCCCGGCTCTCGCCCTGGCACAGACCTGGTCAAGGGTGGCAAACTCAAGTGTGACAAGTGCCAAACTCAAAAAGTAAACTCATAAAGTTGGCCAGGGCTGCTGTGAGGCTCTGGAGAGCACAGGCCTTGACTGAAACACTCAGACACCACTGAGCCCCAGGCCACTGCCACGGTGCCAGAATGCAGAAACACAGCACCGGATTTGTGATTTTTCAAGAGAAGCCAGAAATCCAGCTTTATGTATACACGTAAATGGTCTAATTCCAATTTCAACCATTGTACTGGCCAAACCAAACATTTTTGCAGATGGGGTTTTTCACATGGGCCACCAGTGGAGTAGATGCCAGGGGTCTGTGTGTAGAATGAGGGTAGGATTCCTTACCAGAACACAGCCCCCTGGCCTCAGGAAGGGAATGATGAGGTCTAGTATCACTGGGCTTGAGCCCTGGGTCTGCAGGAACAAAAAGCAGAATGACTCTCCCCATGGCTGGCGCCAGCTCTGGCTCTGTCCAGCCTCTGAGTCTTTGCCCATGCTGTTCCTCCCCACCTCTCCTCCTCCCCAGGCTTCTGGGCAAGTGCCACCTCTGGCGGGAAGACTTCCCCAGCAACTCTAGCCCCCACTGATCTTTCCCAGATCTCAACTCTTGGGGCAGACAGGCACTCGTCAGCAAACATACTCTGTGTGCCTGCTCTGTGCCAAGCCCAGAGGAAAGAAGACGGGGACAGACCTTGTCTCTGTCCTCCAGCAGCTCACAAACCAGGGAGGCTAATTATCTGCTGCTTCCCTTCACGCTCCTACAGAACTGAAGAGGTACTTTGTCCATTGGAAAGAATGTAAGTGGTAGAGTCAGGAGACCTAGGTTCAGGCTTAACTGTTGCCTTTGTAGCCCCTGGCTGTGTGGTCTTTGTGTGGAGATACCTCTCCTCCCTGAGCCTCAGTTTCTTCCTTTGTTTATGGGGGCGGGTAATAATCTTTATTTTACTGGTTATTGAGGGCATCAACTGGCAATGTGCATATGAACATTTTTTATAATAAACTGCAGTGTATATTCATTTATTAGTGGTAGCTATCATTAGACTGTGAACTCCTTAAGGGCAGAGACTGTGTTATATACTTTTCTTGTATCTCCCAGGGCCTAATACAAGGTAGGTACAGAGTAGACACTCAATAAATACATGTTGAATTGGGCAGAATTGATTGCCATCTGTCTGCAGGCAGGATGGGGGTCCACCGTGTGTTCTGGGTGCCAGTTAGGGAGTTCACCACAGTCCCCATCCTTCAGGAACACCTTCCACTCCCTACCCCCAAACCTACACCTGCTTCAGAACCCATTCTCCAGCCAGTTTGTGATATTGTGGCTCTCAAATTATGGTTGGACTCAATGAAGGTGGTCTTTACTCAGCTCACAGAAATAAATGAGTCAGTGGATTTGGTCTCAATTTTAGGTTATCCCAAGACTTTGTCTTAAATCTTAAACGTTCGATTACCTGTCTGCTTGGGAGCCCTCATAGAATGCGAAACAAATAAATCAGCTGCAAGTGAGCATTTAAGAAAGAACTGGAAAGAGCTAATCATGCTTAGTCAGCTTGGTGCTGTGGTATTGTGGGTGTTTTTGATTGTGGTTTTTATATCAGATACACAGAAGAGAGTCTGCTAGTCAGACTGTTCCCAGTCCACATAATAGAGTTAAATCTGTCAGTAGTTTATAGTATTGTGCAAAGAGCACTTCAGCTTCTAGGGGCTCTGCCTCCTGAGACAGACAACTCCTGCACAGGTGCTTACGGAGGCAGGAGGGTAGTGGTGAGAGGACAGCTGAGCGCAGTGAAAGGCACTGATACAGAACGTGGCAGCAGTTTGGATAGGCCGGGGAACAGCTGGATGTGGGAGGGCCACTCCCTTGCCTCTGTTATTCCTGTAAATTCAGAAACTGAGAGGATTGGAAGCTGCCCCTTGAGGAACCCACCAGCTGACAGAGGAGCTTCTAGTCAATAGAAGTCAGGAATTTGTTTGCCTCCACCTGCCCAGGGTGTGTCTCAACGAGGTGACAAGGAAATTGGGGGTTGTGCTCTGAGCAACAGGACATAGTGGGGGTGAAGCCCTGCCCAGACCATACCTGGCTGACACTGTACACAGGGGGCACCAAGATGTCCTGCCCCAAGCCTGGGTGGCTCCAGGCAGCACTGAAGGTGGCATGCATCCTCGAGGAGAAGTGGAGGATCAGCTGCTGGGCCTGGGTGTCCATGCTCACTTTCCAGGATGTGAGAGACCCTGTATGTGCAGGGTGATGGGAGCTGGGCTGCAGCTACAGGAAGCTCAGGGCTGGGCTAGAGTTTGGCTTGGTCACAGTTGGGTAAGGGTGAAATGGGAGCAGGGGGTCCCAGCCGAGGTCACTTATTGGCTCACCAGTCTGGTGGGGGCATTCGACGTGGCTGCTGTTTCCAAACGAGAACTGCAAAATATAGGAGTGGCAAGTCAGCATGCTTCAGGCAACACCCACTACCCTCACCATCCCCTCCTCTCACCCATTGTTGTACCTTGAAGCAGAGCTGGGGGTGCAAGTCCACTTTCTCCAAAACGTACCACTTAGGGAGAGAGGAAAGTTAGGGAGGAAAGTCCCTGGGCCCTAGCCCTACCCACCCTAGCCCAGGGGCTGCCTGTCCTCACCCCCTCTGACTCTCGAGCCGTGGCATTGGGGAGGTCTTTGCAGAGGGTGTGCCAGTCTTGTTTCTGGCAGAGGGAGGCCTCCAGCTTCAGTGGGCAGCGGAGTGTCAGGGCCATGACCATCTGATTGTGCTGGCTGTAGTCAGTAAAGTGCACTGACTTCCAGAAGTCGGAGCCATCTGGGCAGGTGTCAGGGTGAGTGAGGCCTCAGCCCTGCCTCAGTGCCACCTTGCTGCCCACACCCCCACGGCAGCAGGAGATGCCATTTGTGAAAGTGCCCAGCATGGTTCCTGGCCTGAATAGGTAATAAATGAGCATCCCTTCTCCTCTTTTATTACCTTTCTATCCAACTGTGTCCTCTCCTTCCCGGGCCTCCATTCTGGCCAGCTTCTTGCTGCTCCCCCAAATTAGAAATCTGCTTAGGCTCCTCTCAGAACTAGAAATGACTTCTCCCATCTCTGCTTTCTAAATTCTGCTCATTTTTTGAGCCCAGCTCAGGTGCCACCTCCTCTAAGAGACCCTCCCTGCTCTCCACAGCTTTCATGGGCTTCTCCCTTCCCTGCGTTCGTGCCCTCCGGCCTGGCCCTCCATTACACCCCCGCCCTGTCAGTACTGCAGGCTGCTTTGTGCTATTCGCTTGTTGTGTCTGAGTGCCCTGTCTCTCTCTGAGGATAGCCATGTGCATACAGCACTTGAGACATCACTGACCACTTTCACGTGTAACAGTTAGTTCCAGCCTCACAGACAACTTGAAAGGCAGGGCAGGTGTCATTATTTTACAGGTGAGGGAAGTGAGACTCTGAGGAGAATAATCAGCAGAGCCTAGGTGTGAACCCAGGTCTTCTGGCCCATCTTAGGGTACCACTCTGGGCCTCGTGTCTGTGAACCTCTCACAGTGCTGCAATACTCAGGACTCTTTTATTGGCAGGCTGGTTGGTAGACAAGGCAGCCCTTTCCCCCACTGACTCCAGGGAAAGTGCATGCCTTCTGCGCTTTCCTCCAACACAAGTGTGAAGTGTGTGTGTGTGTGAAAGAGAGAGAGACGAGAGACAGAGAGAAGGGATGTGTGCACAAGGAGCATATGAACACTTACAGGCTTCAGGCCAGCTCTGGAAGGGACATTTTTTACGCCTCACGGTGTCTTCTTGCAGGTAGGAAGCCTAGGGGGTGGGGGTGACAGGGGAGCAGGCAGAGAGGGTCAGAGGACTGGCTTTTCCTATCTCAGACCTGAGACTCATTGTGGCTTTACCTTACCATGATGTGAGCTGCCTGAGCTGGCAGGGCACTGAGGAGGGGAGCGGTGTGGGGTGTGGGCAAGGGTGAGGAGGGTCTCAGATCAGTAAGTGAGGGGCTGGCTCCTCCTCTCCCTGGACAGAACTAGTCCCAGAAGGAGGGAAACCATGAGGTCCACATTCCTCAACTGTGGCCTTCCCTGGCCTCCACTCTTAGCCATTCCCACGGTGCCCAGTTCCCTGAGTTGGCTCCTCACTCTGGACTGTCCAAATGCCCAACTCTTGTCCACCCTGGCGGTTGCTCACAGCTCCAGGTCTCTGCCTGCACCCTCCCTTTGATCTCCAACGTAACAGGGTCCCCTGCCTTTTGTGTCTAGTCCAAAGACCAGGTGCTTCAGACTTATAAAGAAAGGGGGAAGAAAAAAAAGGAAAGGAGGAAGACGCCTACAGAGGCCCAGAGGGGACAAGACTTTTGGAGGCATTTGGAGTGTTGCAGTGGCCATGCCGGTGCCCCTGCCTTGACTCCTCAGAACACACAGTGATGGTGGCTGTCCGTTCTGGATCTGTGGGCTGAGGCCAGGTCTGGGCCAAAGAAAGCTGGGTTTGGATGGGGCTGAGGTTGGAATCACCCTAAGAAGGTCCTGTGTTCAGGGAGACACTTCCACCTCTGACCCAGCCCATCTGGCACCAGGCTTCCTAAGCATCTCAGTAATACCCAGTCCCTTTAAAACCTGACTTACTGGAGATATGCTTGACCAACCATGCTACCGGGGGGCGCCTAGCAGCAGAGCCATGGACAGCCCACACCTTTTCCTCTGCTCACCTCTATGCACAGACAGGGCAGAAGGAATTCGTAAGGCAGCTCTGCAGTGTGGCCCCCAGACACGACTTTCTGTTGATGGCAGCGAAGGGAGAAAAGAGATGCCTGAGAAAGAGCATAGGCACCATAGACAAGGGCAGGAGGGAGCTGGGACCCTGGCCAACACAGTCTAGATTTCCTTTCATGGGAGACTTACTTCTTCCACCAAGAAATATCCTCCTACAGAGTCTCTGCTCTGTAGTCTGACCATTTGCTCTAAGTGCTCTAGGCGGAGTTGGGGGAAGGAGACAGGGAAAGGAATATACACTTATTGAGCTCCTACTATATGTCAAGCAGGGTACTAAAAGCATTAACTCAATCAATTTAATGCTAGCATCACAGTGATCTTGTGAGGTAACATCACAATTATATAAATGAAGGGAGCTGAGGGCCTCAGGAGTACAGCAGCAGTCCCTGCAAATGGTACCAACTGTGTACAGTTACATCCATGACAACTGCAGGTGGAGATGGGAGAATGGGGGACATCTCATTCTTTGAGGGACAGGAACAAAGGGAGGGAGCTAGAAGGGTACCAAGACATCCATATTCATTTCTCTGCTTGTCATTCACAGTGGCTCCAGATGTCTGCCTGCCCCTCCCGTTCCTCTCTTCCCAGGTGACAAGGCCTCCTGGCTTTTCTGTCTAGTCCAAAGAAGTGTTAATGGCCACCATCTCAGCTTGTAAGGAGGCCTTGGACAATTACCTTTCCTCTCTGGGCCTCAGTCTCCCCATGTGTACAGCAAGTGGGCCTCTTTTGCTCCAGCACTGAGTGATCTGGCTTTTTACAGAGAATGACAATACATACCTGGGCATCAAAGGGACTGCTCAGGTCTTCACACTCCAGTGCCCACTGGTGACAAAGACGCATGCTGACCTCAGGGCCTGGAGGAATGGTCACCCGAATAGCCCGTGCCTCAGGCAGCAAGTCAAAGGAGAACTCAGGCCCTGGGGAGAGGAGGGACTCGGTAGCCTCGTCCCATGGTATCACTACTCAGTGGAACCCATCTCTTGTCCTACCCTATGCCTACCTCTATGCCTTTGTGTGTCCAGTCTGGGGAGAATTTCCATTGCCTCTGGATCTGAAGGTTGGGTCCTTTTGGTGCGCAGCCCCTTGTGGGAGATGTCTGGGGAGGGGATGGAAATACGATGGCTCTTCTCAGATAGGCAGCAGCTACCCAGCAGCTTCCTCTGTAGGCAGAGAACAAGGCTGGCCTTAAGCCACGAATCAGGGAACCTGGTCTGTGGCCATACTACCCTGAACGTGCCAGATCTCATCTGATCTCAGAAGCTAAGCAGGATCGGGTCTCATTAGTATTGGATGGGAGGAAATCTGGCTTCTGTTTCTACCTCTGGAACCTGAGGTACCACAGACAAGTAAGTTGTTCAACCTCTTTCAGCCTCAGTTTCCCCAACTGTGTAATGGACAGGATAGTCTACTTCATCTCCACACTTTCCATCTCACTCCATGACTGGAGAACAAAATGAGAGGCCAAAAAGAAAAGGTCTGTGGGCCATAGGGTAGGGCTGGAAGTGACAGGGAGAGTACCTGAGCAGACGCTGGCGTCTTGTGTCTCCTGCAGAACTTGAACTTGGAAGGCTTTTTGGATTTCTGCACTAGGAGGTGGAAGCAGCCCCACTGAAGGCCTGCACAGAGGAAGACACACTCACTGTCCAGCCCTTCACTGCCACTTCCCTACCTGGAGATGTGGCCCAATTTTGGGTAGTAAGTCATTTTAAATAAAGGAGAGTGGCCGGGCGCGGTGGCTCACACCTGTAATTCTAGCACTCTGGGAGGCTAAGGCGGGCAGATTGTTTGAGCTCAGGAGTTCGAGACCAGCCTGAGCAAGAGTGAGACCCCATCTCTACTAAAAATAGAAAGAAATTAGCTGGACAACTAAAATATATATATAGAGAAAAAAAAAATTAGCCAGGCATGGTGGTGCATGCCTGTAGTCCCAGCTACTTGGGAGGCTGAGGCAGGAGGATTGCCTGAGCCCAGGAGTCTGAGGTTGCTGTGAGCTAGGCTGACGCCACAGCACTCTAGCCTAGGCAACAGAGTGAGACTCTGTCTCAAAAAAAAAAAAAAAAAAAAAAAATTAAATAAAGGAGAGTAAAGATGACAAGCTTCTTTAGTCCTGAAAATTACGATGCAAACTTAAAAAGGATTAATGTCTTAAGTAGATTTTAAAAAGTTATATACACAAAGACATTAATTGTAGTATTATTTCTAACAGCAAAAAATTAGAAAAAACTGCCAATTCTTTTTTTTTTTTTTTGAGACAGTCTCACTCTATTTCCTGGGCTAGAGTGCTGTGGCAACAGCCTAGCTCACAGCAACCTCAGACTCCTGGGCTCAGGCAATCCTCCTGCCTCAGCCTCCCAAGTAGCTGGGACTACAGGCATGCACCACCATGCCTGGCTAATTTTTTCTATATATTTTTAGTAGTCTGGCTAATTTCTTTCTATTTTTTAGTAGAGATGGGGTCTCACTCTTGCTCAGGCTGGTCTCAAACTCCTGAGCTCAAACGATCCTCCTGCCTCGGCTTCCTAGAGTGCTAGGATTACAGACGTGAGCCACCGTGCCCAGCCAAAACTGCCAATTCTTAAGCAGTGTATGGGCATTTAGTATGCACCAGGCACTGAGCTAGCCAATGAAAATATAGAGTTGAATAAGAAAGAAGATCCTACTTTAGAAATAGAAGGTAATAACAAAAAGTTTATAGAACTCAAAACTTTTAATCCCAAGAATCTTGACTGAAAAGATTAACATCTTCACAAATGATACAATTGCACCCATGAATATCAGTCATGGTGTGCTATTTCAGGATGCTCTAAGTCCCTGTTGAGCTTGAAACAGGACAAATATCTGTTCTGGTATGACAGATCCAACTTGCCTCAGCCTAGGTGCCCCCTCCAAAATGTTCCTAATTCACATCTTCACTGAGAATGGCCCAAAGGGCTGTTTCTCATACCTGGGGCATCTGACAGCAGACGCAGGCACAGAGAGCAGGAGCAACGCCGAGCACACCGAGGCTTTGTGGAGGGGAGGGCCACCCGGGTACAGCAGGGAATATGGGCAGAACTTCCTGCGAAAAACAGAAAGGAAAGCAAACGAGAGGGTCTAGGGAGGGCCTTCCCCGTCACACAAGTTGGCTGTGAGGCTGAGCTCTGCCACTTACATCCTGGAAGTGTGACCTTGGGCGAGTTATAGGACCTCTCTAGGCGCCAGATTCTTTATTCATAAAGTGGGGCTGTTGTAAAAGCCAAGTAAGGTAATGTGTGGGGGAAGGTGGAGTACAGTACACCATAAAATAGAGATAAAGGATTTACTGTTGTATTACTGATGGCAGGGAGCGACCAGTTAAGGGAGGAACCAATGTTTACAGAGTGCCTGGAGATTTATCCATGTCTCTCATTTAATCTTCCCTAGAGGTCAGAAGCAACACTGTCTTCATTGTGCTATCATTTCTGCTATGCTACTATGCTCCTCCGAAACTGAGGGCCCACTGGAGGGGTTAAGTGTCCTGTCTGAGGTCACGCAGAAGCCTGTGGCAGACCCGCAATGCAAATGCAGGCTTGTCCTAATTCCAAACTTGTACTTTTTCCTTGATACTGCGCTACTTCCCAGGTTGGGAACTACAAGTTAGAATGGAGAGCCTGCTGTGGTTCTGGAACAAAGGGAGGTGTGGGAGAGAGGAGTGGGGCAGGAAATGAGACTCACCAGTGAAACTGTCATCCTGAAGGCACAGGGCCCAGTAGGGAAAAGAAAGGAGAGAGTTATTATTAGTAGGGACCTCCATAAGGAGCATTCTCCCTGGGATCTCTGCCTCAAATCGCTAATTCCGATTAGCTGTCCACAGCTAATAGCTTATCCACTCGGGCTCTGTTCTTCCCAGCTCCACTCTGCCCAGGCCCTCAGCGCACCAGGACCTTGACTACCCCTCTGAGACTATTAGAGGACACACTGAGACTGCCACCAGAGCACAGGGATTGGGGAGGTAGCAGAGGCGGGCAGGGGAGTGGGGAGCTTTATGCCCATGTGAGTGAGGCAGGCCTCCCGACCTGGCAGCGGCACCTTACCATGTGAGAGGCCAGCAGACAGCAGGTTCTCCAGCAAGGCAGGTGGGGACAGCCAATCCGTGCAGGGGCAGAGAGGCCGATGAGCAGCAGGAGGAGAGGCAGGAGCAGGGCTGTGAGTCTGGGGTGCCCCATGGGCTACTGTGCAATCAGGGTGCCCAGAACATGGCTGCACAGCCTGAAGTGGGCGGCAGGTCTCACTGCACAGCAGCAGGGAACACAGTACCGGCGCGGGAGCCCTCGCCTGTGCCTGCCCTGGCCCCGCCCTGCCCTAAAGCTCCTCCTCGATCCTAACCAGCCAGCCAGGCCACATTCCTTCCCCTCCAAGTGGAGGGACTGAGGGAGGCTTGTCCCCCAAAAACCCTTCTGCCCCCTACCTGAAAGACAAGGGTTTCCTGCTATGGCAGAGAAGTAACAGGAAACGGGCCAGCACCAGGTTGGGGACTGCACCCATTGAATAACCCCTCCTACCCATGAAACACCCTGCAGATCTGAGCCACCCATCAACAGACTCTTGAACTTGAATCTTCCATGGACATGTGCTTCACCCCCTCACTTAGAGAATTAACAGAGCTCTACTCTGCACTGGGTCTTGGAGAGAAAGAGGTGACTGAGGCACCATTTACAGTTGGGCCAAAAAAAAAAAAAAGGCACTAGAGGATGCACATGAACCTCACATGCCTCTATACATACCCTGGCTCCCCACCTGGTTGACTATCATGACTATATCCAAGCTCTCTCTACCCATTAGCCAGTTCCAGCTCTTCTGGGCAAAGGGCTCCATGCCAAAGGGGCCTCCAGCTTCAAGAACCCATTAATCAGTATAGCCCGCTCAGGAAGCCCCAGAGCTCATAGCTGAGCCCTGGAGCAGAGGGAGTGGGCCCCACGCACTGACCTGGTTTCCTGTGGTTTCCGGTGCTGGAGAAAGGCTGACGAGGCTCCATCTTTGTGGGAACCCTCCCCATCATCCCACAGCTTCCTCCCCCTCATGGAGCATTTGAGCTGCTTCAGCCCTTACCTTGGTGACACACACAGTGGAAAGAAAGTTTGGGGCACACCTACCAGGTTGAGACATCTTGAGATTGTTATTGTCCCTCACGACTCTATCCAGACCACCTGTCAGTAGCCTGACCACAGCCTTCTTTTCTCCATTCTATGCTCGAGTCTCCAGCTTCACTATCTGGAGGCCGTATCCTACCCATTATCCTAAAAATATCCTCTAGCTTTTGAGTTCATTAAAAGATTAAAAAAAAAAAAAAAAACCTTTCTTATTCTTTATGTTTCTCCAATCCCTAGCAGTGGATGTCATGAAATAGGTGTTCTGTAGTTGAATAACTGTAAATTATGATACATTTCATCTAAGTAGTTTATCTGTTTCACACTTCACAAAACATTTTCATATTCGATCCTCCTAACCACTGCGTGAGACAGGTAAGTGATAATTACTATTTTTCTTTCATAAAGAGCGAAATAAGGAAGCAGAAGGGAAAGTGATTTGGTCAAGGTCAAAGTCTGTAGCCCAGGGAGCTCCACTTCTGCTAGGCCTTCGCGACTGCAACTCAGCTCTCCTTCTACCATCCTATTGTCTCCCCTCCCACTGCCTCATCTGTCTGTGCTCTCAGAACCCAAAAGGATCTGCCTGACACGGTACGGTCTTTTGGCTGTGGAGCCCATCTCTGCAGCACATCAGTATGATCTGAAGGGAGGCAAGGGTGGTCTGGCCATATTAAGAATAGGTTAGGGAATCTTCCCCCAAATTCTTCCTACCTTGTAATGGTTCAGATCTGCAAAAATAGAGCTTTCTGATGCTGGGGGCATGAAATGAGAAACTTGGTTCCATTCTAGAACACTCCTCCTCCTTGATCTCTGTCCTCTGATCTGACTCTGACAGTGAAAATATTTGCTTAATTACTCCTGACCCTGGTTAAGGTATGGTAGGAGAACTCGCCAAGAAAACAATGAAGACAAGGCTGGGCATGGTGGCTCTTGCCTGTAATCCTAACACTCTGGGAGGCCGAGGTGGGAGGATCGCTCAAGGTCAGGAGTTCGATACCAGCCTGAGCAAGAGTGAGACCCCATCTCTACTAAAAATAGAAAGAAATTAGCTGGACAACTAAAAATATATGTAGAAAAAATTAGCTGGGCATGGTGGCGCATGCCTGTAGTACCAACTACTTGGGAGGCTGAGGCAGAAGGATTGTTGAGCTCAGGAGTTTGAGGTTGCTGTGAGCTAGGCTGACGCCACGGCACTCTAGCCTGGGCAGCAGAGTGAGACTCTGTCTCAAAATAAATAAATAAATAAATAATAGAGACAAGAAAGGAGAAGGAAAGAAGGGAGTAAAAAAAGAAGGGAAAAAGAAAGAAAGGGAAAAAAGGAGCACATAGAAAAGGAAAAGGAATAAAGATGAGGATGAAAGAAGGAGAAAAATAGAAAGTGTGCATTTTATTAATTGTCTTGCTGGTTTACTTATTTACTGTGGAGATGGTTCCAAAACTGATTTAATGTAATAAAAAAAAAGGACAGGGGTGAATTCCAGCACACCCTGGGGAAGGGGGGAGTGGGATCAATAGTTGCTGAAATCCTATTATCAGTGTCTGGACTGTGTGCTTTGCCCACTTCATCTCATTTTATTAGTACTACAACCCTGAGTTCAGTCTTATTACCCCATTTTTTACAGAGTGGGAAACACTCAAGAAAATTAGGTGACATGTCCAAACATACTCAGCTAACAGGAGTCAGCCCCTCACTTGCTGATCCGAGACCCTCCCCACCCTTGCCCACACCCCCTCCTCAGTGCCCTGCCAGCTCAGGCAGCTCACATCACGGTAAGGTAAAGCCAGAATGAGTTTCAGGTCTGAGATAGGAAAAGCCAGTCCTCTGACCCTCTCTGCCTGCTCCCCTGTCACCCCCACCCCCTAGGCTTCCTACCTGCAAGAAGACACCGTGAGGCATAAAAAATGTCCCTTCCAGAGCTGGCCTGAAGCCTGTGAGTGCTGCTCATATATAGTCTGCACATATGCGCTCTCTCGCTCTCATTTACACACACACACACACACACACACTCACTCACACAAACATGCTTCACACCTGTGTTCGAGGAAACTCCCAGAAGGCGTGCAGGTACTTTCCTTGGAGTCAGTGGGGGAAAAGGGCTGCCTTGTCTACCAATCAGCTTGCCAATAAATCAGAGAGTACCGAGTATTGCAGCACTGTGGAGGTTCAGAAATATGCGGCCCAGGAGTGGTATCCTAAGGGGATGGGCCAGAAGACCTGGGTTCACATCCCAGCTCTGCTAATTATTTATTCTTCTCAGAGCCTCACTTTTCTCATCTGAGATTTGCCACTATGTCTTCCTGGATCTTTCTGCTAGAACACGCTGCTTGGGGAAAGCTGTGGGAAGTCAGAGGTTTCTGGACCCTGTAGTCCACAGAAGGCACTAACTTTAGCAGTGTGATATAGCTGGCAGGGTTAACAATGTACAGAAAGAAATTGGAATGGTTGGAAAGAAGAAAGTAGGCCTTACGATAGTGAGTTATCAGTGGTCGGACTTCTAGAACAGTGGGGATTGTTCAGCAAATGTCAACAAGGGAGGACTGGAATAGGAGGTGGCGAACTGGAGTAAACGCAGCAATGGTGTATTGTAGGACTTCGGCACAGAGGCCCTGTCTTCTTGGAAGGGGGCTAAGGCCTGTCTCATCTGTGGTTTGTACCTAAATGAACTGACCAAATGAGAGACTTCATGCTCTAATAACCTTTACTTGGGGACCCAGCGAGAGCTCAGGAGTCCTCGCAGGCCTCTGCACATGCTCAGGTACCAAGTACACAGTGGGGGCCTTGGGCAGCCATTTGTCTTGTCATAGCTTTACTGGTGTGGACTTTGTCAGACCAGGAAGCAGCAGCTCCAGAATCTTCCTGTAAGGTCAGTCTCTAAGGTCTGTTGGGGTAACTGTGTCCACCATTAGGGCACCCTGGGAAGGAAGGTTCAACCAATTAGATCAATGTAACCCAAGAGTGGGCAACCATCCCTTCCTTAATTTTTCTTCCAGAAGGGATCAAACTCTAGCATTCTGGGGCAAGAAATTATTGCTAAGAGAAGAGGAAAGGACCCCCAATCTGAAGGAGGAAGCCAACAAAGCTCATCAAGGGATGGCATTTTGATATTTTGATATTTATTAAACTCCTACTATATACTAGACTGTTCATAACATTATTTATTTAAGCCTCACATCAACCCTGGGAGGTAGCTACCAGGGATGCCCATGTGTCAGATCAAAAACAAGGGCTCAAGTATCTCACCCAAGGCAGAAGTTAGTAAAATGCCGGGCTAGAATCCCAGCCTAGGTCAGTCTACTATGGGAAGAGGTATTCCACTATACCACACTGCCTTTCTTATGGCCTAGGTGCTTTCTAACAGTCCCTTCAGCCCCTAAACTTTAGTCCTGTGAAGATCAGGAAGCAATAACCATTCTTCACATTTATATAGTGATACATAGCTCACAAAGCGCTTTCACAATACTTTACCTTATTTGATCTTCAAAGCAATCTGTGAAACAAGTAGGGTTGATCTTAGTCCTATGATTAGCAAGTGCGTTGGTACTTGAACCCCAGTCTTCTGATCCAAATACAGTGTTCCTTCCACTACATCAAGATCCACTAAGGGGGTCATATTTGCTTTAGGGAATACTACAACCAGGAGGTGAGAAAAATTATAGGAAAAGCCCAGAACAGCAGAATCCCAACAACCCAACAAGCAGAAACTAACATAAACCAAATGGTTTTTGTTCTTTTAAAATTGTTGGGGTTTTTTTTTTTTTTTTTTTTTTTTTTTTTTTGAGACAGAGTCTCACTCTGTTGCCCAGGCTAGAATGCCGTGGTGTGAGCCTAGCTCACAGCAACCTCAAGCTCCTGGGCTCAAGCAATCCTCCTGCCTCAGCCTCCCAAGTAGCTGGGACTATAGGCATGTGCCACCATGCTCAGCTAATTTTTTCTATGTATTTTTAGTTGTCCAGATAATTTCTTTCTATTTTTCTAGTACAGATGGGGTCTCACTCTTGCTCAGGCTGGTCTTGAACTCCTTAGCTCTAACGATCCACCCGCCTCTGTCTCCCAGAGTGCTAGGATTACAGGCGTGAGCCACCGCGCCCGGCCTAAAATTATTGACAGTAATTTTCACAATGGGTCTCTGAAGGTACTCTAAGACCATAAAGTCTGTAAGGTATCCTAAGACCATTCCAATAACCAAAGAAATTTTAAACTTTTTTGGTTTTGTTTTGTTTTTTTGAGACAGGGTCTCCTTCTGTCACCCTGGCTACAATGCATTGGCATCATCATAGCTCACTGCAACCTCAAACTCCTGGCCTCAATGGATCCTCCTGCCTCAGCCTTCTGAGTAGCTGGGACTACAGGCATGGACCAACACACCCAGCCAATTTTTCTGTATTTTGTAGAGACTGGGTCTTGCTCTTGCTCAGGCTGGTCTTGAACTCCTGGCCTCAAGCAATCCTCCCATGTTGGCCTCCCAAAGTGCTACGATTACAGGCATGAGCCACCACGCCCAGCCTTAAACTTTTTTAAAACTAATATTTGCATTTCAATTCTTTGGAAGTTAGCAGTCTGTGCCTGGTGCTCATGGTAACTCCATTACTTGTATATTTCCATCTGCCTCTCTCTGCTCTCCAAATTCTATCTCTACTTTAGTTCTATCATCTGTGAAATACATCCTGACTTTAGTTTACAGTAGGGAAAATTGCTTCATTCAATAAATTTAGAATGCATGCTATGTGCTAGGTACTGAGCAAGCGGTGTGGAAAAGACATGCAAAGCAATAATTCTGTCAATAAAAGCAGTAAAATAAAAATTCAGAGAAAGAACTCTTGCTCCTTGAATTACAGGAACTGGAAGGCTCTAGAATTACCATATGAACTGGGTCTTAAAGGATAAGTGATAAAGGAATGTAAGAGTAGAAAAAGGAAATTTTTATGCAAAGGAAACTGGGAAACCATGGAGCCAATATGGGGATCCATGAGAGGCTGAGTTGACTAAGGCAGGGTGTGAGTGGGAGTACTGGGAGATAATGCCCCTTGGAAACCTCAGAAAGAGATTAGGGCACTTAGGTTGCTACAAAAGTAACAGCACATGGTAGGGACTTAATGATCATTGAATGGATGATGATCCAGAGCTGTGCTCTTGGTATACTCACTTCAACACAGGAATGCAGGAAGAGGAATGGGTATGAGGCAGAAAGGCAAAGTTAAGTTTGGAACGTACTGATTTTTTTTAGAGACAGGATCTCGCTCTGTCACCCAGGCTATAGTGCAGTGGTGGGATCATAGCTCATTGCACCCTCAAATTCCTGAGCACAAGCAGTCCTCCTGCCTCAACCTCCCAAAGTGCTGGGATTGCAGGCATGACCAGCCTCACCCAGACAGGACATACTGATTTTCAGATGATAATCAGAACATCTGGCAGAAGAGGTTTTGTAGTTAGAAGTACTGCCAGTACCTAACACTGTACTAAGTGTGACTAAGTATATACATAGGTTTATAGAACAAAAGAATGACTACAACTCTGGAAAGGGCAGAGCTCTGTGGTTACAGATCTGGGCATCATCCAAAGACAGTAAAGTCAAGTGCAAAGAGACACACATCTTTCATTCAATAAATACTGTGTCAGAATTTTAGGTGTGAAAGGAAGGACCTTTAGTTTAATCACCTCTTCCACTTCTATTTTTAATTTATCACTCTACACCATTAGATTTACATTCATTGGTTGTTTCACATATATAGCATGTTTCGCCTAGATTGTAAACTCTATAACAGAAACACTTTAAAATTCTTTTGGATACCATTATATAGTAGTAGATACATAACTGACATTAACATTGACTGATGAACATGAAAATTCAACTAAAAGAGCCCATAATCCAAGCTAAATAGATGAGAATGGACCATTTTATACATGGAGAGATTAAATGTCTGGCCCAAGGCAGTTCTTGCCAATCAGCTGCAGGGTGCAACTGTGGCTTAGGTTCCCCACGGCCAGTCCACTTCTTTATGGCCACTGCCAGCTTTCTCAGGTAGCTTCTACCTTTCTCCTAGTGTCTAAGACCGCTCAAACAACAAACCTTTCACACTCTTTCAAGCCCCAAACACAAGGCACAAGGGAGACGGGGCAGTCTTAACTTTATTGAGGTTCTTTTGAATTAAAATGCTTTGCAGAAGAGACCACAGCCTGCAGGAGGAGCAGCTTTCCAAATGTTTGCTGACCCATGACCTATCGATTGAAATAGAATTTGATTTATTTGCTATTTCCTTCAGTCTCAATGGCTAAGGGGTGATGGATGGAAGTGGGGAGAATGACCAAGAGGAGGCAAGGATGAGGTTCAGTCTTAAAGAAAAACCCCAAAGGGCCTCAATTTCAACCAACTGAAGTTTGTTTCACAGCTGTTGGTCATCCAGTTCTAACCGACCAGGAATATATTAAATATAGTTTTGTCACCTCAGCAGATGGCAACAGGAGAGGCTTTCCAGAACTCTGGCCTGGTCAGCATCACAGCTGCTAAAATCACCAGAAGAGATTTTAGAACAGCTCGTCTACCCCTGTCCCTTCGTTCAATGGGAGGCCCAGGCTTCACCCCACAGCAGTCCATCAGGCAGGCTTCATTTACGCTTCTTCTCCTGTGTGCTGGTGAACCAAGAGTCTAGGAGCTTCTTGCTGTAGTATAATTGCCAGGCATGCACTTGGACTGCCAGCACCAACACCAGGTACATGACGGAGACGGCAGAAAATCCAAAAAGGAAGCGGTAGGCCTTGCCATGGCGGTAGAGCTGCTGTGCAGCAGGGAACATCTCCATGCTGCCATAAATGAGAGGAGCGATGGAAAAGAGCCCCATGCTGATCATGGAAAGCACCAGGTAGCTAATGTTGTTGCGGGGGAAGGAGAGAAGGCCCAAGAGAGAGGGCAAAATGCTCAGCAAATACGGGTACTCCCACTGATAGGGCATGGCCACCTGATCATGCGACAGGAGCCTCAGGTGTCCCACGCTCATCTTGGCAACCAGCAGCAGCCATATGACC
This sequence comes from Eulemur rufifrons, assembly GCF_041146395.1. Taxonomy (NCBI): domain Eukaryota; kingdom Metazoa; phylum Chordata; class Mammalia; order Primates; family Lemuridae; genus Eulemur; species Eulemur rufifrons. The sequence continues at coordinate 188,393,768 of NC_090989.1, read as the reverse complement.
AGATGTACGTAGATCAGCTTCTTGATTTCATACTTGAGGGTCACGCTGTGGGGCAGAGCAGAGGGAGAAGTACCTTTCATTCAAATTTTTCTGACCACCAACTATATGCACAGCAACTGTATTGCACACCGGGATACAAATTTGAATAAGACAGCCCAGAGGCTAGGCACAAGAGCAGAGGAGGAAAAAGTAATTAGAAAAGGAACTGAAACAGCTCTAGTAAATACATGTTCCAAGATACATGGGATCACAAGAAGGAGGAATCAATTCTGCTTGGGATGGAATGTCAGAGAAGGCAATCTAGAGGAGAGTGATACCTGAGCTAGGCTCTGAGGGATGAGTGAAGATGGGCATTCCATGCAGAGCCAACAGCATGCAGGCAAAATGCAGGCAAAAAAGCGTAAGCATTTGTGTTCCAGGAAGCAAATGGCTGAGCGTGGCAAGAACACATTGTGGGGAAAGAGGAGTAGCTGGATATGAAGTTACAAAGACTATGAAAGAGTTTAAAGGCAGAAGAGTAACTCTGTGTTTAGAAAGATGACTTTGCACCATAGAAGTACAACGTAGAGGGAGAAAGGTACTGGCAGTGAGGAAAGGAGCTCATGCTGCCCATACTTCTCCAGATAGATTTTTCATCTAAAGGAAGCACATATCTCTCTTACTCCTCTAATTCTCTCAGTTCACAAATATATCCTCCTCATACCCCCAAGGACACCGTTTCTGCTCTGGGCAGGCAAGAAAACACCTTCTTGGGTTGGGAGGCTCTCCTAGGCAGGCCCCTAAAGATGAGAATGAAGTGAGGGTCCAAAGAGCTTGTCATTCTTCAAAACTGTAGAGAGAAGGATGTGAAGAACATTCTGGGAGAGTTCAATGGATTTAAGGAAGTAAAATCTTTTTAAATTTTCATTTTAAAATATTTGTTATAAAAAATGTGGAAAAAGCAGAAGACAATAATCAGTCATCTCTAGACATCAAGCTCAATGAAGGCAGGTAACAGTTTTGCTTTTTGTTTCATCTTTTAACAAACTTTTTATTGAAAGTGTAACATGCACTCAAAGACCAGGTCTGCTTTTGCTCTTACAGCCTCAGTGTCTTACACAATGCACGATGGGTAGAAGCTCAAGAAGTATGTCGAATAATCGAATGTAGAAATATCCCTTACATGGGAGTGTTATAAAATTCATTTTAGCCAGGGAAAGGCTGTCTTTTACCCTCCACATCCCCCCAAACGGCCCCAAATATAACAGCTACCAGGTATTATGGGGTAGGCCTCAAGCTATCTTCTTCACCAAAACCTAAAAGGTCGATTATTTTCTCCCTCTGCAGATGAGGAAACTGAGGCTCAATTAGAAATTAGGTTTCCAAGCTGACAGAGCCGGGCCAGCACAGATGTGACTCCAGAGCCCACGCGGGGCTGGATCCCCTCAAGGCACCGAGTGAATAAAGGGGTGGCGCTCGCGAGGGCGACGGGGCTTCCCAGGGTGGGAGACGAGCCCGACGCCGTCACCGGAGGGGACTTGCCAAGTGCGCGGGACTGGCTGGGGAGTAAGACCCTGGGGCTGGGCCGTCGTCTCTCCCGCCAGGGAGAAGGCCTCCGTGCTCCTCGCCTCACTTCATACCTCATCTGGTAGTGCATGGCGACGCGCTCGCGGTGCTGAAAGTCGCTGCCGTCGGTGCCGGCCGCTCGCGGGCCTGCCCGAGATGCCATTGTAACCGCCCAGAACCCCAGATCCCCTCACGCGGACTCGCGACCGCTACAACAGCGCCAAGCCGCCGGGGAACGCTATTCGCACCGCCCCAGCTCCGCCACCCAACAGCCGCGAGGCTCTCCGAAGAGGACTTCCGGCTTCTCTGTCCCGGGAGGACCGACTCTGTGGTCACTCCTCCGCGCGCACGCGCCCTGGTTCGCTCTCGGCCCGGCCCCACCCCTGCCGAGGGGACCGCGCAGGAAGTTAGTCCCCAGCCTTGACTGCTTTGTTTCTGTCTGCCTGAAAGCTTCTTGAACTCTCTCACCTTCGTAAGCTCTGAGTCCAAGACACTAATGTCCCCACTTCACAGGAGGGGAAACTGCTCTTTGGAGTACACATCATTCACGCAGTTTATCAGTGTTCTCCCCTAGGTCATTTAATCATTGCAAAAAGAAAAGGGTAACATTTCAGTGAGCAAACCCGGTGCCTCCCCCTTAACCAAGTAGTCAAAGTGAACCTGACCGATAATGAGACAAACTGACACCCAATGCCTCCCAATACGCTGAGGACACAGCCTCGCTTCTGTGGTATCTCTGCCAAAAATACTTAACCTGAATCTAACCATGAAGAAATGTCAGACAATCCCAAACTGAGGGACATTCTACAAGATAGCTGAACTGTACTCTTCAAAAATGTCAAGGCCATGAAAGAAAAAGAAATTATTTTCAAATAAAACGTTATGTTATCTGTAGAGACAGTAGAACGATGGTTACCAGGGGTTGGCGGGGCTGGGGCAGCGACTGGGGAATTACTGTTTAATGGGCACAGAGTTACAATTTGGGAGGATGAGAAAGTCTTGGAGACAGGAGGTGGTGCTGGTTGCACAAGGATAAGCATGTGTTTAATGCCACGGAACTGTACCCTTAAAAAGGATTAAGATGGGATATTTGATGTTATGTACATTTTACCACAATAAAAAATAAAATTTTAAGGAAGTTACATTATCTGCCCCCCCCCCAAAAAAAAAAAAAAAAAAACAAACCACCAAACATGTACTGAACATCCACTATGCACCAGTATGTTATACTATAACCTGGAGACACAGAATGAAACAGACATGGTCCCTGTCCCTTGAGGGATCACAGACCAGTAGAGGGAAAAACTTAGACCCACGAAGCTATGAAGTAGGGTGGTCAGTGCCAAGAGGGGAAAGTACAGGAGGCTGAGGGAGCAAAGAGAAGGGACCTCTCCCCCACCTTGAGGGTTAGGAAGGCTCCCTAGAGCGGCAGCATCTCAGCTGAGGCCTGAAGCCTGAGTAGGAATTAGCTGGAGTAAACAGGTAGGGAGGGGAAGTGTTTTTCAGGCAGAGGGAAGTGAAGCTGTGAAGGCCCAGAATCCAGAGAGCACTTGGCTGTTTAAATAACTGAAAAAGTTCAGAGCAACTGGGGCATTTGAAGGCCACAATAAAGAGGTAAGCCTTGGTCAGGCATGGTGGCTCACTTCTGTAATCCCAGCACTTTGGAAGGCTGACTCAGCTCAAGGAGTTCAAGACCAGCCTGGGCAACATAGTGAGATCCCATCTCTAAAAAACAAAAATAAATAAATTTTAAAAATTAGTCAGGGCCGGGAGCGGTGGCTCATGCCTGTAATCCTAGCACTTTGGGAGGCCGAGGCGGGAGGATCTCTCGAGGTCAGGAGTTCAAGACTAGTCTGAGCAAGAGCGAGACCCCGTCTCTACTAAAAATAGAAAGAAATGATCTGGACAGCTAAAAATAAATACAGAAAAAAATTAGCCAGGCATGGTGGCGCATGCCTGTAGTCCCAGCTACCCAGGAGGCTGAGGCAGGAGGATCACTTGAGCCCAGGAGTTTGAGGCTGCAGTGAGCTATGATCACACCGCTGCACTCCAGCCTGGGTGACAGAGTGAGATCCAGTCCCTAAAAAACAAAACACAGCTTTATTGAGATATAATTCATATACCATACAATTCACCCACTCAAGCGTACAAGTCAATGATTTTTAGTATATTTACAGGATTGTGCAACCATCACCAAAAATATTAATAGGTTGTGATTATTATAATAGGTTAGAAAATTTTGTTTCCCCTAAAAGAAACCCTGTACCCATTAGCAGTGACTCCCCATTCCTCTCCCACTCCCCACTCTCAGCCCTAAGCAACCACTAATTTATTTTCTGTCTTTATAGATTTGCTTATTCTGGACATTTCATAAAGTGGATTATATAATACATATATGATCTTTTGTGACTGGCTTCTTCCACTTTGCATAATGTTTTCAAGCTTCCGTCATGTAGTAGTATATATCCTTTTTATTGACAAGTAATATCTCATTTATGGATATACCACATTTTTTAATCTATTCATCAATTGATGATCATTCATGTTGTTTCTACCTTTTGGCTATTATGAATAATGCTGTCAACATTCATATACAAATTTTTGTGTAGAAATTTTTTTTTTTTTAGAGATAGGTTCTCACTCTGTCACCCAGGCTGGAGTACAGTGTCATGATCATAGCTTACTGCAGCCTCCAACTTCTGGGCTCAAGTGACCCTCCTGCCTCGGCCTCCCAAGTAGTTGGGACTACAGGTACATGCCACCATGCCTAATTTTTAAAAAAAAATTTTTGTAGGGACAGAGTCTTCCTACATTGCCCAGGCTTGTCTTGAACTCCTGGCTTCAAATGATCCTCCCACCTCAACCTCCCAAAGTACTAGGATTACAGGCATGAGCCTATAATGAGTACATGGTGGCCTAGACATTATAATGAGTACATGGCCTAGACATATTGTTTCATTTCTCTTGGGGGTGTATGTGTATATATACACACGTACGTATAATAAATATGTTTTTTGTTTGTTTGTTTTAGAGATAGGGGGTCTCTCTATGTTGCCAAGGTTAGATTCGAACTGCATGGGCTCAAGAGATCCTTTTATTAATACCTCAGTGTCCCACATAGCTGGGACTACAAGTACACCACCGTGCCCAGCTCTATATTATATTTGTATATATACATATACATACATATATGCACATAGAAGTAGAATTGCTGGGTCGTAGATCTTACACTCTTTTTTTTTCTTTTCATTGTTCTTTTTTAGGCTAGTCAAGTGAAGCAGTGGGAGTAGAAAAGGAACAAATAAATTTATAACTGATTGTGATCAATTAGTAGCAAGCACTACTGCACTCAGACCAGCCAGATCTTACACTCTTAACCACTCCACATTTCAGCTTGTCTTAGTCTCTGCTATTATTTAATAAATACATTATTAATAATACCAATAGGCTGGGTGCAGTGGCTCATGCCTGTAATCCTAGCACTCTGGGAGGCCGAGGCGGGTGGATCGTTTGAGCTCAGGAGTTCGAGCCTGAGCAAGAGCGAGACCCTGTCTCTACTAAAAATAGAAAGAAAATTAATGGACAACTAAAAATATATAGGAAAAAAAATTAGCCAGTCATGGTGGCGCATGCCTGTAGTCCCAGCTACTCGGGAGGCTGAGGCAGGAGGATCACTTGAGCCCAGGAGTTTGAGGTTGCTGTGAGCTAGGCTGACACCACGGCACTCTAGTCCGGGCAACAAAGTGAGACTCTGTCTCAAAAATAATAATAAAAAAAGTAAAAAATAATACCAATAATCACTTTCATTTATTGAGTGTCTATATTGCAAAGCCTTTCCTTTTATTATCACTAATCCTTACCCCTGCCCTATAAAGCAGGGATCATCATCCTGTCACACAGGTGAGAGACTCTGGGGCTCACAGAAGTAAGGTGCCTCGTCCAAGTGCAAACAGCCCATATGCAGTGGAGCTGGGACCACACCCCACATCTGCCTGCTTTCTGGGCCCTCTGTGCCTGCTCTCATGTCCTGGGCCATAACCTTTTCTAAAGCTTTCGAAACATGCCTTGTCCCCTCCTTTCAGGCGTTTTCTGGAAGTCAGGCTGGCTTGCAGTTCTTGTGGTGAGAGCCGAAACTCACTCCCAAGCTCTTTTCCCCAGCTGGGGCTGAAGGCCAGGGGAGGGGCTTCATGGGAGCTGGAAATAAAATGAAGGGAGAGCTGGGCTGGGCTGGGCAGTATGTCGAGGAGGCTGTGAAGGGGAGGTAAGGAGTCTGTTGCTTTTTGCTCCTGGAGAGCTGGTGAGGTGTGGCTTGGCGGAGTTTTGCCAGGGGTAGGAAGAGAGCAAGGCCGAAGCAAGCAGGCTTAGGTAGTGCTAAGTGGGGAAGAGGGCTTTCTGCCTCTGCCGGGGCTGGTCTGCAAAGCCCTCACGTTGTTAGAAGGATAGAGTGACTTTACCCGACTGGTGAAGGGGCTTTTGTTCCATGCCCACTCCTCGTGCCCCTTGCTCTGTGCCAGGCCCTCTCTGTGCTGGGGGCTGAAAACAAGGAGAACACCCCAGGGCCAGGCACCCAGGGATCGGGGGGCTAGAGCAGAAACAGACACTGAGGCACACTCAGCTAGGAAGGACAGGATGATGGGGTAATAATGCTGTGAGCTGTCTAAGAAGGCTTTCCAAAGAATGGAACCCAGTGAAACGGGCTTCAAGGCTGCAAAAGTTTAGCCCTGGGTCAGAGAAAGGCTTCACCAGTGGAGGGAACTACCTGTGCAAAGGCTTAGAGCCTTCAAGAGCTGGAGCATAGAGGTTTAGGGGGAAAAGTGGTGGCAGGTGAGCCCAGGGCTATTTGCATAGACCTGTGCTGCCAATATGGGTGCCAGGAGCCACAAGGCACAGTGGCTATTTAAATTAGTTAAAATTCAGTAAAATTGGCCAGGTGTAGTGACTCATGCCTGTAATCCTGGCACTTTGGGAGGCTGAGATTGGGAGGATTGCCTGAGGCCAAGAATTTGAAACCAGCCTGGGCAACATAGCAAGACCCAGCAAGACAAAAAATAAAAAAAATAATTAGGCCAGGTGTGGTGGCTCACGCCTATAATCCTAGCACTTTGGGAGGCCAAGGCAAGAGGATTGCTTCAGGCCAGGAGTTAGAGACCAGCCTGAGCAAGAGAGAGACCCCATCTCTACTAAAAATAGAAAAAAATTAGCTGGGATTGGTGGTGCAGGTCTGTAGTCCCAGCTACTTGGGAGGCTGAGGCAGGAGGATCACTTGAGCCCAGGAGTGTGAGGCTGCAGTGAGCTATGAGGACACCACTGCATTCTTGCCTGGGCAACAAACTGAGACCCTGTCTCAAAAAAAAAAAAAAAAATTGAATAAAATTAAAAGTCCAGCTCCTTAGTCACACTAGCCACATTTCAAGTGCTCAATAGCCACTTGGCCTAATGGCTGTGGTATTGAGAGTACAAACATAGAACATCATCACAGAAAGTTCTCTTGGCCAGTGGGAAGTCTCAGGGAGGGGCGCAGATTGCTCAAGGACCCATGGGAGAAAGCAGGCTCAGGCCAGGCGCCTGCCTGTGAGGTCTCTGGACTAGAGGTGAGGTAATGGCCCCCAGAAGTGTGAGGTGGCATGACTCACTCTGCCAGTGCGAAGTGGACTCTGCCCCCAGGGACAGGAAGGAACCAGGCAGGGCCTTTTCAGCCCCGACTTGGGATCCCTGTTCAGTGTGACCAGACCCAGGGGTAGAGCAGCGTGGAGTGAGTGGGGCTGGGGTGGGCTGGGGCTGCTGCGTGGGGCTGAGCCGCAGCACTGGGGGTGGGGTGGGGTCTCCAGTTTGGTCACAGTTGGTGTGCACGCGGCTGGGTGGGAGAGGGAGGGCTCAGGGAGGTGTGTGTGAGTTGGGATAGGACACCAGGGTACAGGCTTGTTGGATGGGGGTTGGGTGGCCCTGTGTCCAGTGATGAGAGAGAGGGGAACCCTCCCATCCCACCCTGAAGAGCTGTTTCTGCTTCCTTCCCAGGTCCAATTTAGTCCAGCTGACAAGGATGGAATACGCCATGAAGTCCCTCAGCCTTCTTTACCCCAAGTCCCTGTCCAGGTGAGGAGAGCCCAAGGGCAGAAGGGAAGTGGAGCCACTTATGAGCTGTAGGCCAGACCTTCTCAAACTTCAGTGGGTATGTAAGTCATGTGGGGATTTTGTTCCGATGCATATTCTGATTCAGGAGGTCTGGCATGGGACCTGATTTTGCACTTTCAACAAGCCCCCAGGTGACATCACCTCCACCCACCACCATTCATTGGGTAGAAAGAGGTAGACACTCTACTTGGTGCTTTTCATTCCTGATCCCGTTTAAGCCCCACAACAACTTTGAGAAGAGGAGATTATTAAACCAATTTAATAAGTGAGGAAAATGGAGCACAGAGTGGGTGCTCTTAGTCACTTAGCAAATCCACAGCAGAGCCAAGATTCAGACCAGGGCCTGCCTGACTCCAAAATCCATGTTCTCTCTACTTCTTTGGTTCCATATCGTGTATCTCAGAGTTCAAAAATACCTTACATTGGTTTCAGGCTTCCCCCGCTTCAGCCCACTTTACAGGTGAGAAGAGTGAGGCCAAGAGAGGTGGTAATTGGGGGAATGTGGGGTGGGTCTTTTATCCCCTTGCTACTTACTCCCCAGGATCCAAGAACCGGCAGTGTCAACATCACCTGGGAACTTGTTAGTCATAGGGAATCTCAGGCCTCACCCAGACCTACTGAATCAGAATCTGCATTTGGACAAGGTCCCCGGGTTACTAATATGCCCATCAAAGTTTGAGATGCTCTAGCAGGATTTTGAGTAAGACTATCTGGAGCAGGCTTGGTGGGTGGTACCGGAGGAGGTCTAGTGTGAGCCCAGTCTGCAGGGGTGGAGGCGTGGTTACGCTGGTGGGGTGGGAGCTGGGAGCTGTTGGCAGCTCATCCTGATGTTCCTACCACCCCTAGGCATGTGGCAGTGAGCACCTCGGTGGTGACCCAGCAGGTACCGTCAGAGCCCAGCCGGGAAGCCCCCAGGGCCCGGCCCTACCGAGTAAGCACTGTGGACCGGAGTGTGCGCAAGGGCGTCATTGCGCACAGCCTTGAGGACTTCTTCCACAAGGTGAGCGAGGGCTGAACTCTGCACAGCTCAACCACTTGGGCCTTGGCTGAGAGCTGGCCCTGCTGGTGGCCTCTGTCCTCTAGGTCAGGAGCTAGGATTCCGCAAGGATGGAGGTCAGGGATTAGAAGGCAAAGCGGCTTCCATTCTGATGCCAGCGCCAATGGAATGGTAGCGCCTGCCTGCAGAGCTGTCCAGTTGATTAGTGATGTCTGCCTGGTGACAGGGGAGGGCAGTACATTGCCATCCTACACTATAGGTCAGTGGTATTTTCAGGGCACATTTTTCTTGCTGGAAAGACCCTCAGGTTCCCTTTGCCAGTAGTTCTTAAACTTGTAAAAGTGTCTGAAAGTTGAGGAAATGAGCAGGATTTTGGACAGTCCCTTCTCCATCTCCTACCTTCAGCCAGTGTAGTTCTCCTTGAGTCTGTCTCCCACAATGGAACTTCCACTGAAGGCTTTGTTAATAATTGTGGATGACTTTCTTCAAACTATTAATCAGGTAAGCTTCCAGAGGAAGAGTGAGGCCCAGGAATTTTCCTTTTTAGCAGCTACTTTAGGAGATTTTTATAAGCCACTGAGTTTGGGGAACTCCTATCACCAAGGGATGCAGGTAGGAACAACAGTGAGACTGCATCTTTTCAAGATGATAGACAAGTCAGAAGTGAATCTTACTGGCGGATCACAGAGGACTCTACCTATAGACTGCTTTTCCAAGTGTGGCAACAGAAAGAATGGAGCAGAGAGAGTGAAGGGGAGAGTGTAAGGTGATGTGGTTGTCAGGGACCAGAGCATGAAATCTCTTGACCATGGCAAAGAACAGTTGGGTTTTATTTTACAAAGTAACAGAAAGCCATTGGAGGATTTTTTTTTTTTTTTTTTTGATAGAGACAGGGGTCTCACTGTGTTTCCCAGGCTGGTCTTGAACTCCTGGCCTCAAGGAGTCCTCCCACCTCAGCCTCCCAAAGTGCTGGGATTGCAGTCATGAGCCACTGCACCCAGTCGTAACTAACATTAAGCAAACCCAAACTAACACAAATTGGAAGAACAATACAGTACAAAACTTTTCCTGAATCATTTGAGAGTAACTTGCCAACCAGCTGCCTATTACTTTTGGATACTTGAGTGTGCATTTTTTACAAACACGGATATTCTCCTATGTAATCATAATACAACCATTAAAATCAGGAAACATATAATGTTACATTAGTCCAAGTGAATCCTGGGACTCCAAGCATTGCCAATTGTCCTAATAATATCCTTTGTAGCAAAAGGATCTAGTTCTAGGTCTGAATCAAGTGTCTGCTGAATTGTATGTCTCTTTAGTCCAATCTGGAACAGTTCCTCAGTCTTTCTTTGACTTTCATGGCCTTGACTGTTTTTAAAATTATAAGCTATTTATTTTGTTTACTGTCCCTCAGTTTGGAATTCTCTCTTTCTTCAATTCAGGTTGTATATCTTTGGCAGGGATATGATAAATATAAATTGTCATTGCAAAATTACATACAAGTTTGACTTGTCACATTACTTTTTTTTACTTTGACTATTTGAATAAGGCGGTACAATCAGGCTTCTTTATGTAACATTGTTATTTTTCCCTTTGTGTTAATTATTTTCCAGGTCAGTACTTTGTACTATGTAAACATCTAATTCTGCATCTAACTTTCAATGTATTCATTTGTTTATATCAAAAGGGACTCAGGTATTCCTATTTTAATAGGATATAATGATGGTAACAGATTATTTATTGATGTTCAAATTGTCCTACACTTGGCCAATGGGACACCCTTCAACCCACCTTCTGTGTCTTTTTGCTATGTCCCCATCATTATTTGAGTGCTTTCTTTCTTTTTGGTGCAAAAAGGTATTGCAGGCTCATCTTGTACTTTCCCTGCCTAGTCCTTGAATTGGCCATTTTTTCCTAAGGAGGTCTACTTCATTTTAGTGGAGAATGGTATTCAGAAACCAAGACCTGGGAGCTAGGTATGTTCATTGCTATCGTTGTGTTGCTGATTTCAGGCCCTTACTGAAGAATTTTAAACAACAAAATATGTTCCCTCATGAATCTAAGTAAGAAAAGTAAAGTCAGAATTCTGTCATTCTAAGATAACTAATGATGTGGTTGTAAATGTCCTAAATAATCTGTGCTTATATATAAAGTAATTAAATGGAGCTATGTGTTATAGTATGTAGCCTGACTTATCATTCTATGGCATGTCTTGGATCTTTTTCCATCTTGATCAATATAGTATAAAAAGGTAGTAATTGCTAATTATGGACCATGTACTCTGCCAGTATTTCTTCTAATCATAACCTGAAAGTAGTTACTACTATTCCCATTTTCCAGAGGCAGAGGCCAAGTTCATTCACTGGGATTTAAACCCAGGCAATCAACCTACGAGTCCTTATACTTTTGCATTTAATCATCATAACAACTCTAAGACTGTACTTGCCTCAACTTTTTTCAGATGATGAAACCAGTTGAGAGAAGTAAGATAAATTGAAATGGATCAAAGATCTAAGTGTAAGAGCTAAAACTATAAAACCCTTAGAAGAAAATATAAGTGTGTAAGTCTTCATGACCTTGGTTTCTTAGATTTGTCACCAAAGTACAGCAGCAACCAAAGGAAAAATAAATTGGACCTTGTCAACGTTAAAAACATTTATACATCAAAGGACACGATCAAGAAGGTAAAAAGACAACCCACAGAATGGGGAAAAAATTTGCAAAGTGTATATTTTATAAGGATCTAGTATCAAGAATATATAAAGAATTCTTACAACTCAACAATAAAAAGACAACCCAACTCTGGGAGGCAGAGGCAGGAGGATTACTTGAGGTCAGGATTTTGAGACCAGCCTGAACAAAAGCGAGACCCCATCTCTATTAAAAAAATAGAAAAAATTAGCTGGGCATGGTGGCATGTACCTGTAGTCCCAGCTATTCATGAAGCTGAGGCAGGAGGATCACTTGAGCCCAGGAGTTTGAGGTTGCAGTGAGCTATGATGATGCCATTGCACTCTACCTGGGGCCACAGAGCAAGAAAAAAAAGACAACCCAATTAAAATGGGGCAAAGGTCCAGCTCATTTTTCATGGCTAAAATACAAACAAAATAAATAAATAGATTTTTAAATGAGCAAAGGATTTGAGTAGACATCTAAAGAAGATATACAAATGGCCAATAAACACATGGAAAAATGCTCAATATCATTAGTCATTAGGGAAATGCAAATCAAAATCACTTCATATTTACTAAAATGATTAAGACAATAACAAGCGTTGGTGAGGATGTGGAGAAATTGGAATCTTCCTACATTGCTTGGGGGAATGTAAAATGATGTAGCTGTTTTGGCAAGCCATTTCACAGTTCATGAAAATGTTAAACAGAGTTAATGTATGACTCAGCAATCCTCCTAGGTATATACCCAGAAGAATTGAAACCATATGTCCATATAAAAATGTATACACAGAAGCTTATAGCAGTATTCATAATAGTCAAAAATGAAGACAACCCAAGTGTTTACAGTTGATGAATGAATTTTAAAATGTGATATATCTACATAGTAGAATATTATTTAGCCACAAAGGTGAATTAATCATGCTACAACATGGATGACTTTGAAAATATGCTAAGTGAAAAAGGACGCCAAGTTGTGTAATCCCATTTATACGAAATGTCTGGAACAGGCAAATCTGTAGAGACAGACAGTAGGGGTTGCCAGGGGATGAGGAATGGGAGCGTGACTGCCAATGTGTATTGGGTTTCTCTTTGCGGTGGTGAAAATGTTCTGAAATTAGATAGTGGTTGATGGTTGCACAACTCTGTGAATATACTAAAAAACTTTGAATTGTGTACTTTAAAAGAATGGAATTTTATAATATATAAATTACATCTCAATAAAAAATTACATATATGACTCCCATTATATTATATTGGACAATCCTATTCTAGACTACTAACCCCGAAGCCACGTACCAAGAGGTACCATGATATAAAATCTTTGGGTAGTGATCCACAGTAGAAAGCCCGGGTTCTGGTTTCATGCAATAGATCCCAGGCTACTTGTTCTTTCCCTGGCAGCTGAGGTGACATCATGTGGGTCTTCCCCATACCAGCTCTGAGGCTCCATGGGGATGGCTGAAACGTTGCTGACCTTACTCCCCAGGTCCGGGACACCCTGATGCTGGCAGACAAGCCCTTCATCCTGGTGCTGGAGGAAGATGGCACAACCGTAGAAACAGAAGACTATTTCCAAGCTTTGGCAGAGAATACAGTGTTCATGGTCCTCCAGAAGGGGCAGAAATGGCAGCCCGCATCAGAACAGGTTAGGTCTCACCTGTTGAGGGGAGGGGGAATTGGGAGCCTGGGAGAAGTCCTCGAGCAGTACTAACCATCTGCTTGTCTTGATGCAGGGATCGAGGTACCAACCCTGCCTCTCCCATAAGCCTGCCAAGAAGATTGATGTGGCCCGCATAACCTTTGACCTGTACAAGCTGAACCCACAGGACTTCATTGGCTGCCTGAACGTGAAGGCGACTCTCTACGATACATACTCCCTTTCCTATGATCTGCACTGCTGTGGGGCCAAGCGCATCGTGAAGTGAGTGCATTGCGATTTGCCGGGGGAGGGCGGGTGTGAAGCAACAGGGGAACCCTGATCTGTTCACAGGCACCTCAGCCTTCTCAGGGCCTGGGTCTGGCATTGATGCTGACAAAGCTTAACATCGTATCAGAGAATACAGAACTTTACAATTTATCAAAATGCTCTGATCGCACTAGTTATGCCAAAGGGGCACACATATTCCTCCGGGTGGAACTTGGATACATTTAGTTTTATGATTACTTTCATAGCAACTACACTTTTTCACTGAAGATAGTAAATTTTTCTAAATAGTCTTCTAATCAACTTTTACAAGCTAAGCGTGTCAAAGATTTTATTGAATTAATTAATTAGAGAATTAGCAAGAAGTTACAATTATTTCAAAGGAGAATTCAAAATCCCACACATATATAGGTCCATCAAGAATGATGAGATAGGCTGGGCATGGTGGCTCACTGCTGTAATCCCAGCACTTTTAAAAAAATTAATTAAGTAATTTATTCATTTATTTTTAAGAGACAGTCTTGCTCTATTGCCCAGACTGGAGTGCAGTGCCACAATCATAGCTCACTGCATCCTCAAACTCCTGGGCTCAAGTGATCCTCCTGCCTCAGTCTCCCAAGTAGCTGGGACTACAGGCGCAGGCCACCACATCCAGCTAACATTTTTTCATTTTTTGTAGAGAAGGGGTTTCGCTATGTTGCCCAAGCTGGTCTCAAACTCCTGGCCTCAAGTGATCCTCTGATGAGAGGAATTAATTTGCCTATCTTATGGACAAGAGTCATTTTTATTATTTAATGAACTTTTTTTTAACTTTTTATTTTGAAAGTCTAATGGAGTATCATAGGATGCATGACAATACGTTAAGTTGTAAGAAGATGTTTCCAAAATGCAGCTGCTCCAGTGTTGCTCAGGAGTTTCTTACCCCATGAGGTGATGTAGCCGCTGAGGCTGAAGTGATACAATTAGTCCAAAGCCACAAAGCCAGGGAGTAGCAGAGCATGGGCTCTAGCCAGCTTCTTCTGATAGATGCTAGTCCTCCTAAATTGCTTCATATAGTGCTTACTGAGTACCTACTCTGTGCCTAGTCCTACAGAGTTAAACTAAAGACACAGAGATGAACAAGATACTGGAAGAGGTTCCATAAGGGCAAGAATTTCTGTTGCCTCCAGTACCTTGGCAAATACTGGCACATAGTAGTTATTCGAGTAATTGTAGAATAAATGAAGACATATATGATCCTTGTTCTCATGGGGCTTCTGAGAAATCCCACTCAGGGTCCTGAGAGTTCTGCCAGAACATACGTAGCTAGGGCATATCAGACCACCTTGGTTTCCTAGCTTATTCGCTGGATACCCAGTCTGCAGACAAGAAGACTGAGGCTGCATGGTTCTGTTTGCCAGAGACAACTGTGGCAGGTGTGAACCTGGTTCTATGGCTAGAAGTTCCACTTTCCTCCATGCAAAATTCTTCCATGATGTTACCATATCATGCCGCCTCATAATCTGGGTAGTTTGCAGATTCAAAATCTAGAGTGAGAAATTTCGGTCTTTAAACTAAGTCCAATTAGGTGAAGTGGGATTGTCAGATGTAAACACAGTAGCTATATTGGTATCAAAAAACAATAGCAAGCTGAAATCAGCTTAGTGACTTAGTGGTGTCACTAGGTTTTAAAAAATTATGTAAATGTATATATAAATAGCATAAAATTTATATAGCACAAAATTTACCATTTTAACAATTTTTAAGTGTACAAATAAGTGGAACTAAGTGCATTCACAATGTTGTGCAACTATCACCATCATCCATTTCCAGAACTCTTTCATCATCCCAAACAGAAACTCTTGTACCCATTAAACAATAACTCTCCATTCCTTCTCCCTCCAGACCCTAGTAACCTCTATTCTACTTTCTGTCTCTATCAATTTTCCTATTCTAGGAACCTAATAAAAGTGGAATCAGAAAAATGCTTGTCCTTTTGTGACTGCCTTATTTCACTTAGCATAATGTTTTCAAGGTTCATCCATGTTGCAGCATGTATCAGAATTTTATTCCTTTTTTTTTTTTTTTGAGACAGAGTCTTGCTCTGTTGCCCGGGCTGGAGTGCTCTGGCATCAGCCTAGCTCACAGCAACCTCAGACTCCTGGGCTCAAGTGATCCTCCTGCCTCAGCCTCCCAAGTAGCTGGGACTACAGGCATGTGCCACCATGCCCAGCTAATATTTTCTATATATGTTTAGTTGTCCAGCTAATTTCTTTTCTATTTTTAGTAGAGACAGGGGTCTCGCTCTTGCTCAGGCGGTCTCGAACTCCTGACCTTGAGCAATCCTCCCACCTCGGCCTCCCAGAGTACTAGGATTACAAGTGTGAGCCACCACACCCAGCCAGAATTTTATTCCTTTTTAAGGCTGTCAGCCAGGTTTTAAGCCTCAGTTCTCTAATTTGAAAAATGGGTATACTTCTCAAGTATAGCTTTTTAAAATGTAACATATTTTCATGTGTAGATATTCATGGATCTAAGTGTCTTTCTGCCCCCTTCCACCCCAACCAGAGCATAAGCTCACCTATAGGATGAAGATTAATAGAAGACTAAAGTGTTAACAATAGCCAAAGAGTATTTCTTTTCCTTTTGTCTTCCCCTCCTCATCCTCTCTAGGACTAGACACCTCTAGGAACCTTCACCTACCTCTTTTAAACAGATTTGGTAACAATTTGGTTAAAGTTGTCTAACGTGCAACCAGCTGCTCTTGCTGCCATGTACTTTCTAGACATCAGATGCCATGTTGAGTGCTTTATGTTATTTCAGCCTCACAACCCTTGGGTGGCAGGTGCTAGCCCATTTTACAGATGAGGAAGCTGAAGCTCAGAACTAGAGCAGTTTGCTAAAGTTCACATAGCTAATGAGACTGGATTAGAACTCAGGCCTGTCTGATTCAAGTTCTCAGTTCATGGTAACAACCAGGCTTGGAGGTCTTCATGTCCAACACTCTGAAAATGAACTAGATTACAAGTGACTTGGAAAGGCCTCGGAGTCCAGAACAGAGTGCCATGAAGGGCAGGCAGAGCCATGTTACATAGATTAATATGGCTGGTCCAAAGTAGTATTACAAAAATAAAAGGCCTTATTGAATGAGCTTGAGTTTTGCATGAGAAAGTAGGGAGGTTCTGGACATCTCAGGGTATGACTGCAGGTCATGCCTGTAGACCCTCTCCCTTTACCAAGGGAAGGCAGCATCTGTTTCTGTTTGCACATCGCTCTAGAATTTATGTGTTTTTAGTCCTACCACCTCAGTGGTATTCAAATTTTATTAATGAAGAAAACGAACATAATGAAACTAATTCCTTCCAGGCCAGCATGGGAGTACAGGGGAGGAGGCATTTAGGGGATGTGGGAAGGGGTATACTTCCTGTTTTCGACTTGAGTGCCTTTTCATTCCACCCAGGGAAGCTCTCCGCTGGGCCCTCTTCAGCATGCAGGCCACAGGCCACATACTCCTCGGCACCTCCTGTTACATGCGGCAGCTCCTTGACGCCACAGAGGGAGAGCTGCCCCCCAAGGGCAGGGCCTCATCCCTCATCCCGTCCTGTCTGAAGATACTGCAATGAAAGCCCAGGTCGCTGGAGGCCTTCCTCAGCCAAGGACTAGACTGGGGACCCCACGCTCGACTGAGCACCTGCAAGTCTGGCAGCTTCTTAACACACCTCCCTCACGGCACAGGCCCATGAGTGAGGAAGCAGAAGGAAGGCCTGGAAACCTCGGCTGAGCTGGCCAAAGGAGAACTTCATGTTCCTGGCCTGGCCCAGCTCCTTCCTGCCCACCGTTGCTTGGCTGACCTTGACTGGTCACCAGTAGGCTACGGCATGAAAACTGCCCCTCAGCAATCTGTCCTCACAGGTTACACTCACGACACTCCCTATCTCCTGGCTCCTCCATCCCAGAATCCTCCCGAGTGAATTGTCAAGCTCAAGCTCACCAGTGTATGCTATTAGAGAGTTTACAATAAATTATTTATGCCGATACATCTTTTCCTGTGCTCTTTGCAGGGGGCAGGGTTCTATCTGGAAGGTTGGAAGGGGCGAAGGGAAGAGAGGAATCTATTGTCAAACCATTCTCCATAACGTGGGGTTAAAAGAAACAACTTTTTCTACCAAAAAAATAAATTGCAATCGATTTTGGAACTAAAGTCTGCTGAATTTGAGACTTGAGCAGACCATGTAATCAATACAGTAAGTGACGATTTCCAAATTAAATTTGCTGTTAGAAGACTTCAGTTAGGAAGGTGGGATTAAGTCACTCATCTAACTTCTCAGTGTCACATTTTATAATAACCTTTGAAGTGGTTAGGTGGGCAAGGATTTGTCAAGCTGCGAGGCGATGCTCCATCAATGCCTCCCTCGCCTGCCAGACGGCTCACCTTTCCTGTCCGGGACTTCACCCTGCAGGATTTCCAAGTGAACTATTAGGGACCCCCACAGAGTACTAGTTTCTCAGCAGCTGAGCCAGCAGTTTTCAATATCGGGCAACTCAAAGAAGGCAAGCGTGAAAGGCTGGGCTTGTAGGTCACTGTGCTTTATGTAGTCTGTGCCTCAAAGATTCAAAACTTATGTCATGGCCCTTACAATAAAGCCTGTTTGGATTTAGTACATAACCAAGACAAAGGCCTGGGATACTAAAGCTAGTCTGGGGAGCTATTGCTGGCGCCGGCTGTACCCTGCAGCCACGCCTGGGAGGAGCTGCCAAATCTAGCTGAAGAACACTGCCTATTCTGGGCCCTCCTCTCTTGCAGCTTTGGCTGGAGGCTGGCTCCATGGGATGGGCCTTCTGGCACAGAGGCAGGCGTTGGCATTAGCGCAGAAGGTATTCCAGGTCCACCCTTGCTGAAGCTGTGGCCTACTTGCTCCTCCTGTAAAGTTATTAATAACTGAGTTGGAGTGGGGAATGGTGGAAGCTTGGTATTTGTCCCAAACTTCCTTCCTCCTGAGATCCGAGTTTCACAAGTGAGTTTTGAGTGACTGACCACAGTCTCTTGGCACTGAGCACTCTCAGCCCAGGGAAAATTAGGTTCTTCTTTCCTTTCACAAGCTCAGAGGCTAATGGAGTCAAAGCAGCAGTGGACAGGAAACGGCAGCTTTCGATGAGGTTCAGGGGCTGCGGGGGAAGATTCCAAAAACCAGGGGAGCTTGAGCCTCAGAAGGACCAGGGGCCAGTCCTGTGGGGACAATGGGCTTTTCTGGGGCCAAGCGTGGCCAGTGGAAAAGTCTGCTGTGGTCAAGGTAGTCTATGTCCCAGCCCCTGAGCCTTCATCTGTCTTTGCTCAGGCTGGTTCTTCCCAGCGCATAGGAGCCCTATCTCTCAGGATTCTAAAGTACTGTGGGGGCTGTGACAAAGCACAGTCATGTCCTCATGGTTGAGCCCAAGATAAAACTACCTGCATTTTTGTCACATTTCTCACCAGTCCTATACATATTTGTCCCTATCTTTTTAAAAACTGATTATTTAAATCTTTGAATTTTTTTTTTTTTTTTTTTGAGACAGAGTCTCACTTTGTCGCCCTGGGCTAGAGTGCCATGGCATCAGCCCAGCTCACAGCAACCTCAAACTCCTGGGCTCAAGCAATCCTCCTGCCTCAGCCTGCCGAGTAGCTGGGACTACAAGCATGCGCCACCATGCCCGGCTAATATTTTTCTATATATATTTTTAGTTGGCCAGATAATTTCTTTCTATTTTTAGTAGAGACGGGGTCTCGCTCTTGCTCAGGCTGGTCTCGAACTCCTGAGCTCAAATGATCCACCCACCTCGGCCTCCCAGAGTGCTGGGATTATAGGCGTGAGCCACCGCGCCTGGCCTAAATCTTTGAATTTTTTAAAAAAAATTAAGTTTATTGAGGCATCACATACAATAAAATTTACCCTTTTAAGGCAGATGGTTCAGTAAGTTTTGCCAAATTTATACAGTTGTGTAACCACCATTTCAAGGACGCCGAAAAGCTCCCATGTGTCCCTTTCAAGTCCCCCTCCAGATCCCTCCACCCACCCCAAGCCCCTGGCAGCTACTGTTTCTGCCAGTATAGTTGGCCTTTGCTAAAATGCCACATACATAGAATCACACTGCCTTTTTAAAAAATTTTATTTTTTTTTAATTTAAATCAGTTTTATGAGTCATACAGTCTTTTCTGTCTTAGATTTTAAAACTATGTGTGTGTGCGTGAAGAAGAACTATATCGATGAGGTAAAAAATTTAAGCAGTTCCAAAGGGCAAAAATAGTTATTCATCTTCCCCCGATTCCTTCTCCAGAAGCAACCACCATCTTGTTTTGTGTCCCCTTTAAGAAATGTAGAAGTATATAAATATGATGAATAAAAATACATATATATGATACACGTATGTATTTCTGGCAGGATCAACCAGGCACATGTTGCTGTTTTGACTTAATGTATTCTGGAGCTTGATTCACATGAGCTCATATAGATCTACACATTCTTTATTTAATGACTCTGTGGTATAGATGTGCTACAGTTGATTTCAGCCACTCCTCTGTTGATGTACTTAGGTTTATTTATAGTCTTTGCTGATGCAAACAATGAGTTGAAAGTTATAGTGCTCTTAGTAAATAAATAAAACAGTATAGAGGTTGCATGTAACTTTTATATATTGTAATTGTAGGACAGAATCCATTTTGTTCTTTGCTTTTTTACCCCCCACTTCCTGTTTCCTCTGTCCCAAATTTTCACAAGCCTGACTCCTTCATACCATCCCGGCTCCAACGTCATGCCATAGAGGGGTCTGAATCCCCAATCTCCTTGTTGCTTTCTCCCTCTGCACCTCCCCTACACACATACTTTTTCCTCCTGGTGAATTTCTTTTTCTTTTCTTTTTTGTTTTTTTTGAGATGGTGGGGGGGGGGGGTCTCACTATGCTGCCCAAGCTGGACTCCCACTCCCGGGCTCAAGCGATCCTCCTGAGCAGCAGTCCTGGCGAATTTCCATCAGTTCTTCACCGTCCATCAGTCACACCCACGTTGGGGAGCTTTCTCTGATTTCACCGCTGCTCCCCGCTCTTCTCGCTCAGCACTTCCACAGCATTTGCCCAAGACGGGTTGTGCTGCGGAGACCCTAGGTGACCCTAACTCTGGTCAGTTTCGGTGAACTTGCGAGAGGGGCTTGAGTCTTGTTGATCTGTGTTTCCTGCACAAATGCCAGAGCCTGGCACAGAGTTAGTACTCAAAAAATGTTTAATAAATGTTGTATTAGATTTTTTTCCCCTGCAGAGCTCACCACAGGACAATTTATGTTTTCCAGTTTTTGAGATTTGTTTTGCTTTTGCTTTGGCAAACGATGCTGTAGTGAACCTCTTTCTGCCTCTAGCCTTTTTCTCCGTTTGGATTACGCACCAGTCTGTGTTTTTCAAAGCAAGTTTACTGAACCAAAGGATGTGAATTTTTTTCCCTTAACGATTTACCTTACAAAATTGTGCACACTGGTGGTTTTTTTGAAGTCAGAAGGCTCCTAACAATTGGAATGGTAATCAGAAAACCTCGACCTTTCGTCTCGGTTTTGTCCCAATTCAGGTCCTCTGACCAGAATAAATTCTTCTGCTCCCGTGCCTCAGTTTCCCCCTAATCACTGGCGCAAACTTCCGCACCTCCTTCCTGGCGGGGGCAAAGCTCCGCCTTCTCACGGCTCTGAGTCCCGCCTGCTCACCATTTAGATTGACAGCCAATCTAACCAATCAACGTTTCGCAGTGGAGCACGAGGGCTGCCCTTCTGGACACACATGCGCTCTGTCCACGCTCGGGAGATGGATGGCTGTGGCGTTTTGGGCCGGGTTTGGGGTGGCTGGCGGTGGGGGCTGAGAGTCTGCGCAGCGCCTAAGGATGCAGGCTTTGTCACCAGGGCCCGGTGATTAAACACCTTCTCCTTCGTGTGGGAGGGAAGCTAGGGCAGGGGGAGGGGGTGTGCGGGATCTAGATTAGGTAGATAGAGGCTCTTAGCCCGGCTCTGCTGTGTGACCCTAAACTAGTCCCTTGGCCTCTCTGAGTCTCAGTAACCTCCGCTGTAAAGTGGGGCCAGTCGTAACTGAGTTTTGGAGAAGCTCAGCCTGGACATTCGGAGGCATTTGTAAGAGGCGGCAGGGTCTGTAAGAGGTGTGCGGAGAAGTGAATAGACAGCACCTCGGGAAACGAATGATTCCTTTGTTGCTTTGCCCACTTTTTCTAGGCATCAGCTGCAACCTAGAAGCTCCAGCAAACGGCTGGGGCCCCTCGAGGACCAGCCCTTCCTGGGGCTGCTGCAGCCAAAGAAGCTCAGTCGGGAGGAGTTGGTTGAGGTCCTGCGGGCAGCCGTGGTGGACCAGAAAGGTGAGGGGTGCGACTGACCCGGGAGGGTAGTCTGCCGGAATGTTGGCTGGGCTCTCCATTACAGCCCTCGGAATCATGTCCTGGTTCTGCCTCCCACTAGCAAGCAGCATAAGCTCGGATGAGCCACACAGAACGTGTCCCAGCATCATGGCGATAGGGTTGTGTCGGGGAGAGGGTGCAAATAACTAGAGAGCCTTGTGCATGGTAGGTGCTCAGTAATGGGAATTGCTGTAATAGTAAATTATTGTTTACTGATGGACAAAGCATGGGCTTTGCTGTCAGACATATCTAGGCTCTTTAATATAGCTTGCTGTAGGGCTTTAGGAAAGTAATTTCTCTGAACCTCAGTCTCTATTCAGTGATTTATTCATTTTCTCAACTATTGAACATACGCTATGTTCTAGGCACTGATCCAGGCAATCTTCAGTGCTGAAAAAGATAAATATGGTTCTTGCCCTCAGGGAGCCAACATTGTAGTGGGAGAAATGGGTTAATCAGAAAATAAATGAACAAGTTACAGTGATCAGTGCTATGAATAAACTAAAACAGGGAGTTATGATAGTAGGGACTGTAGAAGGGGGCAGATTGGAGATTCAGATCTCTATGGCATGACATTTGCACCAGGATGATGTGAAGGAGCCAGGCTCTTGAACATTTGTTGGTTTGGTTTGGTTTTTTTGAGACAGGGTCTCATTCTGTTGCTCAGGTTTAGAGTGCAGCGGCATCCTCATAGCTCACTGCAACCTCAAACTCCTGGGCTCAAGTGATCCTCCTGCCTTAGCTCCCGAGTAGCTGGGACTACAGGTGTGACACCACGCCCAGCTAATTTTTTTGTTTTTTGTAGAAAGGGGTCTTACTATGTTACTCAGGCTGGTCTTGAAGTCCTGGCCTCAAGTGATCCTCCTACCTTGACCTCCCAAAGAGCTAGGATTATAGGCATGAACCACCATGCCCAGCTAGTGAAAATTTGGGACAGCAAGTGCAAAGGCCCTGAGGTGGCAATGAGTTTGGCATATGTGAGGAACAGAAAGAAGTTCAGTTTGTGGGGGAGCTGGTAACTCAAGCCTGAGAGTTGTCATGGGCCACCAGCTAAGATGAATGAGAAAGTGCTTTGTAAACTCTCAGTGCTGCATAAAGGTTTACTGATGCTTTTGCTGCTACTGATGTTCATGTAATATGTGTTTCAGGACCTCTAGTGACACTGAATAAGCCACAGGGTCTGCCAGTAACAGGTATGGGCAGGGCGTGTGGAAAGGGAATGCAGTGAAACGGGGTTTGATGTCGATGAGGGAGGGAATAGTGGAGAGAAGGGAATAGAGGGATGAGCAATTTCTACCTACCTACCTTCCTTTCTTTCCTTTCTTGCTTTTTTTCTTTCTTTCCTTTTCTCGCTCTCTTCCTTTCTTTCCTCCTTCCCCTCCCCCCCTCTCCCTCTCCTTCTCCCTGTCTGTCTTCCCTCCCTCCCTCTTTCTTTCTTTCTTTCTTTTTTTTTTTTTTTGATGACATCTGGCTGTATCATCCAGGCTGGTAACTTCTGGGCTCAAGCCATCCTTCTACCTCAGCCTCCCTAGTAGCTGGGACTACAGGTGCATGCCACTGCACCCAGCTAATTAAAAAAATGTTTTTAGACATGGGGTGGGGGGTCTCAAACTCCCGGCCTCAAGCGATCCTTCTGCCTCAGCCTCCCAGGTAGCTGGGACTACAGGCATAAGCCACTGCACCTAGATCTTCCTTCTTATTTTCCAGGAAAACCAGAAGAGCTGACATTGCTCTCAGTGCTGCCAGAGCTGAGCCAGTGCCTGGGGCTTGGGAAGCAGGAACTCCAGGTTGTCCGAGCACCTGGGAAGTAAGTGGTGGGGGGAGATAGGAAGGTAGGAGGACCGCTATGTATTTGGGGTGGGGGAACACTGCTCAGGAATAAGCTGAGACATTTTCCATGGGAAGGTTTGAGATCATACAGGTAGGATACAAAGACTCTGAAAAGGAGGAAGCCAATGGATCTGAGTTCAAATCTTATGTACAAACTGTGTGATATTAGGCAAAGCATGAAGGGAAGCCTCAGTTCCTTTAATTGTAAAATAGAAAACATAATTCCTATACTCAGTGTGCAGTCACTTCTCCAAGCTCACACTCTTGGCTGGCCTTGGTAGTCAATCCATGATATTCTTTCCTTTAACTGCTATCAATCAGAGATGGTACTTAAGATGAAATATTTCTGCAATTCCACAAACTTGTGACCTTGTTTGTGGGGAACTTAATTATTTAAGTTCCTAGTCAAACTTAAAATTCCCAGTAGAGTGCCTGGCACATGGTAGACAATCAGCAATTGGTGGCAATTGTTAGGACATTTGGCTCTGAGCTTCGTGGCAGCCAGGATAAGATAAGAAACACATTAAGCTAAATAGTCTTGTTATCAAACAAGGAGAAGCCTTACTTGTTTCTGAGGAGGTGGTCTGGGTTATAGTCCTGGTGTTACTGTTTGGCCTTCAACAGGTCAGTGTTCCTTCATAGGAGTCTCCTTTTTTGTGCATGAGCCCAAGGGACTTTAACTTGTGTGATTTGTCCCCTTCCTACAGGGAGACCTCTGGGCTTGTACTCCTTTCCAGTTGTCCCCAGACAACAAGTCGCCTCCAGAAGTTCTTCACCCACTCACGGAGAGCCCAGAGACCCACAGCCACCTATTGGTGAGAGGTGCTGGGAGGTTCCTAGGACAATGGGGAGGTCCCAGCAAGCCACTCTGTGACCCCCTCTTGCCCCCTTTTCAGTGCTGTCACCGATGGGATCCCAGCTATTTCTGAGGGGAAGATCCAAGCAGCTTTGAAACTGGAACACACTGATGCAGTCAATCTTGTGAGTCAGCATTTGGGCAGGAAAGAGGAGGGGTCCTTCCGAGTATCTTACCCCTACGGAGGAGTCAGGAGTATGGGCTTGGGGTGGCTGGCTCTCCTGTCCCCTAAAACAGGGGAGTGACCACTGCCTGTGCTGGGGCCCTGTCCTGAATCTTTTGGGAGCAGGGACAATCTGGGTATAGTTCCCAGGTGTGTGTGAAGCTTGTTCATTCTTGGCTGGCACCACAGGTAGTTCCAGTGAAGAACCCCTCCCGAAAGGACATCCTAGAAGGTGTCAAGAAGACCCTCAGCCACTTCCGTGTGGTGGTCACAAGCTCTGGCTGTGCCCTGGTCCAGCTGCAGCCAGTGACAGGTGGGTCTGGACTCCCAGCCAGCCTTCAGAACGGGACTTGGCTTGGGGACGCCAGGGGGTGGGAAGATGGTGGTGGTCCTCAGCAGCAACGTAGGGAACATCTGATGGACCCCACGGGTGTATGTGACCAGGCCCAGCTGGCGGAGGCAGCTTCAGGCTCACACCCCACCAGTTTAGCACCCCAGCAGAAAAGAGCAGTCCTTATTCCCAGTAGCTTCAACAATTAGTTCAGGGTTGCATCTCATCATGAGCAAATCCCACAGGCCAGGTGGATTGACGGCTTTGATTGTCCCGTCCCAGTCTTCTGCCCCTGTCTGGAGGCAGGGGCTGTAGCACCTTCACTGAGACCACATGATTTGAGAACGGAGGTGGTGTTTTCCCAAAGGAAAGGGGGAGGGACAGTGCTGGGTGAGACAGAGCAGCTGCCCACCATCTATCTTGTCTCTCCTGTTGCCCAGTGTTCCCCAGTCAGCTGCAAGTGCACATGGTACTACAGCTCTGTCCTGTGCTCGGGGACCACACGTACGCTGCTCGCGTGGGCACTGTCCTGGGCCAGCGCTTTCTGCTGCCAGCTGAGAGCACCAAACCCCAAAAACAGGTACTCGAGGCCCCCTGCCTGCTGCCTCGACTGGGGAAGCGTCTCCAAACCCAGCTATGCAGCCTGGGACTGGGAGGCAGCCCTCTTGGCTTCCAAGGCTGGCTGTACCCCTATCTTGCTGTGTGGCCTTGCGCAACTGACACCCCTCTCTTGGGCCTCATTCTGCCCATCTGTTCAATAAGGGAGTGGAAGTGGCTGATTTCCAAAAGCTCTTCCAAGTCTGCCATTCATTAAGTCTGTTTGGTACAGGGGGTAAAAGAGGTTGTATGTGTATTAGGGTACCTCTATCTCCTCAAACAGTAACCCCAAAGTGCCAGAGTCTTAGCACAGTAACTTCTCCCCCATGTTAAGTTCAATGAATGGGAGTTGGCCAAGAGTGGGCTTGCTCCATGCAGAGTCACTCGGATCCAGGCTGTTGCCATCTAGCCAGGCGAGGGGAGATGGTGGAGGTTCACGTGGATGAGGTTTTTACGGGCCAGGTTTGCAAGTGGCATACATACTTCCACTCCTGCTTCATTGGCTCAGTTACATGGCCTCACCAAATGGCAAGAGGGGCTGGGAAATGTAGTTTAGCTGTGTGCGCAGGAGGAAACTGATTTGGTGAACCCCTAGCCGGTCTCTGCCACACTGTGAGTGCTGGTGTGTGTGTGTGTGTGTGTGTGTGTGTGTGTGTGTAGAAAGGCATGGTTAACAGCTGCAGACTAGAGAGAGAGGAGGGACGTGCTTGCCTTACTCCCATTTCCGTTAGAGCTGGGTACTCAGCAGGTCGGAATTCGTGTGGCTGAACACCGACTGCCTCTCCCACTCCAGGTCCTGGCTGAAGCTCTCCTCAGTCGCCTCCGCCTGACCCCCGCCCAGGCCGCCCAGCTGCCCTTGCACCTCCACCTGCATCGTCTCCTCCTCCCAGGCACGAGGCCCAGGGACACCCCTGTCGAGCTCCTGGCACCTCTGCCCCCTTATTTCTCCAGGACCCTACAGTGTCTGGGGCTCCACCAACAATAGTCCCCTCTCTCCTCTGTTCCTGACCCCCCACTGAAAAGCAAGGGGTGCTGGAGCCAGGCCCAAGGAGAATGAGGTCAATGCTCTACGTGCAGTAAGGCCGTGGTTTAAGGTCCTGGGCTCTGTGGTCAAACACACCTAAGATCAACTCCTCTTTAGGCCACTGCTTGCTGTGTGGCATTGGGCAAGTGACTTCACCCCTCTGGACGTGAGATAATAAAAGTTCCTACCTCATGGTATGGTTTTCAGGATTTGCTAAGCAAGTAAATGTCATGGACCATGCTTTCTGCTGGGTTGAATATGTAGTGTTTTATTTTTATTTTATTTTATTTTTTTAGAGATAGGGGTCTCACTATGTTTCTCAGGCTGGTCCTAAACTCCTGGCCTCCAGCAGTCCTCCCACTGCTGGGATTACAGGCAGGAGCCACTGCACCTGGCAACACTCACACTGTTGTGCAGTCAGCACCATCCATCTCCAGAACTCTTCATCTTGCAAAACTGAAACTGCCCATTAAACACTAACTCCCCATTTCCCCCTAGTAGCCACCATTCTACTTTCTGTCTCTATAAAATTGACTTTATAAATGGAGGTGTTGATCTTTTGCTTTAAAAAATTATGAAATATATCAAACACATAAATAGTGCCTAAAACATCTCTGTGATTTAAAGAATAAAGTTACCCCTCAGTATTTGTAGGGGATTGGTTCTGGGACCCCCCCCCTTGTATACCAAAATCCATGGATGTTCAAGTCATTATATAAAATGGTGTAGTATTTGCGTAAAACCTGGGCACATCTTCCCCTAGACTTTAAATCATCTCTAGATTCCTTATGGCACCTAATACAATGGAAATGTTATGTAAATAGTTATACTGTATTTTAAAATTTGTTTTTTGTTATTTTTAATATTTTTGATCTGCAATTGGTTGAACCTGTGGATGGGGAGCCTGTGGACAAGGAGGGCTGACTAATTATGAAGTGACACCCACATAACCCCCACTTGGGACATGAAATAGAAGCCGCCTCTTCTCTCTTGTAGAGCAGCAATTCTCAACGCTGGCCCCACATTAGGATCCCCTCCCCCAGCCCCTTCAGGAGACTGAAGTCCCCATGCTGGCACCAGTGGCAACTTTTTAAAAGTTCCCAAAGGGGTTCTACTATTCTAGGTTGGAAACCACCGGCCTGACTGGGGAGAATTCTTTGCTTTTCTTTTTTTAACCACATACCTAGGCATCCCTAAACAATATACATATTTCATTTCACCTGTTTTTGAAGTTTCCGTGAATGGAACCATGCTGTATGTTTTGTGATTTGCTCATGCTCCTAGTTGTGAAGGGCATCTGTGTTGTGTGTCACATAGTTTGAATTCCAGGCTCGACAGACCATAGTTTATCCATGTTACCATTATGGACAGTGAGGGCATTGGCTGTTACCCCAGTGCTGCTGGGGACCTGCCTGCGAGCGTTCCTGGATCAGAGTATACATATGCATCTTCAGCTTGACTAGTGTCTCAGTCTCCTAGGGCTGCCACAACACATGACCACAGCCTGGGTGGCTTAAACACACATGTATTCTCAGTTCTGGAGGCCAGAAGTTTAAAACCAAGGTGTTGACAGCACCACCTCCCCCGAAAAGCTGTAGGGGAGAATGCTTTCTAGATTCTCTGGTGGCTCCAGGTGTCTCTTGGCTCGTGGCTGCATCATACCATTCTCTGCCTCCATCTTCACACGGCCTTCTCCTTGTGTCCGTGCTGTCTCTTCTGACTCTTAAAAGGACACTTGCCATGGGGTTTAGGGCCCACCCAGATAATCCAGGATGATCTCATCTCAAGATCTTAAATTTAATCACATCTGCAAAGCCTCTTTTCCTAAATAGTCACATTTACAGTTCCAGGTGGACAGGTTTTTTTCAACCCACTACAACCAGGAAATACCATACTTTTTTTCCACGTGGGTGTGGCTTGTTGGATATTTCATTTTTAGGTGACTGTGGCCCCTTGCTGAGGAAGGGACAGACCCACTCCCTCTGGAGAGGGGCTGGAGTTTAGGCAAGGTCAACCCTTTCCCCTCTCTCACGGCATAAAAGTTCCTATGCACATTAGATGTCATTCTGCTGCCGGCCCCGCTCACCTTCTGGGGTTGGGGGGACTCCCAGTGATCAGCATTTCTGGCAGTATGTCCTTGCCTTCTACTCACTGCTATATGGTGTTGGGGTCCTCTTTCAAGTTTCCCCATCTGTAAAGCAAAGGCTTATCCTCCCCACTGCCACCCAAGGATCAGAGATGCTACAGGAGACCCTGAACAGGAAGCCCCTTGGCTGTCGCTAGGTAGGAACTGCTGATGGCCACTCGCTCTTGCTGTGGACCCTGGGTAGAGGGCCTTGCCCCACTTCACCCTCCAATAGCAATGGGGCCAAGCCTAGAATACATCACTTGCTCCTTTTTATTTGGTACTGGGTCCAGGACAGGGGCAGTGGGGATCAAGGCAGGGGCTTCCCTAGCCACATATCTCCTGGAACCCCAGCTTCTGGAAGGTATCAACAAGGGCCAGGGGTTCTGGAGAGCTCAGCTTCTTCATGGGGCATGCCTCAGCCTTGGGTTTGTCGCAGAGTCTGGCCTTGAACTTGCCTTTGGCCTTGACCTTCCTATGGGTGCTAGGAAGAGTTCCAACTTCAAAGGACAGAGGAAATGAGGCACTTCCAGCATGGGAGCCTCGAAGGCACAGGGGAGCAACAGCCTCGGTGTGAAAGGAGGGGAGGAGAGAGATGATCAGGAATCTGTCTAAGAAAGGGGTTCCGAGGGCAACAAGCCCTTCCCTTGGGTACCAGCCAGCCTGGGAGCTGCCCTCTGCCTGTGCCCGCCAGCCCTGCCCCCAGTGCTCAGCACTGGCCGCCAGGGTGTGAGTCATAGTTCGAGGCCCACCTTTCTTTGCTTCGGGATGCTGGATGCCAGGTTGAGATCAAGGTTAGGTGGGAGGGAAATGAAAACTTTGGCTGTGGGTAGAGTCATCAAGACCTTGCCTGTGGTCGACAGGGCCTTAGAGCCCACCAGCTTGCTGTGCTGCAGTCTGAAGACCCGCCCCTGGGGCCGGAGCACCTGGGGAGAAGGCAGCCTGGCCTTGGCGTGGAGACTGGGGAGGTGGTGAGGGGCTGTGGGAGTAAGGGAAGCTGTCAGGGCCTGGGGAGGCCCCAGGGATGACCAGCTGCCCCACAAGGTGTGTACAGAGGGTGGGCAGGGGAAGGGCAGGGGAAGGGCAGGGGGAGGGCAGATGGAGCCCTCCCGGTTCCTCCTCCAGAGGCAATGGGATAACACAGAGTTTGAAGTCCAACAGACCTGGGTCTGCATCCCAGTTCTGCCGCTTCTGAGCTGTGCAACCTCGGGCAACTTCCTGAAACTTCCTGATACCTCGGCTGGAAAATGGGGATAATAGCACCTACCTGGCTAGGTTGTTATGAGGACTAAAGGAGCTGAGTAGGTAGCGGCACAGTGTACACTGTTAAGTGCTGTACGATTATCAGTTCCTTTCCCCAGAGGTGACGCTGCTTGGAGGCAAAGGCAGAATACTGCAGCAGGAAAAGCCTGGGCTCTGGAGCAAGATTAACCTGGGATTGAGTCTGGCATCTTGGAGATGAGTATAACTGCCCCACAGAGTGACTACTTGGAGAGAACAATACTCACTTGGCTTTGTATTTTAAAAGGATACTTTGTGAGTAGTGGCCTTTACTTGCTACTGGTAGCTCTTTGGTGGGGTGGCAAATCTCGGTGGCTGGGAGGGGCCTGGACAGCAGGCAGAAATTGCCTTGGGATGCTAGGGTGTTTGCAGGCAATGGTCTTACCCAGGGCCTGGGGGTTCTTCGGGCCCAGGGACAATCTGTTCAAGGGGTGGGGCAGCCTGTCCCCACTAGCAAAGGTCATGGTGAAAATGCAGCCCATCCTGGTGCTGGGGGGGTCCCACTTCCAGAGATTGGGGCGAACCAGGGCTGTGGCACTTTCCGCCTTGCCTTTCTTCCCCTTTCCGGGGACCGAGGTGATGGCAGTGGAGTCTGGCTTCTCACTGTGCCCCAGGTTCCTGGCCCCAGCAACTTTCCTAGAAGCTGACCTGTGGGTAGGGGTCCCTGAGTCCTTGCTTTCCCCAGAGCCTCGCTGAACCAGCAGATGAGGGAGTGCTGGGCGGACCCCCGTCCGCCGATGACACATCGCCATGGGCTTCTTGATGGTGGAGCCCTCTACCAGGAGCCGCATGCCCACATACTGGGGCACCTCCACAGCAGGCTGTGGACAAGAAGAGGAGACAAGGCCCACTCAGACAGTGGTGCCAGGATCCTTGGCCCAGCAGGACCCAAGACAGAGATGGATGGGATTAACTTCTGAGGCATCTTGTCATGAGATATTTCTGGGCTGAGAAATGGGAAGCCCACCTTTGTTCTCTAAGGGATCTGGCCCTGGGGGCCTGAATCAGTACCGAGAGAGTCCCAGAGCCCCAGGGATTGGTAACCCAAGGGAATAGGGGTTACCTAGCCATGCCCCCACCATCGCCCTTGTACCCCACTGCCCTCCTAGCTACCCCAGCCCCTGTTAGAATGTGTGTGGTTCCACTTCACAGGCTACCGCTGGTGGACAGCTTCTAGAGCTCAGCTACGTTCTCTGCACAGAGAATTTGAGTTATGACACCCAGACAGATACGAGGCTTGGAGCCTGCCTAGAGCCTCATATGAAACCAAGGTATGAGGGAGCAGAAACTAGGGACCTTAAAGAAAGAACAGTCTGTGGAGAGAATGCAGTAGCAAATATGCAGAGGGAGGCAGAGACAAGGGTCCAAGAGAGGCACTCCCTTCCAATCTTCTGTTCCCATTAAGCCACGCTGTACTTCTCGTAGCTGGGCTCCAGGAGAGCCACCTGTGCCTTGCTCACAACCTGGAGCTAGCTTGAAGTGTCTTCTATGTCATTAAAGGGTCCTGATTAGCATCTATCTAAACATCAGAATCACATGGAGCTTGTTAAAAATATAGCTGTCACTCAGGAGGCTGAGGGAGGAGGATCACTTGAGCCCAGGAGTTGGAGACTGCAATGAGCTATGATGGCTCATGCCTATAATCTGAGCACTCTGGGAGGCCAAGGTGGGAGGATCACCTGAGCTCAGGAGTTTGACCCCAGCCTGAACAAGAACAAGACCCTCTCTACTAAAAACAGAAAAAATTAGCTGGGCATGGTGGCATGCACCTGTAGTCCCAGCTACTTGGGAGGCTGAGGCAGGAGGATCGCTTGAGCTAGGAGTTCGACACTAGCCTGGGCAACATAGTGAAACCCCATATCTACAAAAAATTTAAAAATTAGCTGGGCATGGTGGCATGGGCCTGTAGTGCCAGCTACGTGGGAGGCTGAGGTGGGAGGATTGATTAAGCCCAGGAGTTTGAGGATGCAGTGAGCTATGATGACACCACTGTGCTCTAGCCTGAGCAACAGAGTGAGACCCTGTCTCTAAAAAAAATAATAATAACAACAATAATTGCCAAGGGGAGTATATAACTTAAATGGAGAGACCTGGTAGCCACCCACCTTAATGCATGGTCAAACTTAGCATTACTAATCACGAGACGCTCTGACAGTATGTGCCCTGTGATGCCACTTGAGGTACCTGGTATCACCTCTGAAGTGTTCTTGCCTAATGTGTTTAACCTGAACCTCACCAAGCTGTTTGACCTAACTTCTAGTTTATGGGACATTCAGATAACAGAAGACCAAGTTAAATAACACCACAAGGAAACAATCAGATAAATTCAGAATGTGGGACAGTTCTACAAAACCGCCAGCCCTGGTCTCTTCAAAAGATCAAAACTATGGGGGAAAAAAAGGTAGTGGGGCTGACCTAGATTAAAAGAGATGAAAGAGACAATAAAACCAATGCAAGGTGTGAGCCTTGATTCCATGCTGGCCTAAAACACAAAAACAAGAACAAATCAGCAATAAACGACATTTAGGGGATAAAAGGACATTTGAAAAATGCAGGTACTGTAGTCCCCAAGTCAGACATTTTGGGCCAGTCTCTGGGGTGGGGCCTCTGACATCTAGACCTTTAGAAGGCTCTCCAGGTGGGTCTGGCCTGCGAACCGGCATTGGGGAACCGCTGCACTATGGTAGTACCTTTTTCCTTGGCTTTGTCATATTTTCCTGCCCTTGTATTTCTTCATTTGCATTTTTGAAACTAAAACTAAAATGCGAGGCCGGGCGCGGTGGCTCACGCCTGTAATCCTAGCACTCTGGGAGGCCGAGGTGGGCGGATCGTTTGAGCTCAGGAGTTCGAGACCAGCCTGAGCAAGAGTGAGACCCCACCTCTACTAAAAATAGAAAGAAATCATATGGACAGCTAAAAATATATATAGAAAAAATTAGCCGGGCATGGTGGCGCATGCCTGTAGTCCCAGCTACTCGGGAGGCTGAGACAGGAGGATCGCTTGAGCTCAGGAGTTTGAGGTTGCTGTGAGCTAGGCTGACGCCACGGCACTCACTCTAGCCTGGGCAACAGAGTGAGACTCTGTCTCAAAAAAAAAAAAAAAAAAAACTAAAATGCCAGTGTGTTAATTTAACATATGATCAGTAACTGTAACAAAGACAAGGCCACTTAAGTCATGGCGATTAGTATCTTCTCTCCCTGTAGCCAAACCTTGAGAGAAACCGAATTCTAAGAGAAGGCACTTAATTAAACTGCCACAAGAAATTATTTCCAGAGCTCAGAACCCCTGGAGATTGGTTTTCTGACTGATTTTTTAAAATCCTGTTCTATTCTGTAAGTAGACTTAAATCTCTTTTTGGAATAAGATGAGTAAAATAATGATAATAATAATGACAGCAGCCATCACTAATTGCCTTTTACTGTAGATTGAGGTACTTTTCAGGTGATGCCATTTAGCATAAAACTCCTAACAACCTTATTAGGTAATAACAACAATAGCGCAAACTTGTGTAGCCTTTACTACGTGTCAGGCACTATTCTAAAGTGCTCATATCATCAACTCATTTAATTCTCACAATCTTATGTCTTGCTCTGTTGCCCAGGCTAGAGTGCAGTGGTGTGAGCCTAACTCATAGCAACCTCAAACTCCTGGGCTCAAGCGATCCTCCTGCCTCAGCCTCCCGGGTAGCTGGGACTACAGGCACAAACGACCACGCCTGGCTGATTTTCCTATGTTTTTGTAGAGACGGGGTCTCGCTATGTTGCCCAGACTGGTCTCAAACTCCTGGCCTTAAGCAATTCTCCCCACCTCAGCCTCCCAGAATGCTAGGATTACAGGTGTGAGCCACTGTGCCCAGCCTATTTTTATTCTTGGCTTAAAAATGAGGAAACTGAGACTACCTAGAGGTTAGGAACTTGTCCACAGTCATGCAGGTCATAGTTACTGAGCAGGGATTTGAACCCAAGGAGATTCAGAGTCTGTGTTGTTAACATTATGTTATATGCCTCTCTAGAAATATTATCCACATGTATTCACTCATCCATTTTCCCAAACCCCATGAGAAAGATGGTATTATCTCCATTTTATAGATGAGGAAACTGAGGCTCAAGCGATGCAATCACCTTGGCAAGACCAGGACTTGAACGCAGGTCTTGAACTGGGACCGACTGCAGAGCGCTGTGCTCTACTGTGGGAATGCCTGGAAGAGGGGGCAGACTCCCTGGGGTCCTGCCCAGGCCCAACCACCTCACCTGCTTATAGATGAGCTCGAAGGCTCCCGTGTCACAGTTGCGGTCCAGCCTCCGGTCGATGACCACTCGCAGGGTGTCAGCTTGCACGCCAGCACAGAGCCTGGTGGTGACAGCTGTGGAAGGTGCCATAGTGGGGCTAGCATTGATCTCAATCAGCCAGGGTTGGAAGTCCTCACCAAACACAAAGTCAGCACCGTAGAGCTCGAAGCTGGCCTTCCGACACTGCACAGTGTCCTGGGAGGTCTGAAGTGCATGGATCACAGCAGCCTTCATGCCAGGCACAATGATGGTGGACCAAGCGTTTGGGGCCCCCATCTCCTGCAGGTGGACCTGGAACTTCTGGCTGGACCACATGTTGTCTGGGGGTAGCAGTGGATGCCGATGGCACGAGTTCGCCAGGTGCTTCTGGATGGAGTTGTTGCACAGGTGCACTGAGCTGGGGCAGAAAGCAGGAAGCTGAGGCCCAGCCCCTGTGCCCCTCCCACCCAAACTCAGGCAAGACAGGCAAACCCTGGACTGTTTAACGTGAGTTGGGGCACTACTGGATGGGGGGACAAAAAGGACAAAGGCCTGGGCCTCACCATGTTCTTCTAGGGCCAGAACCAGTCTTATCTCTCAGGACTGCTCTGAGGGCACTAACTTCAGGGCCCACAGTATTAAGTGCATAATTAACCCTCCCAGTGCTTGGAAGATAAGAAGCTGTGTAAGAATATGGCCCTGTAGTCACCAAGACATGTTTAAGTCCCATCTTCACCATCAACTAGTTGTGAGATCTTAGGCAAGTCATCAACCTGTGTGATTCTCACATCTGTAAAATGCGGGTAATAACAGTACTCACTCATTTTTTTTTTTTTTTTTTGAGACAGGGTCTTGGCTTTGTCACTGGTCTATAGTGCAGTGGTGTCATAGCTCAATGCAGCCTCAAACTCTTGGGCTCACACAATCCTCCTGCCTCAGCCTCCCGAGTAGGTGGGACCACAGGTGTGTGCCACAATGCCTGGCTAATTTTTCTATTTTTTGTAGATATGGGGTCTCGCTCTTGCTCAGGCTGGTCTCAAACTCCTGGCCTCAAGTGATCCTCCTGCCTTGGCCTCCCAAACTGCTAGGAGTATAGGCATGAGCCACCATGCCTGGCCTTCATTATGTTTTATGAAGAACAAGTGAGATAATATACACAAAGGCTTAGCACGTATCACAGATGAAACACTCAATAATTAATAGCTATAATTATGAGTTTCATACTATTGCCTCCATTCTTTAGATGTGGAAAGTGAGGCTTAAACAGGTTTTCATCTGACCAAGGTCACACAACTTGGAAGGTGAAGAGATGGAATTTGAACCCAGGTTTCAACCGGGCTTCTTCTCACCATCCCTCAGTTAATACCACATCTTGCCTTTATCCTGTTGAATTTCTCCTGGTCTCCCTTCACCCTGCTCTACATTGTCTTTCATTTTTTTCCCCATAACATGAACTACCTTTTAACAATATTAGATAATTTTACTCATGTCCATTGCTTGTCTATTTCTCCCTGCTAGAATGTGAGCTCTTGAGAGCTGGGATCTTGTATTATTCACTGGTACATCCCAAGTGCCTAGAACAGTGAAAGGCACAGGTACACACTCTGTAAGCACGTGCTGGGTGGCGGGCGGGATGGCTGGCTGAGGGCCTGCTTGCCTGCAGAGTCTGTGTGGAGCCCAGCATTGCTGCCTGAGTCCCCTGCACTGCCATTGCTTGCTAGCTCCCCAACCAGACTGGGAGATCAAGGGAAGTAAGGTGGGGCTCACTTGTCCAGGTTCTTCAGGGAGAAGGGCTGTGTGGAGAAGCGGATGTAGCTGTCTCGGTAGAACCACACGGTAAGTGGGTTCCAGTCAGTCACAAGGAACCACTGTCTCAGGTCAAACTTGGTGCCAAAGATGAGCAGGGGCCGCTCAATATACTTCTGCACCACCCACTTGCCGTCCTTCATCATCATGGGGTTGCCGTCCACCAGCTTCAGCATCTCCTCCAGGTGGTCCATGCACATGATGCCTTAGGAGGGAGAGGATGGTCTGGGATCAGGCGGTCAGGCTTAGGCTGGGAGAAGGGCCAGGGGACCACAGGCAGCTCATCATAATCTCTCACCCCACAGAACTGACAGGGCAGAGCGGGTAAGGCTGCCTCCCTCAATCAGAACCCTGTTCCCTTTGGGAAAGCCAGGAATTTGCAAAGGATTTTTAAATTTTTTCTAATTAACCAGTTTTGTTTGACTGAAAAGGAATATATGCATGGATAAAAATTTAAATAGTATTGGGCTTTTTAAAAAGCACATGCACATATTATTCTCCCACCAATAATAAACACTATAAAACAAAAACAAAAATTAGTACAAAAGAGTATACAACAAAAAATATGTTTCCCCTAGGGGCAGCTAATTGCAGCTTCCAGGTGCTTATGGGTATTCTTCTGGGTTATGTGAGAGTGTATATCTATATGTGCCTTGGTTTCGTAGGATTGTATAAATTAAAGCATGTTAAGGATTTAGAATAGTTCTAGGCACATGGTGAGCATTCAGTAAATATTAACCCCTATCATTATTATTACTTGTAGAATAAATTTCTAGCCATAGATTTGCTGGTTTCAAGGTTATGTGCATTTTTCATTGTATGTTGCCAAAGATGTTCTACCAACTGGCAGTGCTGGCAAGAGTATGAGACTGTCTTTGCCCACATCCTACCCAACACTGGGTTTTTGGTTTTTTTTGCCTACCCCACCCCCTCAGCACTGTTGATTATTTATTTATTTTAGCCATTCTCCTAAGTAAAATATGGCATCTTATTTTAATTTTATCTGATTCTGAGGTTATCTTATGCTTATAAGGTATCATTTTAATGCCAGTAAATATCATAATCATCTTATAAATGAAATATACACACTCACAAATCAATCTCAATACTTCATTATTTAAGTCCAAAAGCAGCCTGATCACCTGCCAATGCCACAGAAAAACTTGGGCCTGATTTCCAGACCAGATCTTTTCTCAAAATGGCCAAATCAATCACCAGGATTCCCAAGAACATGACACCTTATATATCAAAAAATTAAGATTCATCCTCTTTGACCCAGCAATTTCATTTCATTTTATCCTAAGGAAATAAATGGAAAAGGCCACAAAGATATCTGCACAGGATGTTCATCATAATGTTGCTTGTAATAGCAATCAATAAATGAACAAATAAATAGGAAGAAACTGGAGTCCATCTAAATATCCATCAGAAAAGGATTAGATAAATCCATGAAGGTACAGCCAAACAAGATTAGACCATGCAGCTGTAAAATAGAATGAGGTAAGAGAGTACATCCTGTACTTTTATATAAAAGTGATTGATTGATTTATTGATTATAGACAGTGCCTTGTTTTGGTGCTTGGGCTAGAGTACAATGGTAGTTTCCAGGTACTTATGGGTATCCTTCATCATAACTCACTGCAACCTCAAACTCCTGGGCTCAAGTGATCCTCCTGTCTCAGGCTCCCAAAGTGCTAGGATTACAGGCATGAACCACTACTCCCAGCCTACATAAAATTTAAAAACAGGCAATCTATGGTATTATAAGTCAGGATAGGAGTTACCATTGTGGGGAGGTAGAGATTGGGAGGAGGCTGAGAGGGGCACTCTGGGGTGCAGGTAATGTTTTATCTCTTGACAAGGGGTGCTGTTTCCATGAGTGTTTTCACTTTATGACAATTCATTGAGCTGTATACTCAAGATGTATATCCTTTTCAATGAAGTATATCATATATATACTTCAATTAAGTTTCTAAAAAATAGAGATGAAATGTTAAAATTTGGTGCTGGGTATACAGAGATTCATTGTATTGTTCTCTCTACTTTTGAGTATGTCTGAAAGTGCCCATAATAATGTTATAAACAGAAGAAAAAAAAAAAAGATTGGCCAGGCACAGTGGCTCACGCCTGTAATCCTAGCACTCTGGGAGGCTGAGATGGCAGGATTGCTTGAGCTCAGGAGTTCAACACCAGCCTGAAGCAGAGTGAGACCCCATCTCCACTAAAAATAGAAAAATTGCCCAGGCATCATGGCATGCACCTGTAGTCCCAGCTACTTGGGAGGCTGAGGCAGGAGGATCTCTTGAGCCCAGGAGTTTGAGGTTGCTGTGAGCTATAATGATGCCACTACCCTCTATCTACCCAGTGAGACAGAGCAAGACTCTGTCTCAAAAAAAAAAAAAAGATCTAGATATACTAAAATGGAATGATTTCCAATATCTATGTTCAAAAAAAAAAGAAAGACTCTGGGAGGCCGAGGCAGGAGGATCACTCGAGGTCAGGAGTTCGAGATCAGCCTGAGCAAGAGCGAGACCCCGTCTCTACTAAAAATAGAAAGAAATTATCTGGACAGCTAAAAATATATAGAAAAAAATTAGCCAGGCATGGTGGCGCATGCCTGTAGTCCCAGCTACTTGGGAGGCTGAGGCAGGAGGATCATTTGAGCCCAGGAGTTTGAGGTTGCTGTGAGCAAGGCTGACGCCACGGCACTCTACCCCAGGCAGCAGACTGAGACTCTGTCTCAAAAAAATAAATAAATAAAAAATAAAATAAAAAAAAAGAAAGGTACAGAACAGAAATGAGTCATAATAACTGATATGGAAAGATATAGTAAGTGAAAAAAGGAGACTATGTTTTTGTTTAAAATAAATTATACATAAACACACAGACATACTCTCTCCAAATGCTTAGAAGAAAGTATAGAAAAAAACACACCAAAAGGTTAACAATAATTATCTTAGTGAAATCAAGGGTGGCTATTGCTTGCTTTTTTTTAATAATAAACATTTTCATAATTGGAAAACAAACAAACAAAAAAAACTATTTCTAAGGTAAAAAATGAAAAAAACCCAATGCTGGTTTGACATGACATCCTCAAGAGGAGGAGCGTCTCAGTGTCTGGAGCTGCAACAGCTTCACTTGGGCATAAATAAACTCATCTAAGAGCAGTATTTGGAGAGACCTGGCACCATCTGTTTTCTGCATCTCAGGACACGACCCCAGCTTGCTGCCTCTATTTAAATTCCATTCATACTTGGCTAAGCAGCCAGAATAGTAGCTAAAGATAGCAGTTACTATGTAAAGGCACAGGATCTAAGTACTTGACATTTGTTATGCTCACTGAATCCTCTTGGGCAGGTGCTGGCCCCGTTTGACGATGAACATGAGGCACGGAAGAGGTGAACTAACCTGCCCAGGGCCTTACAGATAGAAAGATGCAGAGCTTGGGTTTGAACCCAGCATCCATGTCCTATGCTGCACCCCACAAGGATGCACTGGTCAAATCTAAAAGCCCTTAGATGACAAGCATCTAACTTCACATGAGTGTCACTAATCCTACCTAAAACGTTAATCCAAACTCTGAAGGGAGGAGAGGAGGGGCTGGAACCATCATCACAGCAGCCCACGTTTATGGGGTGATTACTCTGTGCCAGCACTGTGCCTTTAGATGCACCTCTTCATTGAATCCTCACCTCCCAGGAGGTATTATTGTCATTCCCATGTCACAGATGAGGGAACTGAGGTTCAGAGAGGTGATATATTAATAACTTGCTCAAAGTCACACAGAATATTAGTAGCAGAACTAGGATTCACGAACCCATGCAGTCTGGTTTCAATAGAGCCTGCACTATTAACCTCTCCGTCCCCCAGTGGGGGAAACAGGTAACGGGGTGCTGGTGCAGGAAGCAGGGGCTGACCCCTACCTCGTCCACGGGACTTGGCTCCTGGCTTCACAATCCAGACGTTGCGATCCCCTTCCATGTCGATCTGGGGTACCACGGCCCGCAGCTGCTGCAGAATGTCCTCACAGCGCTGGACCTGAGTGTCTAGATGCCTGAGTTCTGCCCCCTCACTGTATGGAGATGATGGGACTTGGGACGGCTGGGACTGGGGGCAGGTGGGCGGACAGGGCCAGGGGAGACACAGGCCCCCCAAGGCCATGGTCCAACCAGCCTTGGTTACGCCCTCCCCCTACAGATCCAGTAATGTTCCTCTCAAACCTCTGTCCTCACCCTCAAGCCACCTCCCAAATCCCAACCTGCCCAGACTCCAGGAATGAGGAAAGTTGAGAAAATTCCATTTACTACACCCCCCCCAAACTCCAACACTCCACCTCTGCTACCTCCCTTCCGTCACATTGACACTGCCATTGGCAGAATTCAATCATTCCGGCTCCTAATGATGCGGCACCACTGTATGCCAGGCACTGGGCCAGGGTTTTCCATGTAGTATCACTAATCTTCTCAAAGGCTTTGCCAGGGAGGTATCATTGGTCCCATTTTAGAGAAATGTAAACTGAAGCCTGGAGAGTGAAGGGACTTAACCTAAGGCCACACATTGCGTTGAGTGGCTTAGCCAGGATTCAGACTCTGTCCTGCCTGACTCCTGCACCCGTGTGTTTCTTGGGGTTCATTCCCCTCCTAATCTGTGCCTAACGCTGGCTGACAGTTGGGCCCCTTCCTCGTCTAACTCCTTTCAGGCCCATTGGTATCACACCTCTCCTGGCTTTGTTCTCTCCTCGTCATTTACCCCCGCCTGACACATACACGGTTTGCTTATTGTCTGTCTCCCCCACTAGAATGTAAGCTCCGTAAGAGCAGAAACATTGTTTGTAATTATTTTCTGTTGTATTCCCATCCCCAAGCACTACACCTGGCATTTACCGGGTGTCCCTAAAACTTTGTTCAATGAATGAATGGTTGGCTAAGTAAATACTTTGGCAGGAGCTTGCCTTGGCAACTGGGCTGCACAGACGGGTTCATGGTTCATGGACAAAGAAGGACCTGTTCTCTACAAGGCAGAAAATGTCCTGAACTAACCCAAGTCACAAAACACTGCAGATGGCTGCCTCATCCAAACTCTCCCATTTCTCTTCTTCTGACTGAATAGGAAGGAAGCCTCCACTAGATGCTAACCTCCCATTAGCATCTTAGCCTCTTGAATGTCTCTGGCCATGGAGAGAGAACTTCTCTCTCTTTTAATGAGGAGGCAGCAGCCATTGGGGCAGTGCCAGCAACAGGGAGAGCCAGGTGAAGGGGACTTGGAAAGGTCTCCCAGGAACATTCACACCTAAGTCCTGACAAACTTTTCAATGGTCCATGGAATCAAGTATCTGCTCAGTAAATCTGTGATGTGGCCCAGGAAAATGTCACATGCGGGAGCACATGTAATTTGAAAAAGTATGTTCAATATGACAATATAATTTTATATTTAGCAAAAAGAAAAAAACCCCAGTATTTTTGTGGAAAGTCAACCTTGATAAAAGCCTGGCTGGTGAGGCATGGCTTTGTTTTTTAAAAGCTGAGAAACATAGCAATAAATATTGAATGAATGCATGCATGCTGGTTATCGGTAGTGAACCCCTCAACACTGGCTGTCTGTTGTATGATGCAATATTTTATGTAATCCTGACATTGGAGACATTCCTGCAGCCTTCTAGAACTTGCCCCACACTGGAAATGAAAAGGACTCATGTACTTCACACCTGATGTTCTAATGCAGCCTTGATAATTCTTAATCTAAGAAGGGTAACTTTAAATTTTCTCCTGCTAAGGGGAAAGTATAGGGTCACCTAGCTGTCATTTTCTGACATTTAGAAAAGATACAAATGAATTCTTTGCTAATGATGTGGGTTTGCAGCTTATGTCCTTCATTCAAAGTTCATTTATTAGTTCTTCAGCTTCCTCTATGGGGTAATTAAATTTGTCCATTCCTTTCTATTAACATCACCCCAGCTGAGACCCTTAGCACTCCCACCTGGCCTGTCACAAGCCTCCTACCTTGAGCTGTGTCCCCCTTGACAGAAAGGACTGTGTTCCATTTCTGGAGCCCGGCAATGCTTGGCACGTAGGAGATGCTCAAGAAATGCTTGCTGAGTGCTCTCCTGCCTTCAGGGCCCTTCTCCCCCAAGTCCTTCCTATACGCTTCTGCTGAATGGAATCTCCCTACAGCAGTACCAGTGTCATCTTGATCTTCCCTTCTCCTGCCCAAGAACCTTTGTCCAAAGTGTGTTCTGAAAACACTACTTCTCAGGATGCTGGGACTTGGAAGGAGGGCACTGAGCTCACCTGAGTCCAGGATATGCTTCTCCCCTCGACCCTACTTTCCCCCTCCTTCTCTGAGAGGTTTACACCACCAATAGGTTCTGAAAGGTCCTGCATCAGAAAGCCTGTTTAATTAACTTTGCTTAAGCTAATGTTTTCTAAATTTCATTGACCACAAAAGCCCTTTTTTCATAAAACCTACTTACTTCCCATGGAATTAGCATCCTGTGCAACGCACTTTGGGCAATGATCTCCAGGAGAAAAGCTTAAATGACTTATATTCCTACTTTGCGAGTGCACACTATGAGCCTGTGCTGAGCACCCAATACAGATATCCTGCCCAATCCCATCTTCGAGGCAAACATCATTTTTAAATCCATTGTGTGTTTGAGAAAAGTAAAGTTCAAAAAGATTAGTGATGTGCCCAAGGTTACAAAGCTTGGAAGTTGCAAAGCCAGAACTTGAACTAGGTCTACCTCACGGCACAGGTCATGAGGTTAGGGACTATGCTGTGCCAAGAACCAGGAAGAGAGGTTTGGGAGTCCATGAGGGTTCCTGAGCAGAATAGCAGAGTGAACAAAAGAGGGAGGCTTGGGGAAGAGGTGGGGGCTGCGCTAGACCGAGAGGGTCTTTCCCTAAGCACCTGCCCATGGCCCACGGCCCTGGCTACAGAGGTACTCACTGGACCACTTGGTAGTA
The DNA here is from genome assembly GCF_041146395.1 of Eulemur rufifrons. Lineage (NCBI taxonomy): Eukaryota > Metazoa > Chordata > Mammalia > Primates > Lemuridae > Eulemur > Eulemur rufifrons. The sequence continues at coordinate 188,350,853 of NC_090989.1, read as the reverse complement.
GCGCTGCAGGAAGAGAGACCAGCCCTCAGGGCTAAGATACAGCGGGGCCTCCAGGTCTTTGTCGATGTCCATGTGAGCCAGGTTGCTAAGGTGCTCCTCGCATGCACACAGAGCTTCATCCACAAATTCTGGGGACACTGACACTAGCTTTTTTCCCTGTTTCATGGGCTGCTTGTCTCCTGCAGAGATAGGGAGGGCCCTGTCACTATCCCACATCAAGGCAGGTCACCTGACACATGCCACAGCCCTCACTGTCCTGAGGCCTGTCACTTACCCTAAAGACACCTGAGGCCCAGCATGAACCTAGATAGATCCCCTACTGCCCTGGGATTTGTCACTTACCTGAGGCTTCGCTCTAAATGCACCTATAACTCTAGCACTTGCCCTTGGCTCCCACTGTCCCAGGACCTGTCACACACTTGAGGCTCCACCTTCAATGTCCCCAAGGCCTCCCAGCACCTGTAGACCCAGCACACACCTGCAGCCTCTCTGCTCCTGGGACCTCTAACACACCTGAGGCTCTGCCTAAAATGCATCTGGGAGCCTTGGCTGGCTCAGATGAACCCAGATGAACCCAGTTATACATGAACCCCAGATGAACCCAGTTATACATGAATCCCTCTCCCCCAGATCTGACATGGCTTCTTAAGTCCACACATCAGAAATCCAGACTCCCTTTCAGAATCCTGACATACATCTACAATCCTTAGCCCACTGAAGCGCTAACCTACATGTGCAACACTACCACTGCAAGGCCCTGACACCCACCTGAAAGTGATAAACCAGGAACTGACCCCTTGCTGGACCTGATGCACAGCCACAGCCTTGACTCACCCCTGAAAATCCTGATGCACAATGGACACCCTCACACCCCTGGCAGCCTGACCTATACTACAGGAGCTTAAGCATGGGGTCTCTGGCCACACCCAAGCCCCTGTGCCCCTGATCCTGGCACAAAACAGTCTTCCTTGTATGTGACACAACCAGGAGCTAGCAATGGGGAGGTCTCCCTCTGGAAGAGGCAGGGCTTTTCCTCATCCTGTGGAGCTGCCCCTTCCCTGAATCCCTCGCTGATGGGTCCTTGGATTAGAGGACTAGGGGTGTGGAGGTAGGAGCTAAATCTAGAGAGAAAAAGGGCAAGCAATGGGTTGGGCTGCCAAGCAGTGATAGCGAGGGTCCCTTTGCATCCCCCTCCACTCCCAGCTGCTCCTTCAGGCACAAGGGGTCCTCAAGCCACGTGTAAACTGCCTGGTTTCACTGCTTCCCCCTCCTCAGAGACCTGATGGTCACGGGCAGAGATGGATGTGTCTTCTAAGTCTGTCCTCCCTAGGGAGCTCGGCCACATGCCAGGCCCATGGGAGGGCTGAGTGAGGCAGTGGAATGATTAACAAATGGATAGGAAGACGGGTGTGTAGGTGGCTGGGTCAGAAGAATGGATGAGTGGACGGACCGGAGGATAGATAAGTGGTAGATAGGAGGATGGAAAGGCAGGTGGATAGATGGGCAGATGGACCTGTGGAAGGACAGGCAGGAAGATGGGGAGCTGATGTCAGGTAGATGAACAAGATCTCCCGTTGGTGGATAGGTAGGTGGATGGGTGACTGAATGGATGAGTAGATGGATGGATGGAGAGATGGGTGGGTGGATGGATGGACAGGTTGGTGGGAAGGGTGGTGGACAGGCAGATGGATGTGGATAATACATAGATGTGTAGATGAACAGGTGGGCAGGTAGATGACTAGATGGGTGGAAGGGTGGATGGGTGGTAGGATAAATGGGTGGGGGAGTGGAGGTAACCATAGTACTTACCCAAGGCCTCTTCCTCTTCTGCCTGGATAGAGTACGACTTCCACTCAGACTTCACCACCAGCTTGAGAACGTTGCGGGCAGCTGTCAGCCAGAAGTCCTCTGCTCCCGGGGCAGGGGATACCCTGCTCAGCCCCTAGGCTCAAGGCCTGTTCTGGTTCCGGAACCTGATCATGACTGCCCCATTTTGGATCTGGAATCTGACTTTACCTTTTCTGACTCTAGAACTGGGTTAGAACTTGCTCTTGTTTCAGTTGTAGAGCCAGATTCCAAATCTGACCTGACTTGGCTCATATTCTGCCTTTAGAATCTTGCCTGGACCTGTTACCTGATTTATTTCTTGTTCCCAATCCTTTTTTTTTTTTTTTTTTTTGAGACAGAGTCTCACTCTGTTGCCCAGGCTAGAGTGCTGTGGCATCAGCCTAGCACACAACAACCTCAAACTCCCGGGCTCAAGCAATCCTCCTGCCTCAGCCTCCCGAGTAGCTGGGACTATAGGCATGCGCCACCATGCCTGGCTAATTTGTATATATTTGTTTAGCTGTCCATATAATTTCTTTCTACTTTTAGTAGAGACGGGGTCTCGCTCTTGCTCAGGCTGGTCTTGAACCCTGAGCTCAAACAATCCACCCGCCTCGGCCTCCCAGAGCCCAATCCATTTTTGATACTTATTCTAGCCTGAGAACCAGACCTTGGCCCAAATCCTATTTCAGATTTGTAATGCAATCTAAACGTAGCATTTAATCTGCATCCAAATTATGAATTTAAAACATATTCTGGAGTTGGAGCTTATTCTGCCTGAGAAACCCAAAGCCTACAGCCTTTTGTGGAACCCGATCCAACCAGTGGAACTTGACATAGGCCTGGAACCTATTCTGGATTCCAAACTCAACTAACTGACCAATGTTAGAACTTGCTCTAGAATATAAGCTAAGCTACCTAAGCTTTTCTGAATGTCAGGGTTAACCAAGCTAGGAGGCTCATTAAGGGAGGGCACATTAGGAAAGATAAGGACAGGGGAGAGAGATCTGCTGGGGTAGAGGAGGGCGTGAGAAGAGACCAGTTGCTCTCTGGTATGAGCCGGCGCTTTGGCCCTGGTCCTTCAGCCTGAGGGGCCCAGGCATGGGGCTGGGGGTCTCCTTACCTATGAAGGCTTTTTTGTCATCCTCAGCCCCCAGGCGGTAGCAGCGTGGGAAGAAGGAGTCGGCATCCGCCTCATCAAACCATGGCAAATTCCGGAGGTTGAGACATAGGCCCACCTATGGAGTTAGCTGCTGAGGGGGCAGGGTGGGACTTGCCCAGATAGCTCCAAGGGACTGCCCCACACTCAGCACACATCCAGACAGCTCGGGAAGACCTTGTCTCTGCCTCACTTGCTAGGCCTGACTTGCTCACATCTATCTCCATGTTTTTGCCTGGGCAGACCACTCTGCGGAGAATGCCCCACATCCCTCCTGTTCACCCTTTCACATTCTTAAAAAGCTGCCTCCTCCAGGAAGCCTCCCTGGCCTGCACCAATAATTTAATGGCAGGTCACAATTATATAGCCCTTCATCCTTGCTACAAACCCAGAAGATAGGCCTTAACTGGTATTCTCACATGAGAATAAGGAATGAGGAATGAGGAATGAGGAATGAGATTCAGAGAAGTGAAGTCACTTGCTAAGAAACCCATGTAAGACAGAATGGATCCATCAGCCAAATATCCTCTGCTTAGGAGCTAAGGGCCCTCTTGCTCACTGTTATTGGATTTGGTGTTTGTTCCAGCTCCAGATCCCATTTGAATCCTGCGGCCTGTTTCAGTCATTATGTCTAGATGTGCCAGATACCATGCAGGGGCTGGATTTGAACCCAGGCCTGTCAGACTCCAAGTCTCATCGAATTGTATACCTTCCCCTCTCCTGAGAATTCCCTCTTCCTGACAAGGATATCAGGGAGCAGGGTTGCCAGCCCAAGACTAGGGGGTGGAAGCTTCCCTGCCCACTCCTCTGGGGAGCCCACCTTTGTGGTAAAGGAGCCAGCTCGGGCATAGTGGTTTATCATCTGATCCTTGGAGAGGAAGCGACAGTCCAGCACGTCCCGCCGAGTGGTCCAAATGAAGTAGGGGGTCTCATTCCGAACCATGCGGGACTGGGGAGCAGGGAGGAGACAGAGACAGAGAGGCCAGTGTGGGCAGCATGGCCTTAGGCTGCTTCTCCCCACCCTGCTGAGCAAGGTAGGTGAACAGGAAGGAGAGGATGCTTCCAAGGTGCCTCCGGCCCACATGCCATCTTTGTGTAAGGCAAGAAAAGACATCTCTTGCTCCAGGGCACATGCTTGGTGAGCAGAGAACAGACCAGCCTTTCAGTATCCCTTTGGTTGCGTGTCCCTAAGCAGTGATGAAGCTGCACAACTAAATACCACATGTTGTTCTGGCCCAAGGCCATCAGTGATTTGCCCAGTGGCAGGACAGGACTCCAAGTTGATGGGCACACAGCATGTGACAAATGCTCTCTCATGGACCCCACCTCTCTCTAGCCTTCCTACAACTCTGGTGGTAGGATTATTAATAACCAACATTACCACATGCTGGGCCCTGTTCTAAGGGCTTTACATGTCCACTCATTTAATTCTCATCACAACTCCATGAAGTAGGGGCCACTGTTAGCTCCATCTCACAGTCGAGGGAACTGAGGCACAGGGAGGCTAAGTGACTTGCCCAAGGGTTCACAAGGTTGAGCCATATGACACTGCCAGTATTCAACCTTTCCTGACATACCGAAATGGCAATTTCATATAGTTCAACTTAGTAAGTGGTGGTGCCAAGGTTCGAACCTGTGTCCTCACTTCAGCATGCACGTACTCCACGCCATCATACCAGCTCCTTTCAGAGCTGTTTAAGCCCTTCCTTCCATCCTTCACTTGCCACGGGCAGAGGAAGGAGATGAACTATGGGGCTATTTGGAAAGGAGAATTGCCATGCATGGAGGCTGTGCCAGCTTCCGATACAACTGAGCAGAGTTCTGTGGGCCTAGCCAGCTTTCAGAGAAGCAATCAGTTTTTACTATAGATAGGGAAACTGAGGCCAAGAGAAGGAAGGACCTGTCTGAGGTCACCCAGCTGGATGGACACCAGTGCCCTCCTTCTGACTAGGCAGCCCCTGCCAGCCCCCTGGGCCCTCACCATCAGAGCATGTGTCCCATCTAGGTCATCAAATTCCAGTAAATCATCGAAGTTGAACAGCTGTGGTGGCCGGAACTCCTCTTCGTCCTCTGTGGTTGCAGAGCCCAGGCCTGATGAGGCCCCGTCCCTGCCCCATAGGTCCCTCAACCCTAGGACAGTGTGAACTAAAGGAAAGGGACTCAGGAGGGCAGCTTGTCGCCAGGGAGGGAACTGCTCACCATCCTCAGTGGTGTCACTATCACCCATCACTGAGCTATCCAGATCCTTCTGGGGAGGCAACACAGCGGTGCCTGAGTGATGGACCATCTTCTTCTCCACCCAGCCCCTCCGGCGCAAGAGACACCGGATCACTGGGTAACGGCCTTGGATCGTAAAGATCTTCTTCTGCTGTAAGGTGAGAAATGGATACTTGTTCAACAAGTATTGCCTAAGTGACAGACATAGGGGGTATAAGGGGGAATCAGACAGCTATGGTCTCTGCCGTCAGGAAATTTTAATATACCAGTAAGAGAAACAGATTATAAACAAGTAGATGAAAAAGATACTGTGGGAGAAATAAATAAAAAAATAAAAATAAAAAAAAACAAGTAGAGAAATAAATATGCATAGTAATAATGATAGTGCTAATAGCTAATATTTATTGAGGACCTATTATGTGCTAAGCACTTACATGCATTACTAATAATAATATGTATTTTTATCAGATACTGTTACCCCTATTTTACTGGTTATGAAACAGAGGCACAGTGAGGTTGAGTAGCTTGCCAAGGCCACACAGACATTAAGTTAAAAGAGCACAGATTTCAATTCAGGCAGGTCAGCTCCAGAAACTGCACACTTAACGGGGACTCAGACAAACTACTTAGAAATACATGGTCAGGGAAGGTTGAAAAGGAGCCATGCACCCACAGAGCTGGGCCAATGGCAGTTCAGGCAGAGGGAAAGCATGTGCAAAGGCCTCGAGGCCTTCAGGATGACAGATTTGGGCAGGAAAATCAGACCATGGTTTGAGACATAAATTTGAAAGGCTTGTAAGTTCTGTTGGGTGGAGATGCCAAGTAGGAGGCCAGATGTACAGGGTGTGGAGTTAGAGGCTGGGCCATAAAGGTCTGTGGGGTGCAGCACACTGACTGGACTCAGAGCCAAGGAGACAGGCAAAGGAGACTGGTGTAAGGAGGGATCCGGGGGCTCACTAATGTCCTAGGAACCTTCAAAGGCAACTGAAAAGCAGCAGCCAGAAGGGAGAAAGGAAAAGTAGGCGTGTACAGTCAGCCAGCCAAGGGGAGGGTGTGCGGGGCAGCAGTGTAGAATGACACAGGGTGCCCAACCAAGAAGGGGACAGGAAAGGACTTGGCTCCCTGGGGGTCACCAGTGATCTTGACTAGAGTGGTTTCCCGTGGAAGTGGGGAAGGGCAGGGAACCAGAACGGAGGGAGTGGGGGAGCAAATCCAGGTAAAGAAGTAGAATAGGGAGTAGACAATTCTGCCAAGAAGTTTGGCCTTGAAGGGAAGTGAAAAATGGGGAGGTAGTTGAAGATGGGCATGGGGGTCAAGTTTTTTGTTTTTTAAGGATGTGACAAAACAGTCGGAGGTAGGGGCAAGCACAGCCGCCCACAGGACCCTTTCTAAGCACCCCCCCCCCCCCGCCTCCTGCTCCGACCTTGACAGCTCTCTCCACGTGGATTTTGGCGTTTCTGAGCCGGCCCATGTGGTGAGAAGCCTTGGAGAATCCTCGCCAGAAGACAAGGGAACCTGCAGAAAGATATGGAGTAGGGGCGGGGTAGGCTGGGGCTTAGCCTGGGGTGTCTCAGCCTAGGATCTTTTCTGGCCCTGATACCCACGCCTCTTCCTCCACCCATCATCCGGATGCCCACCCTCTGCCGCTCTTCTACCAACCCCCATTCCCTCCATCCCAGTCTTCTTGTCCTCGTAGCCGCCGCAGGCCAGGGCAGGCGGACCGCTCTGGGCCTCACCGTCCTGAGGGGCGGGATCGTCCAGGGCCGGGCTGTGAGAGGGGACGAGAGGGTGGGGATCTGCAGCGCCCTGGGCGTGGGTGCCGGGGGCGAGCGTATCGGAGGCGCGGCCTAACCGGCGCGCAGAGGCGGGGCTGCCCGCCGGGCTTTTGCAGCCTGCGCGATCCTCCTCGGGCCGGGCGGAGGCGGGCCCGGGCCATGGCAGCCTCCCGGGAGGCAGGTAGTCTGAGCGGCGCGTCCAGGGCCACGGGGCCGCGGAACTGGTGCATGGCTCCGGCGGCTGCGGCTTCCGCGGCCAGCTGCACTCCGGGCGGCCCTCCGGACGGTACCAGGCGGCTGAGCCCAGGCGCGCAGGACTCAGCTCCCCCGTGCCCAGGAGCAGCGCCACGCCAGGGCCCTGCATGCGCCCCTTGCCGCGCGCCCTCCCAGCGCCCCAGAGCCCGCCTCCCCTCCGGGGAGGGCCCAGCCGAAGCTCCAGCTGGGCCCTCCGTTCCGAGGTCCCGCCCTCTGTTTGCTGTTACCTTGGAAACCATTCCCTGGGCAAAATCAGACAGCTAGTGGCGGGTTCGGAAACTGCCGTGGGCCTCAGAGCATTGGAGCGAGGGCTTTCTCCGGACTCGGGGCCTCATCTGTACCAGACCCTTTATGAGGGGGACACTAAAGGTGGAAGCGAACACTGGGCCACATTTTTACTAATGTCGTGGTTCTTTATCCAGCACTTCCTGTGCCAGCAGCCCTAGGGCTTGAGTCATTCCACAGTATTTTTAGGCACGGATGAGTGGTCCCTGACCTCATGGAGCTTACAGCCCAGTGTGGGGAAATAAAAAGCAAGTAACAAAGGAATAAAATAGCTACAGGTATAAATAAGGGCAGCGAATGAGCAATGAGCTGAAACCAGAAAAGGGGCACACTTTTTTTTTTTTTTTTGGGTAGAGATAGTGTCTTGCTTTGTTGCCAAAGCTGGAGTGCAGTGGCATGCTCACTACAGCCTCAAACTCCTAGGCTCAAGCGATCCTCCTGCCTCAGCCTCCCAAGTAGCTGGGACTACAGGCATAGTGCACCATCATGCCTGGCTAGTTTTTTAATTTTTTGTAGAGATAGAGTCTTGCAATGTTGCCCAAGCTGGTCTCAAACTCCTGGGCCCAAGCGATCCTCCTGCCTCAGCCTCCCAAAGTGCTAGGATAATAGGTGAAAGCCACCATACCGAGCCATGGGGATATACTTTAGATAAGGCGGTGGTCAAGGACATCCTCCCTGAAGAGGTGACATTTAAGCTGAAGGTGTAAATGCAAGAGTCAGGAGTCTCCAGGGGAAGAGGGGAGGGTATGATATTCCAGGCAGAAGGAAATGGTCTCAGCAACAGCCCTGAGGAGGTTAAGAACCTTTCCAGGGAGCTAAATGGCAGTCAGTGTCGCTGGAGGCAGGTGAGGCCAGATGAGCTCTGCAGAGCCTGGCAGATGGGCCTAGGGAAGGGTCCTTGGGGGTAGATATGAAAGCTGGGGAAGTATATGGGGGCAATGATACGGTGCAGAGCATACACACATCCCCATCAATAACCTGGAAATAGAAAAACAGATCATTTGAGTCAATGGAGGAAGAAATGAAATAGAACACTTATGCTCAGCCCCCAGGCGAAGATGTAAGTAACCTTTCTGGAGGCAGTGGCAAAGTATTATCCTCAAAAGTCACAAGGAAGATACAAATAAGGCTCCAAGATGTTTGATCATTTGCCTGAAAGAACACAATAGAGGCAGCCCCAGAATCCAGGTCTGACTCCAGAGCCTCACTCTCAAACCCCACGTTATCACTCTGACGGGTTGCCTTCCGGTCATGGAAGTACCAAACAGTGGCACTTTGAGAGGCAAACTCTAGCAGTGCCCATTCAGGCATCGTCCAGAGGAGAGTACCCTAGGTGAAGAACCCACCTTTGTTAGTCACCGGGTAGATCTACTCTTAAGTGAAGGTGGGATCCCCACCTACCTGTCCAGCTCACCCCAACCACTGAGACCACCTTTCTCAACCTGCCTTTGGCTAGTGACGGTGTTTCATAAAAAGCACACTCCCCAAGAAAGGATCCACTGATTGGCAACCACCCAGATTCTTCTCATTGGCCTGCAACTCTGGTTTTAGGGACTTTGGACCCCGGGAGATAGATCTGTGACAAATGAGGGTTGTGGTTGGCTCACCCAAGCAATGCTGTTCTGTGAGTTGTTGAGTAACCAGCTACGGTACCCTAGTAATCACCCAGCTTCACCATGAGCACCTTTAACATTCACTGCAAAGCTAGAAAATAACCATGTGTCCTAGAGGAAGGACACTTAATTCAGCAAGGCAGGATGGGGAGGTCACAGGGGTAATGTCATAAAGGGGATGATAGCTGTTCAAGTTGCCCCCACCCCCTCCCTCCTCCCTTTAACATTACCTTGTCCTCTCCCTCAAAAGAGACTCCCTTGGCCATCTGAAGGAATCCCTTTTGAAAGCTCAGCTCAAAGGCCAACCCTTCTTGAAGCTTTTCCCAACACCCTCTCCTGTAAATATCCCCGCTCCAGGGCCCCAGACTTGTAAAATTAGTATGACCCACTTCAGGCCAGGTGTAGTGGCTCACGCCTGTAATCCTAGCACTCTGGAAGGCCAAGGCAGAGGATCGCTTGAGGTCACAGTTCAAGACCAGCCTGAGCAAGAGTGAGACCCTGTCTCTACCAAAAATAGAAAAAAGTTAGCCAGGCACGGTAGTGCGCGCCTGTAGTCCCAGCTACTCGGGAGGCTGACGCAGGAGGATCGCTTGAGCCCAGGAGTTTGAGGTTGCAGTAAGCTATGATGATGCCATGGCACTCTACTCCGGGTGGCAGAGTCAGACTGTCTCAAAAAAAAAAAAAAGAAAAAAAGAAACACTTCAGTGCCCCTATTTACACACCTAGCTCTTTTACTGGACCCCCAAGTCCCTTCAAGGCAGGGATAATATTCCCCATGCCTACATATTGCAAAGTATCAAACAGCCCCAGATACTAGGCTATTTAACAACGAACAACTATTGTTCATTCAGGGCCTATGTGACAGGGGCTGTGTCAGACTGTTTACATTCATATCTCCACTTAAAAAATCGAGGCAGAGAATGTAAACAACTTGACCAAATTCAGCAACAAGGGTCAAGACTCAAACACAAGTTTTTTTTTGCTTTTTCCTTGTACTTCAAGGTATCACTAAGGTCTACCACTATCCAATAGAACTTTCTGCAATGATGGAACGTCTTCATATGTGCTGTCACATATGATTGGTACTAGTCAACTAGTAGCTGTTGAGCACTTGAAATGCTGCCAATGGGACTGAGAATTTTAAACTTTATTTAATCATAATAATTTAAGCTTAAATAGCCACATGCGGCTAGTGATTACTGTTTTAGCACAGGCAGAAGTCTCCCCTCTTGCTCACTGGCTGAGAGATTTGAGGCAAGCTATTACATCTACTGCTTGGAACCTCAGTTTCCTTATCTATGAAATGGGATCATCTTTTCTCTGAGGTTACCTATTGGCCCAAATGAGATCATTATGTGAAAAGCAGCAAAACTCTCTATATAGGCAGAGACACTTTCAGAAATGGATGGTGCCTGGACTGCAGTGAAAGAGGTCTCTGGGCTGGGGCCTTTGGCAGGGATAATGGTAGGATCAATACAGAGACAGTGTCTGGTGAAGAACTCTGGGCCCAAGTACCAGCCATATGGTCTTCGGGGGAAAAAAAGCCCCACCTCCCCCCTTTTCACATAACACACAGAGCACAGACCTCATGCAGCCCCAAAGGGGCAAGAAAAGACTTTAATTAGGGGAAGGAGGTCCACCAGAATCAGAAAAGGGACAGCGAGCGTGGGAGCAGAAGAGCCAGAGCAGGCAGGAGGAGGGCCTGGCCAGGAAGCTCTGGAGGACTCACCTCTCCACCTCTGGTGCAGGCACTGCACTGACAGACAAGGCGAAACAGTGGCCCCCCCCAAAGCGGGGAGGGCACCAAATGGCCCCTACAGCCAGAGGTCACCTGGCTTTTGAGTCCCAGCTCCTAGGCATAACTGGTGGTCACCAATTCACAGCCCTTGTCCCCAACCAGTGCTGGGTGGCTATCTTCAGGCAGAGCTTGGGAAGCTGGCAGAGGGTCCCCACCACTTATGCTGGGCCCAAGGAAGCTTGGGAATAAAAGGGCCCGGGAAAGGAACTGGAGTCTGAACCTCCTTCCCCCTGACCTGGGGTGGCATGGGGGAGGAAAGGTAGTCGCCTTCTGGCTCCAGGCCTGCCCAGACCCACAGCGACCAATAAGGTATAATTACTGGGACCAGTCACAGTCACTGGAGGTGGAGGCTGTTTGTTTAAAAAAAAAAAAGACAAAAAGGCTACAGTCTCCTACAAGCACAGAGTTTAAGTTCCAAGACATTAAAAAAAAATCCGTCCCGGCCCAGGGGACTGAACATCAGAAGCCAGCCTGACCAGGCACGTGTGGCCTTGGGGCAGGTCCACCGCTGCTTTCTTGCCCAGCTAGCAAGCACACCACCCCCCTCCCACATCTAATGCCCACCCCAGCCAGCTCCCCGCTGCCGCCGCCGCCGCTCTGGGGAGTGACTCCAGGACGCCTTCGCAGAGACACGGGGGAGTGTGGGGGAAAGGCCACGAGATCCAGCCAGATGGTTTAAAACTGTCAAAAGAACCAAGAGGCAGGGCATGGTGATTATTATTGTATCCTGGTGGGCCTGCTCTAGGGAGGTGGGCTGATCTGAGAGCTGCCACTGTACTCAGATCTCTGAGGGGCAGAGTTGGGTCCCAGGACACCCTATGGTCATGCTCTACTTCAGCCAGCATTCAGGAGTGGCCTGTGAGTACTATCCCCAAACCTAGTGCTAGATAAGGCAGAAAAACTAACAGTAATGAGGGCTTCTCCACAGCTGCCCTGGGCTGTGTCATGGAGGCTGCTATAAAGCTCTGTCAGTGTATTGCTTGGTGAACTGAGGTTGCTTGCTTTAGACATGGGGGCTCACATGCAAGTGGCTTAGGGACTCAGAGGGCCAAGGGGAAAAGGACCCAAGATCTGGAACTTTATGTCAAGCTCTGGGGGATCCTCCAACCAGGAAAGGCCCCTGAAATGTTTTCTGCCCTCACGTATCCCCCATGGTGTCTAGAACAGTCCTGGACACCTTACAGACCAAAGGTCGTGAACCAATGGCCCCATGGCTGAATCCAGCCCAAAGATGAGTACTGTTTGGCCACACAGTGTCTGAAAAAATATGAATTCACTGCCAACCTTGAAAACATGGGAGATGTCACATACAAATCCGTATTTGGGGATTCTCATGAGAAGTTGAGAAATGAAGCCACGATGGGCTGCAGCCATGTGGCATCAATCCTGTTCACGTGAGGCCTGCGCTCAGCAGGTCCTCACCCCACCCACACCACCCGCACACACTACCTGCCCGACCTTTGCGTACACCTGTTTGTGACCTCTGCCAGGTGCTGTGGTACTATCTTAGATCTTTGAGTCAGAAAACCCAGCTCCACATTCTGGTTCCTCTACTTCATGGCTGGGGGACCCTGGGCAGGTGACTTCCCTTCCACAGCCCCAATTTACTCATCTGCAAAATGGTGCGAATAACTGACTCAAGGATTGTTTTAAGTATTAAACGGGACATGTGAACATGCTTTTTTAGCTGTGTAATTCTATAAAAATGTAATTATAAATAAGTAAAGGACTATTGAGTGAGTGTGCCAAATATTAAACTGGGACAAGAGCTATTTCCCCTCACAATTCAATTCAGAGGCTTCCTGGTGCTTCGGCCACAAAATTTTGGTGCTACAGTGTATGGAAAGCTTACTATATACCAGATGCTACATTTTACATACAGGATCTCATTTAATGCTCAACCACTCTGAAAAGGAAATATTAATTAGTAGGTCCTCATTTCACAGCTTGGGAAACCAAGGCTCAGTTGAGAGGTTCGGTGACATGGCCAAGGAAGCCGTAGAGCCTGGATTCAAACCTGGTAGTCTGACTGCACAGCCTGAGTGAGTGGAACAACCACGCTGCTGTGTGTACACAGTACAGCTTTGTACACTGGCCACCCTCGGTATAATTAAACCCCAGGGGAAGCGGGTGTCATTTCCATTTTTAGGAATCTGAGCTTCTTCTAGGCTGGGTCTGCATGTACTGGTAGGAATAAACACTAAATCTACCATCTGGGGATCAGTCAACTCTGGGTGGAACATATCAACAAACCAAAGATTTGTTTGGAAGAAGGAAAGAAAAAAGAAGGCATGTCCTGAATATCTAAACAAGAACAACTATGTCATCAGTTCATCAATATAAACAATTCTCCCTCTTCAGAGGACTGCAGCCCTTTTGGTTAGAAAGGCACAATTTAAGAGGGATCTGGAGGACTTCAGCCAGGAAAGTGAGGGAAAACAGGTTAAAGAAAGCATGACTTTAAGACTGAGAAACAGATGCTGAAGTCTGTTTGAGAAGTGGAATTATACCATGATTGACTGTCCTATATTCCTAGAAAATTCACATGTGGACTTCACTTGCCTCACTTGGGCTTTGAACTAGATAAAGGTAAGGGCTTTATGGACATTCTACTTGTAGAAATGAGTGTCTAAGTTCCTATAAGAGACAACGAGGTGTTCCAGACATCCAGATATGGAAAATGCTCTACAGCTCTCAGAGATGAACCTCAGGTCTTCTAGCTCCAAAGCACCTGGCTGACCTGCCATGCACTAGAGGTGTTGGAACCACTTTCCCACCAGGTGCTAAGTTCTAAATATGACCCATGGCTCTAGAAGGAAATAGGAAGGCCCCTACTCACATTCTTGAGGAACTCCTCAGCCACAATGCGTGCACGGGCATTGACTGACAGCTTCATCTCACTGATCTCCTTGTCGATCTCCTCCATGAAGTGGATCACAAAGTCCACCAACTTGTGTTTGTACATTTGCTCTGTGTGGAAGTTGGTGATCAGAAAACTAATGTCATACCCCTAGGGAAGGAAGACAGTAGGGAGGAGGAAGAGAAGAAACAGGAGACAATTAATGCTCTGGGGACAGTTAGCTGGCCAAGTCCTCTACTTCACTCATCCACCTGCTTCCAGCAGACTGTGATCTTCTTGCCCTTCCAGTCAGCAGCCCACCTGCTCTGAGCACAGTGGGTGGGGCTGGGTAACGTCTAGGTTAGAATCAAACAACTGAACCCAGCTGTGAGTTTTTTGTATATAAGACATCTCTGGAAGACTATCTGTGGCACAAACAGTTCTGCATTCAGAATGAGTGAAGAGACTTGAAATTTTTTTACAGAACAATCTAGGCTGGGTGCCATGGCTCATGCCTGTAATCTTAGCACTTTGGGAGGCCAAGGCAGGAGGATCACTTGAGGCCAGGAATTCAAGACCAGCCTGATCAAGAGTGAGACCTCATCTCTATAAAAAACAGAAAGATTAGCCAGGTGTGGTGGCGCATGCCTGTAGTCCCAGCTACACAGGAGGCTGAGGCAGGAGGATCACTTGAGCCCAGGAGCTTGAGGTTGCAGTGAGCCATGATGACGCCACTGCACTCTAGCTCAGGCGACAGAGCAAGACCATGTCTCAAAAACAAACAAAGAATCTAATCAAACAACAGGGAACATTTAGTCCAGAGAAGAGATGATGTAGGAGAGGGGTGGCCTGAGGTCTTTTATTCCTAGAGGGTTGGAAGAAGAGCAATTTTATTTATTTCGGGTAGCCCCAGAAGTTAGATCTAGGACCTGAAGAGTAAATTTGGCTCAGGATGAGAACTTGGCCAACACATCTGACGTGTCTGATGATGGCATATGCTGGTCTGCATGGTAGTTGCCCAGTCACGGGGGATATTTTATGTTGACCTGGCAGGGGGTCTGTGGAAAGGATTCAAGTCAGGCAACAACTGACCCAATGTTAACTGTGGCTTTGAGAGACTGATTCGGTTGGTGGCAGAATTTAGAAAGGATTTCTAATTCACTGTGCTCCTTCTGCTACTAGACTGTAGGCTCTGGGAAGATGAGCAATGTATCTCATCGTTTTTGCCTTTTCTATGGTTGAGGTAGAACCAACTTCTCCTAAGCTTCTGAATCCCTCTGCTCCCACTCCAGCTGAGATAAAGGCCAACTCTCAACTTGGGCAGTGCATGCCCTACAGCTGGAGGAGTAGCATTCTTGGATGCAGAAACAATCCCAGGCCACTCAGTGACAGGTCCTGGATATTATGAACACATGGATCACAGGGTCTCACCTCTACTGGTTTCCTTCGAAGGATAAAGAAGTTCTCTGCTCGCATCATCATGAAGCGCATGAACTTGTGACATAAAATCTTCTCAATCTCATCAGCCTAGAGAGAGCAAAAGAGAAACATGTTGCTCTAAAGCTAACACCCTAGGCAAAGAATACCCAGTAGCCTGGTCTTCTGACCCCAGGCTTGCTGGAGACAGTAAGGTTTGGTATTATGATCAATCATGGCCTGAACTTTGAATTGTGGGGCACTTGGTTGCCAACTGAAAGAAGGGTCTACCTTAGAGCATCTCTAACTTAATGAGGCATTATTGTAATCTTGTCCTCACCCATTCCAGAGAGGTAATTCTGGCAAACTAGTCTTTTATCAACTCCTTCAGAGTCTACACTTATACTCAAAGCTGCCTCTCCTGCAAAACCATGCTTGTTGGCCAGGCGGCTCACGCCTATCATCCCAGCATTCTGGGAGGCTGAGGCAGAAGGATCACTTGAGGCCAGCCTGGACAATATAGTGAAACCCTGTCTCTACAAAAAATAAAAAAAATTAGCCAGACATGCTAACAGCATGTGCCTGTAGTCCCAGCTACTTGGAGGGCTGAGGTAGGAGGATAGCCTAAGTCCAGGAGTTTAAAGAATAAAGTGACCTATGATCTTGTCATTGCACTCTAACCTGCGTGACAGAGCAAGGCCCTGTCTCATACCAAAAAAAAAAAAAAGGAGTGCTATTCTCTTTCTCATTTCACTAGTGCTAAATTTCCCAAAGTGTGTATCACATACCACCCGGGGTTATCAGAGGTAACCTTAGGTGGTCTCTGCTTTATTAACACAGAACATCAAACAATCCCCAAAGTTTATCCCTTCTGAATTCTCTTTCAGTATTTCTAAAAGAAGACTTGGCAGCTGCATGCTAGTATGCCCACATCACCTCCCAACGCTTGTTAATCTTCCATTTAACAAAGAGAGCAAGCCTTAGGGTTAGAGTTTTCTGTAGGCAACAGTATGTAGTCTGAATTTAGTAACACTATTTTGTGTTTATTGTGTTTATTTTTAGAGTTGTCCTCCATTGTGACAAGTGATGTTGTTTTCCCATTTATGGCATAAAGTTTCTCTTCAAACAAGTTTAAATAAAAGAAAGTAAGTCAATTTAAAGAAATCTATCAAATAAATAACCACCCAAGTGGTACATAAATATGACAAAAATTATGGGGTGGTGGGAATGATAGGCATTTGTGAAACACTGCCTGAGGAAATGTAAAACAAACAGCACTAAGTCTCAGTTTCTGAGACTATGGCTATCAAACTAGTACTGGCAATGCTTTTATTTCTGAACTGGACTTACTCCTCATTCCTTAGGAATAGTTCTGTGACCTGACACTGAACTGGTCCCCCAGCCTTGGCTGCTACATTTCCTGCCTTCTAATCCAGAGCAAGGCCTCCTAGATGGGGTTTCTCTTTTTTTTTCTTCTACTGACCTGCTGAGTTTAGCAAATCATCTCCTGAGTACATTTAAGAAAGCAGAGCCCAGGTTTCCTGCACTCTGAATCTGGCATATTCATCTCTCAGATGGAGACCCCAGGCTTGGAAGAAAGCTCCTAATCTGGGCCTCCTCCGTGGTGAACTTACCTGTTTCACAGCGATGCTGACCCGGACAGAGTTGATGGAGCCCTCAATGAGTACCTTTTCCTTCTCATTTCTGCTGATAGTCACGGGCTGTAACAGGAGTTCTTTGCTACTCCTGAAAACACAATATCACAGAGGCCTCTGTAGTATAGAGGGACAGAACAGTCAGGGTAACCCCACAACAGATCCTGGAATCACTATCTGAGACCACAGAGTCCAAGGAGTAGAAGACTCACAAGCAGGGGTGCTCCAAGATGGGGGCCAGTAAGCGTGTTCTCCAGCAGAAAGAGCACAGGCTCTGGAGTCAGGGCGAAAAGGTTCTGAAATCCAGCCTCCTCTGTTACTTTCCTTGGGCAAGTTACCCTGTTGGAATCTCAATTTCCTCATTTGTAAAATGACTGACTCCTATTTCACTGGTGAGGACTAAGAGAGATCAAAAAGGGTCAAGTGTCTAATAGCGTGCCTAGCACATGGTAGGAGCTTTACAAAAGATATCTGATTTTAATAACTATAGGCTGAACATCTTTAAGCCAAAAATCTGAAATCCGAAATGCTCCAAAATCTAAAAGATTTTGAGAGCCAACATGACACTCAAAAGGAAATGCTCACTGGAGCATTTTGGATTTTGGATTAGAGATGCTCAACTGGTTAAGTATTCGCAAATATTCCAAAATCTGAAATCCGAAACACTTCTGGTCCCAAGCATTTCAGATAAGGGATACTCAACCTACATAGGCAAACTAATATACATTTAGGGAATCACGAACGAGCACCTGCCTAGAGATAAGGACAAGCCAACATTGAACAGTTTGGCCTCCTTCAATTATCAATCCAGAAGTGATTCAATTATTCATTACTGAGGTAGCAAAGGTCCTAAGCTGATGCCACTGAATCCCTAGATATCTGTAATGATAGTTAACTGTAGTGGTGGTATCTGTGAGCTGTTACCATTTTTAAATGCCTATCGGAAATCATATATGTTAAGCATGGCACTTCTTAACATCTCATCAGTTATTTTTTAAAATTCAAATCAAATCTTATCACTTGATGTGGTAACACAGCTTATCTCAATTATGTACGTCCCAGATTTTATTTTAAAGGTGAAAAAGAATAATTTATTTATAAAATGGAAAATACAGAAAAGAAAATTATTCCAAATATGGAACATTTTGAGTACAGGGTCGGAGGGTCTAGGCTGGTAAGGAAAAAAATCCTTGATCCTTAAATTAGAAAAATATGAAGATGGCATCTCAGATGACTAAATTCTCCAACTACTCCTTAAACTGCCAGTGGGTTCAACAATACCTCAGGATACTTCATAAACAGCCCTGCTCCGAGAAGTCACATCATGTGTAGAGCATCTTGGCTTCTCCCCTGGGTTTTGTCCTGCCAACCCAGTGACACTATTTTTGTAACTCCAAATTGGGAACCACTGTTCATCTGGCAATAAGACAAAATGTCAACTGTAGCTGTCCTGACAACTCCAGGATGTAAGCTCATGACACCTTCTAGACAGCAGTCATCCCTGTGTGCTGCACCCCTTCTCCCCACCCTAACCACTGACCTTTTCTTTTCCTACCTGACTTCCACTTCAGGCTTGTTGTGTCGTTCCACAACCTGAGAGGAGAAGTTCTCCAGGCAGAGGGCAGCCTGCAGTGTGGCCCGCACGGCGCTCAGGTAGGGGCGGAGAGTGGCAGTCTGCAGGAAAAAGCCCAAGACGTGCGAAAGATCAAAACGTGCCTCACCAACACCACTGGCCCCCTACTCCAGGTCCCATGGAGCCAGGCAGTACTAAGGGTACCCAGCTCTCAGACACCACAGACTAGGCACTTTGAAGATTGCCTTTCAGTCCAAGTCTAGAGCAGTGGTTCTTAACAGGGTACAATTTTGTCTGCCAAGAGACATCTGGTAAAGTCAGGACATTTTTGATTGTCATGACTTGGGCAGGAGGGAGGTGCTACTAGCATTGAGTGGATAAATATCCACTCAACATCCTACCACGCACAATAAAGAATTATTCAGCCCCTAATGTCAACAGTACTGAGGCTGAGAAACTCTGGGCTAGAGGCATACAGGTGAATGGATGATTGTCCTCAATCTATCTATTAAGGCAACAAATGGATAGGTTTACTGTTTGCCAGGCACTAAGCAAGCTGGGAAATCAAACATTATCTTCAAATAACCCAACTGGGTGGAAGAGATAGAGAAAATAACTGATACAAAGAAGGATAAAATGTGAAATATTTAGATTTACAAGTAATCTATATTTGCAATAGAAACTGGCTTTGAATTGAAGATGGAAATAGGATTAGGAAGATTTTACAATGAGAAAAAGGAGAATAAAGATGCTCCTAGTAGAGGGATCAGCTTCTAGCTGTGGTCAATTCTTTATATTTGGCAAGTTCTTTTTCACCTCAGGGCTTTAACATCTATTTATGCTGAACCATCTGTGTGCAGGAATTTCTCCTCTCTCTCTACCTAAGTCATCCTTCAGATCTCAGTTTATTAGGGACAGCCTCTTTCTTCCTCAGAGAGGCCTTTCTTAACTTCCCCCTTCATAGCATTTATTACAATTTACAATGACACATCCTCCTTGTTTCCTGTAAAGTGATTGCTCCTTCACTAGACTGTAAGCTTCATGGTCAACAGACCATGTCTATTTCATTCACATTTATATAATCTGTACCTAGCTCAGTGCCAAACATATACAGTGTCTTACTCATTTTCTGTAGAATAAATGAATGGAGGTAATAAGTAAGGTTAGTATAATACAAAAGGGCATCAAGAGTTCCCAAAGTAGTAACGAATACAATGTTTCTGTATAGGGGAAGCATTTTAGATTCAGTAGATGAGGTTGCAGTGGTAGGCTGGGATAAGGTCATGGGGAATCTTGAATGCCAGACCACTCAGTTTAGCTTTTATTTTAAGGTGGTAAGGAACTATTGGGGCTTTCTGAGGAGGAAGTTATGTGACTGCAGCTGCATGGTGGCTCTGTGGCAAACGGATTGGAGAGGGAAGTGAGATACAAAGCAGAGAGGGACAAGCAAAGAATATCACAGGGTGTGGATAGATGTAGAGGATAATTGAATCGAAAAATAACTCCCAACAAATTGTGGTCTATCCATACAATGAAATACTACTCAGCAATAAGAAGGACAAACTACTGATACACACAACATGGATGACTCGCAAATGCATTATGGTAAGCCACGCCAAAAAGCCTACATATTGAAGAATTCCATTTACATGACAAGCTGGAAAAGGCAAAACTATATAGGAAGAAAAAATCAGTGGTTGTCTGTGGTGGGGAGAAGGGGAAAGAAATGATTACAAAGGGACTTGAGAAAAGTTTTTGGGGTGATGAAAATTTCTTTATTTTCATTATAGTAGTGGTTACATGACTTTTTCTTTTTTTAATCAACTGAGTCTGGCCATGTTGCCCAGGCTGGAGTGCAGTGGCTATGCACAGGTGTGACCACGGTGCACTACATCCTCCAACTCCTGGGTTCAAGCAATCTCCCGGCCTCAACTTCTGGAGTAGCTGGGACTACAAGTACGCACCATGCCAGGCATGTCTTGGTCAATACTCAGTAAACCTAAAAAGGTTGAATTTTAGGTGGCCAGCCTTGTGACATCTGCCCTTTCACGAATAAAACAGTCTCACATAATAACTCAATAAGCTTGAATTTTAAAAAAAGAGGCATGTCATCAGTCAAAAAAACAACCACCACCAGGTTTCTAGCTGAGGTGTGAGGTCACAAAGTTTGCCAGTGTAGGGAAGACAGAAGGAAGAACAAGGTAGACTGGAAGATGAGTTTTGAACTAGAGGTCTAATTGCAGGGTGTCTTCAAGATATCCAGGCGAAGCCTGAAAGACAGCTGTGAAGGCAGATTGAGGAGTCACCAGAAAGCAAGTCATCAAAACATGGAGACTAGACAGGTATTACCAGCAACGGTGTGAAGAAAAGGAGGTGGTAAGCCAAAGTCACAACTCAAAAACGAGAATTTCCAGGAAGAGAGGCATCAGCGTATCAGAGCTTACACAAAGCAAGATAGACACGGTTTTTTTATAGTTCTGACCAGGAAAGGGCCCGAGTGGAGGCAACACAGAAGAGAACCTTCCGTGGGGTAGAGGCACGGCTGGAGGTCCCGAGAAGAGTGGGGATAAGGAAGTGTGGACACCGGCCTTGGAAAACTGTGGGGTCAAAAAGGCAGGAAAGGACAAGGGGGTGTATTTAGTGAAGCTCTACTCTGGACGGGGAGGTGGCCTGACTGCATGCCTCAGCAGCTCTGCGAGTGGCTATAAGGCCTACTACGTGCCTTCGAGGCGCTCCCACAAGCCTATGAGGCCCCACTTCCGGCACCCTCCCTGCTTCAGGAATATTCCCTACCTGCCCCGAAGGCCCGACTGTAAAGCCGCTCTAAGGCCTGTTTCTTCCCAGAGAGTCCTCCTGCTCGCCCCCTTCTCACTTCGGGCCCCCGCCCCATCCTCTTTCTCCCACCCTCTTCGTGCCCCCACACCCCCCGGCATCCCTCGGCCCCAGGCCTCCGCGGCAAAGCCGCATCTCCCCCCGACCCACAGCCTAGAGACACAACAGCAGGGGGTCCCTGCCCGGGGTCCGGCTCTCTCACCATCGCGGGCGCTGGCTGGGCCGGAAAGCGGAAGTGCGGAAGTGGCCAGCTTCGCGACGGCGGCCCTTTCGCAAGGAGCGCAGCCGCAGTCTCCGCCCGGACTTCCGGGCGGTACCACCTATGTCCTGAGTGGGGGGGAGAGAGACCCTAGGAACACTTGGCACCTCAGGAAATTTTCTTCCTAGGATTGTTCTGCCATTTTAAACTCTTCAG
This sequence comes from Eulemur rufifrons, assembly GCF_041146395.1. Taxonomy (NCBI): domain Eukaryota; kingdom Metazoa; phylum Chordata; class Mammalia; order Primates; family Lemuridae; genus Eulemur; species Eulemur rufifrons. The sequence continues at coordinate 188,329,194 of NC_090989.1, read as the reverse complement.
CGTGACCCTATATGCAAGCTTCTCCAGGTTACTTTGCAGCTCTCGTTTGTGCCTTTGGCCTTCTTGTCGCCTTTTCCACAGGCTCCCCTAGTCACGCAATGGTACAGCCCGACCTCTGGTTGGGCACCAAATTAGGACAAGCCGAGGCGGAGGAGCCTTTCGTTTCTTCCGGTTCTGCGCCCCCATCCCTCCCTCCGGCCCCTCCTACCTGCAGCCCCGGGGCCCGTCTGCGTTCGCCGAGGCGCAGAGGTCTGGGCTGCCGAGCCCCGCCCCCCAGGCCCGGCTGTTCCCTAGGGTTTGCCGAGGCATTCCACCCTTACCCCACCTCCAGTGGGCTCGCCTGCGGCCGCCTTCCCCTCCCCCGCTAACCACAGTGGCCTGGTCCTCGCCGTCTCCCCGCCCCCGCGCCAACTGCAGGCGGCCTGCCCATAGCCAGTTCCTGGGAGGTTGCTCCGACCGACCGGAACTCCCCGCCCCCTCCCGCGGCCCCGGGGCCGTAGGAGGCCGCAGTGAGGAGGTAGAGGAGGCGGGGGCCGCCTTAGGGTATCCCTAGAGGACGGGGACCCTGAAGGCGGGACATTGGGCGACCCCCGGGTGAGGCCAGCCTTTAAACAGTCCCCCTTCTGTGCCAGACACTGAACTGGGCTCTTGACGGGCATCATCTCTTAATCCTCAGAACGTCTCAGGGAGGTAGGTACTGTTGTTATCCCCATTTTACAGTTAGACTTTTTGTGGGGAAACAGACTGAGACTTCTTTTGTTTCCATTTTACAGATGGAAAATATAAGACTCCAAAAGGTTAAATAACATGTTCAGGGGCACATAAGTAGAGAATGGTAAAGCCTGGGCTTGAACCCAGGTCAGTCTGGCTTACCAGCCTACGTTCTAAGTCACTATTAGGGACATAGAGAAGGAGGAAAGGTGAGTGGGGGGAGACAAGGAGGCTGGGAGGCAGAGAACATTGTAAGAATGAGGTACTTGAAACAGGTTTTATAGAACCCAAGAGGAGGAGAACAGAAGGGAACAGCATCAGAAAGACAGAACATAGTGGCATATCATGGTGACTGGGAATGTGGACTCAAGACTACTAGGGTTCAAATTGCATCTCAGAAGCTAGGCGTGTACCCACCCTTACAGAGTCTCAGTTTCTTCCTCTGTAAAAAGGGGATCACAGTGGTTCCCTGGTCATGGAGTTGGATGAGGAATTCAATGAGATAAACTGGTAAAGTGCTCTGCACCTAGCTTGGCGGACAGCAGGTGCCCTGTGAGTAGGCACTGTGCTATCAGCTTTGTTGGTAAGAGTGCTGAAGCCTGGCTTTCTTGTTGAGGCTGTCCCTGGAGAGAAGAAGCCCTTGGGCTTGTCTCATACCATTTTGTCTCCCACCAACAGCCCTTTCCTCTCCAGTTCCACAGAGTCCCATTTCCTGGGCCATGAGTGAGTTGAAGGACTGCCCCTTGCAGTTCCACGACTTCAAGTCTGTGGACCACCTAAAGGTCTGTCCCCGCTACACCGCAGTTCTGGCCCGCTCTGAAGATGATGGCATCGGCATTGAGGAGCTGGATACCCTGCAGCTGGAGCTTGAGACCCTGCTCTCCTCTGCCAGCCGGCGCCTGCGCGTGCTTGAAGCCGAAACCCAGGTGATACCCCAAAGAGGGGACATCACCAGAGATGGACTATGACAAGTTATGGGATGGGTCATTGAGTTAGCCCTGTCTGCTGAGGCCTGGGGTACAGAAGCTTATGGCGAAAGAAGAGAGACCCAAACTGGGCTCGTGTGACATGTAAAATACACAAGACTATGCATGATTTACAATTCACTGAGCTTTTATTGACGCTCCCATCCCCCATTGTGTTCTGGGTCCTATACTAGTCATTAGGGAGAGGTAATTAGGACAATTTTGGTCATGAGGGACCTTGCCAACTAAAGGGAGGGGGAGGTCAGGCAAATACCAAGTGATATGTTATGGTTAGGGGTACTAGAGAACTAGAATGGGGTGACCTGGATTTGAATCCTGGCCTAGGCACTTGCTAGCGTTGCTGTTTCTTAGCTTTGTGACTTTGAGAAAGTTACCTCATGTCTCTGAGTGTCAGTTTCCCTATCTGCAAAGTGGACTAAATAGCAGGACCTACCTTAGAGCTTTTGTGGGGATTAAAAGAATTTTTGCAAAGTCTCAGCCCAGTGTGTGACACTAAGCATTTCAAATGGTATTTATTGGTACTACTCTATTTTTATTCACTGCATAAACTTCCCCTGAGCCCTATATGCTAAGCACTGTGCTAGGTTCTGTGTAATAGAGATGATTAAGATAAGCTTCCTGGTCTTTGGGAGCTTATGGTCTGTAACGAAACGACATGATGAGTCTGCAGTGGAGGTAAGAAGTGCCAGAGACTTATAGAAGAAGGAAATGCCTGTTCAGCTGGACCTAAAAGGGTTGAATAGAATTAACTTGTGGTTCCTGGGAATCCATGGAAGCTTTTTGAGGAGAGCTATGGCACAATAAATTGCATTTTGGCATCTGAGAAGCTGGTGACTGATGCGGAGAGGGCTTCCCAGTTGTGGTGACATTTGAAATGAAGATTTACTGGGAGGCTGCTTGCCTTTGCCAAAAAGTCACCACCAGCATATTTTCGCCAACATGCACTGGGGTGTGATCATTTATTTGACTCTTATACTAAACAATATGTGACTGGCTTGAGTGTTACACAAGTGAATCAGAGTACAGACAAACAAGTGAATGGGATGATAAGTGTATGAATTGTCTTAAGAGACAGGGTACGGAAAAGAAGCTGGGTTTTGAAGGGTCAGTGGGAGTTAAAAGGGGATGGGGAAAAACCTTGGAGCCTCCTTGGATTTAGATCTTAATTTATTCCCTGGGGGAAAGAGTTGTCCTGTCTCTTATCTTCTCCCCTTTGGTGACAGTCTCTGTAAATTTCAGATCCTCACTGACTGGCAAGATAAGAAAGGTGACCGACGATTCTTGAAGCTGGGTCGAGACCATGAGCTTGGAGCTCCCCCCAAACATGGGAAGCCCAAGAAGCAGAAACTGGAAGGAAAGGCAGGACATGGGCCAGGCCCTGGCCCAGGGCGGCCCAAATCCAAAAACCTTCAGCCCAAGATCCAGGAATATGAATTCACTGATGACCCGATTGACGTACCGCGGATCCCCAAGAATGATGCCCCCAACAGGTTGTGTGCCAGAGAACATAGAGGGGGACCTCAGGATTCTGGTGGTGGAGGCTCTAGAGGAACCCAGGGCTGGGGCTGGTGGGGCAGAGGGGCATCCAATCCGGATCTGCTTCTCCCTGCAGGTTTTGGGCTTCGGTGGAGCCCTATTGTGCAGACATCACCAGCGAGGAGGTACGCACGCTAGAGGAGCTACTGAAACCGCCAGAAGATGAGGCTGAACATTATAAGGTAGAAACTCTGGGCTTCAGTAGACATGGTGGAGAGCAAGAGGGCTCAGAGGTGCCTCAGAATTAAAGATACCAAAGCATGTATCACCTTCCTTCCTCCACCCTGCCCGGCCTCTTGTCTGCCCCAGCAACCCATCCATGCTCAAACTCTCAGCTTTCTCCTTGCACCCCCTCTCCTCTACCACAGCCAAATGGTCACTACCTCCTCAGTGAAGTCATCACATCTACTTCAGTGAGGTCTGCCTTTGTCCCCTCTGCATCCCCTCTGCTTTGGTTCAAGTTTTTAACAGCTTTTATCCAAACAGCCTCTTTACTCTTCTCCTGGCTTTTAGGCCCTAGAGGTCCCTGGCTCCTGTTATCCACAGGATCAAGTCCAAGTGTCTTGGTCCTTGGTGGCACAGCCCCAGTGCCCTTCCCCAGGTCCCTTAGCCACACCTCTCTTCATTGGTGCATTTACTAGCCCCCACTAAGCACCTTGCCCTTACTACGGGCTAGCACAGGGTCCTTGCTAGTCTCGGACCTCGATGCAAACTCTTCCTGGCAGACTTGACTCACCCTTCCAGGCCCTGATCTCATGTAACTTCCCCCAAAACACCTTTTCTGATTCCTCACCAGAAAGTTGATCTCTCTATTATGATGCCATAACACCTTGATCTACCTCTTTCGCTTCACTTACCTGAATTTTTAAAAAATTTATTTGGAAAAGTAGGCTGGGCATGGTGGCTTACACCTGTATCCCCAGCACCTTGGGAGGCTAAGGCAGGTGGATCACTTGAGGCCAGAAGTTTGAGGCTGCAGTAAGCTATGATTTCACCACTGCACTCCAACCTGGGTGATAGAGCAAGACACTGTCTCAAAAAGAGAAAGAGAGAGAGAGAGAGAAAGAAAGAAAAAATAACTCATACAGGATACAGGCAGTAGTAAATTCCAAGCAATACAAAAGATATTTGTATTGCTGTAGAGGCAATAGCTCTGACCTGAGCCATATACGTATAGAATTCTGCCCCTTATATCTCGGAAATTGTTCCATATTGGCTTCTGTGTGTGTTTTAGTTCTTTACGTGCTTGTCTCCCTTACTACAGTGTGCATGTAGATACTTTCTCTCCTTTGTGCCTTCTACCATATACCTGGCACCGGCCTCGGCCTTGGACTAGGGATTGGGGAGACAGATAAGACAGAGAAGTGAATGAGTGAATAAGTGAAAAGCTTATTGGCAGTGCCCAAGTGCACAGAGAGCCCCCTGCACTCCAGGCATGGCTGGCCATTGTTTACCCCCTTGGAGTCGGGTGCCGTCTCTTCTACAGATCCCGCCCCTGGGGAAGCACTACTCCCAGCGCTGGGCCCAGGAGGACCTGCTGGAGGAGCAGAAGGACGGGGCCCGGGCAGCGGCCGTGGCTGACAAGAAGAAAGGCCTTATGGGGCCGCTGACTGAACTAGACACTAAAGGTAGACCCCTCACCTCCCTGCCCACCCCAGGCCGGGACTTGAGTTTCCAGAATTTCTTTCCACCTGCCCTGCTCTTCTCTGCCCGCTGCAGATGTGGATGCTCTGCTGAAGAAGTCTGAGGCGCAGCATGAGCAGCCAGAAGACGGGTGCCCCTTTGGGGCCCTAACACAGCGCCTCCTGCAGGCCCTGGTGGAGGTGAGCACCCCAACCCCAAACAGGAACCACATTTACTTTCTGTTTTAATGTTTTATGTTTATTTTTTATCAAAGTATATCATACATTTAGAAGAATACATAGATCATAAATATATAACTTGATAAATTTTCACAAATGAGCTTGTATCACCAGTCTCAAGATCACAAAGTAAAACATTACCATATCCTAGAAGCCACTCTCATGCCCTTCCCAGGCTCTAACCTCCCCCAAAGGTAGTCACTATTCTGGTTACTTTTGCTGAGTAGTGACTAAGGGCTGAGGCCTGTGCTACAGAAGAGGAGGCTGAGGCTCAGAAAAGGGAATTCTTTGCTTGAGGTCACACAGCTAACAAATAGAGGCAGGATTCAAATCCCAGCATCAGGGTCCCTGTCTTTATACCTACTGGCTGACCTTGGACACACCCTTCACCTCAGTTTTCTCTTCTGGCTCAAACACAGCAATTTATTTTAACAGTCTGGGGCACATGTTCCAGGCTGACTAAGGTAGGGGGAGGGGAAGGTCTCTGCCTAACACCATTAGACAGGGACCTTAGCTGATGGTGGCTTTGTACTCTGCGCAAGGTCACACTGGACGTGATCGCCACTCCAGCCCCACAGAATAAGAGCAAGGAGGAGTGTGTGAGGGAAGCTTTTTGGGCTGTGACTAGCTATGGCTGTCTCTTCTGATCAGTTTCCCCTGGAGAGAATTTGTCACATGACCGTACCTGACGTCAAGGGAGCCTGGGAAATACAGTGTAGCTAGGTAGCCATAGCCCAGCTACTGTGGAAGAAAGGAGAGCATGGTGTTTGGACAGCTAACAGCCTCTGCCACGGCGTGCTTAGCACAGTGCCTGGTGCATTGCAAATGCTTCACAAACCTTAGCTATTCTCATCACCATTGTTGAGTGTTATCATTGCTCTTCTGTATTCCTTTCTTTTGCTATCAGTACCAAAAAAAAGATATTTCTAGAGTGATCAAAGCTGTTTGGTTCAGTTTGGGAAGGCTTGCCAGAGCAGGTGGGATAGAGAAGATACAAAGATACTTCTGGTCTGTGAAGACTGTCCATGCAGTCAGAGAGGAGCAGGAAAATGGAACTACTACAGCTGTTTCCCTCCACCCCATTTCTTTGGTCTTCTAGGAAAATATTATTTCCCCTATGGAGGACTCTCCTATTCCTGACATGTCTGGGAAAGAATCGGGGGCCGATGGGGCCAGCACCTCTCCCCGCAATCAGAACAAGCCCTTCAGGTGAGTGGTGTCCTTGCCATGCCTGACTGTCTTTCCCTTGCTTCTGTCAGCTTCTGTCCATGTTGACATGGGAAGGTCTGCATTAATAGCGAGGCTGAAGGCAGTTTGGTAGAGCCCAGTAGAAGTTCTGTGAACACAGACTTCGTGCAGGGCTGTTCATTATAATTCTGTTCACCTAGCACTCCGGGAGGCCAAGGAGGGAGGATCGCTAGAGGTCAAGAGTTCAAGACCAGCCTGAGCAAGAGTGAGACCCCATCTCTACTAAAAATAGAAAGAAATTATCTGGACAACTAAAAATATTTATAGAAAAAATCAGCTGGGCATGGTGGTGCATGCCTGTAGTCCCAGCTACTCGGGAGGCTGAGGCAGGAGGATTGCTTGAGCCCAGGAGTTTGAGGTTGCTGTGAGCTAGGCTGATGCCATGGCACTCACTCTAGCCTGGGCAACAGAGCGAGACTCTGTCTCAAAAAAAAAAAAAAAAGAAGAAAATTCTGTTCATACTGTAAATAACCTAAATGTCGAACTGAAGGGGATTGGCTGACTAAATTGGCATAACTCCATGTAATGAAATAACTTTCAACTATTAATCATATTAGAGAAATATACTTAATTGGCATGCAAGGATAGAAACAACAGAGTGCCACATGGGGAAAATGTTAGTTGTAGCCCAGTATAGACAGTATGATCCTGTTTTTACTTAAAATATATTTAAATTTGTGTACATAGGGGAGAAAACCTGGACTAATATATAGCAAAAGATTGGGAATAATATATAATAAAATCTGCAAAATACTATATATTATAAAGTAATAGTAACACATCACAAAATAATAGTGATTTTCTCTGGGTTGTTGGCATTATGGGTTTTTCTATATTTTTTGGACAATAGATATATATTGCTTGTTTTTAAAAAACAGACCAGGTATGTCTGTCTCTCACTGCTTTTATATCTGGGTAGACAGCGAGGGGGTGCCCAAAGGGAAAGGTTAGTGTTCCCTAACTTTAGGAAACCCTGGGAAGCTCTGAGGTGGCCCCCTCCCCCAAGCTGGCTCTTGAGCTGAGGGGCCTGCCTTCCCCCACAGTGTGCCGCACACTAAGTCCCTGGAGAGCCGCATCAAGGAGGAGCTGATTGCCCAGGGCCTTCTGGAGTCTGAGGACCGCCCTGCGGAGGACTCGGAGGATGAGGTCCTCGCTGAGCTGCGCAAACGGCAGGCTGAGCTGAAGGCACTTAGTGCCCACAACCGCACCAAGAAGCACGACCTGCTGAGGTGAGTGTGAGCAGGATGCACCGTCCAGGGGCTGGTCAGGGAGGCCTCGTCACAGCTGTCACCTTCCAGGTGCTTTACAACAGGCTTAAAAAAACCTGACTGGGCCTCTAAATCACCTGAAGAGCCTTGAAAAAAATACCAGTGCCCAGCCCACTGGTTCTGTCTCAGACAGATTCTGATTCCACAGACAAGGCTCAGGCACCTGTGATTGATGGATTTGATTTGATTTTCAGTTGTGGTGAAAAAAACATATTTACCCTCTTAACCATTTTTGTAATGGTCCCCAAGTCTGTGATCTTTCTTAACCATTTTTAAATGTGCAATTTAGTAGTATTAACTATATTCACATTGTTGTGTGATTTATTTTTGAGTCTTTTCAATGCTTATTTCGTTTTTCTCCCAAAGTTTTATTATGAAAAATTTCGTACAGAAAAGCTATAAGAATAATATAGTAAACACCAATATATTCTCCACTTAGATTGATTAACTGTTAACATTTTGTTGGAGATCTGTGATTTTTATTGGCCCATCAACAGAAATCGACCAGTGTTTTAGGACCAATATTTTAGGGAATCAGTCACAGTGCCATTCTTTTGATAGCAGCTCCCATCTGTCTTGTCCTGGATTGGTTACAACAAGGATATATGTGAAATCTGGAGGTAGACCATTGAGTAGCTGCCCTTTTGCCCTTTTATTAGGGAGACAGAAGCAAACGAAACAAGTCACCTTGCTTCTCTCACTGGCGGGTTCCATGTCTCAGCCTCACAGAGCTCCGACAGGGCAGGACACATTCATCTGGCCAACTCTGTTGTCTCTTAGACATTGTGCTGGTGGCTGGGAGGAGAGGCAGAGCATAGGACGTGCAGACCACTCATAGATGATCAGGAATGACATGCACCATTAAAACGAGAGGTAGTTGCTGCCAAGCTGGAGTACTTACGGATAAGGGAGACCAGTGTGTGCGGAGTGCCTGCTGTGTGCCAGGGATTTTATGTACACCCTCTATTTAGTCTTGAGAACAACCCAGGGGGGCAAGGTGCAGTGGCTGGTGCCTGTGATCCTAGCACTCTGGAAGGCTGAGGTGGGAGGATCACTTGAGCTCAGGAGTTCAAGGCCAGCCTGAGCAAGAGTGAGACCCCATCTATACTAAAAATAGAAAAAATTAATTGGGCGTGGTGGCACACGCCTATAATCCCAGCTACTCAGGGACGCTGAGGCAGAAGGATCAAGTGAGCCAGGAGTTTGAGGTTGCTGTGAGCTAGGCTGACACCATGGCACTCTAGCCCGGGCAACAGAGCAAGACTCTGTCTCAAACAACAACAACAAAAACAAGCCAGAGGGTAGGTGGTATTATCCTTGTTTACCAGATGAGGAAACAACGGCCTTGTGAAGTGAAGTCCTTTGCTGAAGGTCACACACCCAATAAACAGCCACACTGAGAGTTGAGCTCATGGCTGAATCTAAGCCTCTTTCTGGTTCATATTCCCTCTCAAGGGGAAGAGGAGGAAAATACAAGTGAAAGAAGCACCAAGGGAAGGAGAGAGAGAGAAATAGGAAGAGAGAGAAAAGCAGGGATGTGCAGTTACGGAAGTAATGGGCAGTGAGGAAATAGCCTGGGGTTATCAGAAGGCCAGAGTATTACAGCCCTCAGCCCTGCCGCAGACCAGCTGCAGGGCTGAAGCAGAGTGCCCCCCTGACCTCAACAGCAGTTTCCCCTTCTGGAAAATTGGCAGGTTGGACTAGATCTCTAAGTGACCTTCCAGCTCTACCGTGGACAAAATTTATAAGCCAGATCCTATTCAGAGGGATGGGTTGGCACCTCCCCCACCTCCTGTGGGCCTCAGGCTGCGTAGACACTGAGGTTGGTCTGGAACATGGATGCTGAAGTGAGCAGGCCTTCTGCTGGCACCAGATCACCTTTTAAAGAATATTGTTTAAAAACAAGAGTTTAGCACCAGCCTGTTCCAGATCTCCCACTCACTAGTTGTGGGATCTTGGGGCACTTCTTGTCCTTGAGCCTCAGTTTCCTCACTGGTGTCACTGGAATAATAGTGCCTACTTAGCAGGGTTGTTATGAGGATGAACTAAGAGAGACGGAGGACGCACGTGAACACAGGTGCACAGCAGCCCCGCCTAGCTGAGAGGGAGACATTCCAAGTCCCCCACTGGATGCCTGAACCCTGGATCTGTGTTTTTTTCTGTGCATACATGCCTATGATAAAGTTTAATTTATAAATTAAACACACTAAGAAATTAACAATAGCTAATAAAATAGAACAATTATAACAATATACTGTAGTAAAAGTTATGTGAATATGGTCTCTCTCTCTCTCTCAAAATACTGTAATATTTTTGGACCATGGTTGAAGGGGTAACTGAAGCCACAGAAAGTAAAACTGTGGATAAGGAAGGGACTACTGTATATGCTTTTAAGACTTTTTTTTTTTTAAGAGATGGGGTCTTGCTCTGTTGCCCAGGCTGGCCTTGAACTCCTGGGCTCAAGCGATCCTCCCACCTTAGCCTCTTGAGTAGCTAGGACTACAGGTGTACACTAAGACTTTATTAAAGGAATTTTAAGTTCATAACAAAATTGAGAGGATGGCACAGAGATTTCCCATATACCCCCTATCCCTACATGGGACAGCCTCCCCCAAGATCAACATGAATTAATATTTTTAAAGAACTTAATACCATGTAAGTATGATTCAGTAACTGCTTTTTGGTCAGGAGCACATGAAACAGTCCACAGGAGTGCCGGCCTGGGATGGTGGGTGGGCTCTGTCTAGAGGAAGGAGGGGCCGTACTCTGAAGGTGGGCTGACCGTGGCACTTGGCTGGCTGGTCCCCACAGGCTGGCAAAGGAGGAGGTGAGCCGGCAGGAGCTGAGGCAGCGGGTCCGCATGGCAGACAATGAGGTCATGGACGCCTTTCGCAAGATCATGGCTGCCCGGCAGAAGAAGCGGACTCCCACCAAGAAGGAAAAGGACCAGGCCTGGAAGACTCTGAAGGAGCGTGAGAGCATCCTGAAGCTGCTGGATGGGTAGCCCTCACCCCTGCCTTCCCTGGCCTGGGGGAAGGGAGGGGGAGGCCCACTTCCTTCTTTGGGCCCTGGAAGCTTTGGCCTGTGGCAGCCCGTCAAATGGTGACAGTCTCTAGGGGACTGTGGCCCTTCCCTTGAGGTCTTTTCGGCCTAGTTCTGTACAGCCAGGACACAGGAAGTCCTGCTTGGCTGGCCTGGGGCCCAGTCTATGCTTGGTCCCCCAGATGAGCAGGGTCTTCATTTCTGGGTCACCTTCTTCCCCCTCTTCACCATCCCCACTCCGTCACCCCCACCCCCCAACGCCTCCCTCCCCTTCAAGGACTTCTCCCTTGTGGTTTTGTAAAGTACAAACTTAAGAATAAAGTGACTGCTGTGGTTTTTCAAAAAAAAAGCATCCAGGGTCTTTGAATATCTGTTATTGTGGCGTAGGAAGGAACCAGTGTGGGTGGCAAAGGTTCAGGACGGCACACTTGGTGGCTCTCAGCCTGTGGCCACTACCCATGCCATTCATTCAGGGAGAACTTTCTGAGTACCTCTTTTTGAGGAGACTTGTGGCCACAATCAACAGAATGCTCCCAGCTCAAAGTGGGTTACCAATAAGGGAACGTGCTGGCTGGGGGCTTGGCGGTGGCTGGCTAGGGTGGCCTTCAGGGTTGGCCTATCTAACAATTCAACAGGGTCAGCTTTTTTTTTTTTTTTTAAAACAGTCTCACTCTGTTGCCCGGGCTAGAGTGCCATGGTGTCAGCCTAGCTCACGGCAACCTCAAACTCTCGGGCTCAAGCGATCTTCCTGCCTCAGCCTCCCCAGTAGCTGGGACTAAGAATCTAGATTCTTTAGGTGTCTCCACACTGCCCTCCATGGTGTCAGCTTCTGCCTAAGGTGGGTTCCCCTCCACCTGTGAGAGGTGAGCAGTAACGGTTGAGGCAAAGTACCTCCTCATTTACGTCTAGCACAGGAGAGAGTAGGAGCCACCTGGCTTCCATGGCCCACCCAGGAGAACAAGGAGTCCTTTCCCAGATAGCCTTACATTACAGTGGCTCAGACTCAGTCTCGCATGCCTGTTCCTCAAACAGTGACTGAGGCAAAGGAGGACTCTAAACAAGTGCAGTCTCCTACCCAAAAACGCCCAAGGCAGTGGGGAGAGCGTGGAGCCCAGCAAGATCTGAGTCGGAAGGGGAAGGGAACACTGGATGGGCCACCAGCAGCCAGTGTCGCTTCCACAGCCTGAGCAGGATGCTAGGCCCGAGGGAAACATGAACCAATATGCTCTCATCCCTGCCTCACGTTGTTCCCAGACTAGTCTGAAAGACGGAATAATTTGCAATTTACTGTGGGGAGGTTGAGGTCCACACAGGGAAGAAAGGGTGGGAAGGTTCCCTGAGGAAATGACCTATGAACTGAGCCATAGAGAAGGATGGCAATTCCCCCTGGACGGTTTAGCAGAAAAAAAAAAAATAAACAAAACCGAGGAGGACAGCCACATTCTTGTATACTCAGCACCCCTTTTCCTGTTGGAGAAACGTCCCTTCCCCTTCACATGCGGCTCTTGTGGGTCTGTCAAACTAGGGTGGGCACATGACCCCAGCTTGGCCAGTCAAGCACCCCATCCCTGGAGCTAAGTGATTATTTCAAGAAGTGGGCATGTGACCCATGCCGGGCCACTCAGAGGCCTTCCACAAGATGCTGAGAGGAGGGTTTCAGTTCCTCTTGAGTCGTAAGCCATAGACTGTAAGCTCAGACTCCCCAGTGACCTGCTTTCTGCCACGTGGAAGCACCTGCCTGAGAATAGGCCAACTCAGAGAAGCAGAGCCAGGAGATGGAGAAGGTGCCCTGGATCCTCCACCGGACTTCTCAGTTGCATCAGCCCATTAATACATCTTTTGGCTTAAACTAGTTTGCTTTGGAGTTTTGTCACTTGTAACCAAAAAAGGCCTGAATTTTGGCAAAGAAAAGAAAAGATAGAGCAGGATCCTGAGAGAGAGGACAGCCTGAGGCCCTGCCTCCCACTAGGTGCTGGACCAAGCTGCCGCAAAATTTTTCTGTGACTCATTGTCCCCAGGTTGCTCATATCCTTCTCAGAGAGAAGACACCCACACATGAAATGATGAGAAATCAACTATAATAATAATGAAATCAAGTGTTCAGTAAATGTTAGCTATGTATCAGGCACTGTTCTAAACTCATTCAGCTACCTAATCTTCTCAACTACCCCACATGGTAGGTACTATTAATAATAACATTCCATTCACATATGAGGAAACTGAGGCTTAAGAAGTTACATACTTTGCTTGGTCAAACAATTCAATGGTTGAGGCTGGATTCAAACTCAGGCCATTTGATTTACAGACAGAGCCTCTTCATTACACAACCTATTGGGATCCCACTCCCATTACAGTCTATGTGAATGGTACTCCCTACACTTGGACAGTGCCCAACCTGTGCAGCCATACATGGCAGCTCTGCTTGAAACCCCCTGCTCTTAATTAATCACTCACTTCCACATTCATTGGGCCAGACCGTAAGTATGGTAGGGGTCATTGGTAGAGAGTTCCAAGAATAGAGACAGCTTTGTGGAGGAGGTGGGATGGAAGTTGAGGTCTCAAAACTGGGCAGAATTGTAAGTGAGAGGAGAAAGGTAAATATTACAAATAGCAGGAGGAACCCTAGAAGGCTGACTGGGCCTGGTTCATTAGGGAAGAGACTTAACTTTCGAGGATCGGTTATGAGAACTGTATTATTCTCTATTGTACCTACTGCCTGCCTGGTACTCTGCTGGGCCCTTTACCCTCACCTGTTATTTGAGGCTCACCGCACACCCCCAAGGGGAGTAGTAATATTTCCATGCTGCAGAAAACACAGGCTCAAAGAGATGTGGTGCCTTGCTGAGGGCACACAGCCTTGGTGCAGGAGCAGTTATTGCCCCCAGGCAGCACCATCCCTGACACAGTTCTTAGTCTCAGGGTCTGCTGGAACAAAAGGAGGCCTCCTCTATAGGGTTTAGGGGAAGCTCGGTTATAATGAGGAGGGAGAGATTAGTTCCAGCACCTCAAGTCTCCAATTTTAATTCAAAACAATCCGAACACTCTATTACTAGTTTGGGGGGAAAGCCTTTTGTGTCTTGGCCCTAGAAGGCATCCACCATGCATGACATTGTTTCTCCAGAGTCCCAAATGCCTTACAACTGACTTTCCAAAACCCCGGAGGGAGTGAGAACAGGAAGGTTAAGCTCTGACCCACCGTGGGGAACTGAGCACACTGGGTCCCAGGTGACTCCTGCTGAGGAGGAAGCGCAGGCTAGCACTTTGTGGAAATGTGGTCAGGGAGTACGTTTGTTTCCTGGCCTGGGGCACAGAACTCGGTGGAGAGAATCCTGCACAAATATACACTGTGACTCGCTCCTCACTCACCTGTTACTCCAGTCACTTATTCACTCCATCTACGCACCTCCATTTCCTGATTCATACTTTCGTTCCCTCACTCAGTGACCCTCTTGCCATGGCTGACAGCTATGGAGGTGTCGAAGGCTCCAGAGATAGGGACATAACTGGACAGTCAAAATGCAAGGTGGGCAGGGTGCAGTGGCTCACACCCAAAATCCTAGGACTTTGGGAGGCGGAGGTGGAAGGATTGCTTGAGGCCAGGAGTTTGAGACCAGCCTGAGCAAGAGCAAGACCATGTCTCCACAAAAAATAGAAAAAGTAGCCAGGTGTGGTGGCATGTACCTGTGGTCCCAGCTACTCAGGAGGCTGAGGCAGGAAGATGGCTGGAGCCCAGGTTTTTGAGATTGCGGTGAGCTATGATGACACAGCTGCACTCTAGCTGGGGCAACAGAGTGTGACCATGTCTCCAAAAACAAACACAAGGCAGTTACTGCAATAATAGAAGAATGTACAAAGTCTTCAGGGACCTGGGGCAGAGGATCACTTAACAATGGCTTAGAGGGTCCAGAAAGGCTTCAGGGAGGACATGGAAAGGAAGTTGCCAGGCAGAACATGACATTCTAGATAAAGGAAAAGTAAGGCGCATAGGCGTGAACAGCTGGCCCGCTTGGAGAGATGTGAGAACTTCAGTGTGATTGGAGCCCTGGGAGTGTGGAGGGGGAAGGGAAAGGTAAGAGATGAAGCTGGAAAGTAGGTTGAGATCAGGCTGGGCGAGGATTCGAATGGCAGGTCGAGGAGCATGGACTTTATTCTCCAGGTCAGTGGTTCTCAAAGTGTGGTTGCCTGGACCGGCAGCATCAGCCTCACCAGGGAACTTAATAAAAATGCAAATTCTCAGGCCCTAGACTTACTGAATCAGAAACTCTGGGGGTGGGGCCAGCCATCTCTATTTTAACATGGCTTCCTGATGCATATTAAAGTTTGAGAATCACTTTCGTAGGTAGTAGGGAGCCAGGGGTGGTTTGTGAGCAGGGTGGTGCCATAAAAGCGCGCTGAATCAGAAAGTGCTCTGACAGCTCTGATAGCAGCGTGGAGGCTGGACTGATTAGAGGGAGTGAGAGCGAAGTTGGGGCAGATGGGAGCACAAGCATGTGCAAAGAAATACAGCTGGGATGGGGGATGTGGCAGAAACAGGTAGATGTCCGCCACAATCTGTTCCAATAATTTCTCATACGGAAGCTAGAATTATATATATATATATATTTATAAATATATATATATATATATTTTTTTTTTTTTGAGAAAGAGTCTCACTCTCTTGCCCGGGCTAGAGTGCCACGGCATCAGCCTAGCTCACAGCAACCTCAAACTCCTGGGCTCAAGCAATCCTCCTGCCTCAGCCTCCGGAGTATTTGGGACTACAGGCATGTGCCACCATGCCTGGCTAATTTTTTCTCTCTCTATATATATTTTAGCTGTCCATATAATTTCTTTCTATTTTTAGTAGAGACGGGGGTCTCGCTCTTGCTCAGGCTGGTCTCGAACTCCTGAGCTCAAACGATCCGCCCGCTTCGGCCTCCCAGAGAGCTAGGATTACAGACGTGAGCCACTGCGCCCGACCTAGAATCATATATTAAAAACATTCTCCATAAATTTGACAGCAAATTGAGATTGAGTTTTACATGGGGATTCCTTATCACAACCTTTGGTGAAAAAGCTCAGGGCATATTCTTAAAACACAGCTCTGGGAGGATGATTCTGCAAAGGCCCTAGCTAGGGTAGTGCCAAGCACTTTACATGATTTATCTCATTTGCTTTTTTCAACAACGCTATGTCAGAGCAGGTAATACTATTACCCTTATTTTACAGATGAGGAAACTGGAATTCAGAAAGGGGAAGGGCCAGATCACATAGGTGGTGGTGAGCCAGTTTTGTAAGCCAGGTCTTGGACTCTGGAGGCCCTATTCTGTATGTCCTGCTCTGTGCCTACCAGCACCACTATATACAAAATTATAGGCATTGTATGTGGAGGATGAGAGGAAAAGCACAAGAATCATTGCCCCAGAATATGCCTGTGTTGGCCAAGAGAAATCAGTAAGATCTGATAAATACTGGAGGGACCTCGGAGCCTCCTAAAATGGACTGCTCCTTGATACAGTGAGAAAGTAAGGGTAGGCACCACGAGAGCAGGAGGGAAACCTCAAATCTGGAGCTTGACTAGAATATATGGGACTTCAAGAATGGAAGAAATAATTTGAAAAGGGCAACTGATGTCTAGAAAAGGAGAAGAAAACTCTTCCCTTCTGTCTCACTCTTTACTGAGCACCTATTATGCACCAGGTATGTGCTGAGGACCCAAGGGGCAAGGAGGGAACTAGCCTACTGGGTAAAAGAAATTTTCTTTAAGTTGTCTCATCCTCAAAATAACCATACAAAATAAGCATGATTACTGGTATGATCATGCCATGTTAGAGATGAGGAAACTTGAGGATGTTGGTACTTTGAGACTGGAATCTGCCAACTTCCTGATTTGCCGGCAAATTAATAAGCTCCTCTTTCTTTCTCCTTATACCACTTGTCCTTGTTCTTCTGATGCAGCCTAGAGGACAAGTGCCAAACTTTTGGTAACTGAGTTTGGCGTCCCTGGGTAGGCCCATTGGCACCCCAGTAGAATGGCAGCCCATGACTGCTGGAAGAGGCAGGGAGCAGCCCTGGGTCAAAGCCGTGGGTCTTTGTGGGTAGGAGCAACTTTTTTTCAAGGTGAGAGAGCAAGGGACGGCCCCTGCAGCTGCTGGAGCCTGTTTTAGTTCTGGGGAACTCCTGTCTGTCTCCTCGACATCGACATAGCTCCCTGCAACCTGAACTGAGTTGAGGAGAAGGAAACAGATTTGGGAAGTGTTGCAACAGCCAGAGCCATTTGTAAGTAAAGTTCCCAGGGATGCTGAAACCCTGTTTCCACCCATGTGGGGGCGGGTTCAGACCTCCCTGTTGGATTTGTTTTGAGGCACCAGTTTGGGGTTGGACTTCAAGAGGTTGACTGGAACTGGGGAATGTGATTTGGACTGAGCTCATTTGCAGTTCCCAGAGAACCAGGAGGATTGGGAGATGTGGATTCTTTCATCTGAGAGAATTTGGTTCTGGTTTGTCCCCTTTTGGATTAAGAGATGCTGATTCTCAATTGATAATTCGGTTCTCGTTTTGTAATTCCCATTTGGTCGGCCGTGGCACTTTGTGTTGGGGATTTCCTGTGTTGTCTGTGTGTGTTTGTTTGTAAAGTTTCGTTGCAACATACGAAAGCTCCATCTCAAAGTCCCTTGGGAAAAACTTTGGCTAAATGGTTAACTTATAGCTATGAACCTATGTGTAAAGAGAATGGTGTTATTGTCATCCAATGTATGTGCTGGAGTGTGAGGACAAGTGGCTATTAAACGAAAATCCCCACTTGATTGATAGGCTGTGGCATTTTAGATTGTGTTGGGAACGCTCTATATTGTTTGTGGATGATTGTCAGTTTTTATACCTATGTCTAAAGATTACTGTCTGAGTGTGAGGAAAAGTGGTAGTTGGTACCACTTGTATGGAGTGTGAGGAAAAGTGATGATTGATAGTCCTTGGTTTACTCTGAGCTGTTGGTTCTTTTGTGGTGGTTGCTACCACTTGTATGGAGTGTGAGGAAAAGTGGTAGTTGATGGTCCTTGGTTTACTCCCAAGAATTTGTTGTTCGGATCCTAATTCTGATTTGGAAGTGCATTCTAAAGGGTCTTCTTCATTGCCTCTTCCTCCTGAAATTAATCTCAATTTGGCCTTTCTGCTTTTGTGAAAGGGGAAACTGAACTGTCTTATTTATAGATAAATGAGAGCCTGAGTTACAAGTAAGAGGGTGGGAACGACTCAGTGGTGAAACACTGTGGAGTCCCACTCACAATCAGTGTGCTCTGATCCACTACACTAAACCTAGACCACACAAGAATGGGAAACAAATTCCTTTAAAAATAAGGAAAGACAAGGTGAACAATCCCCTTTGGGCACCCCAATTGGCTTATGGAGCCTTTACTTGCAAGTATTTGTATAAATAGGAAGATTCAAAGGCATGCCAGGTTTTCTAGGATGGCCAATTCTTTTTATTTTTTATTTTTAAGCTTTTTTTTTTTTTTTTTTTTGAGACAAAGTCTTACTCTGTTGCCTGGGCTAGAGTGCCATGGCATCAGCCTAGCTCACAGCAACCTCAAACTCCTGGACTCAAGCAACCCTACTGCCTCAGCCTGCTGAGTAGCTGGGACCACAGGCATGCACCACGATGCCCAGCTAATTTTTTTCTATTTTAGTTGTCTGGTTAATTTCTTTCTATTTTTAATAGAGACGGGGTCTCACTCTTGCTCAGGCTGGTCTTGAACTCCTGACCTAGAGCCATCTGCCCGCGTCGGCCTCCCAGAGTGCTAGGATTACAGGCGTGAGCCACCATGCCCGGCTTAGGATGGCCAATTCTTATGCACAAGTTTTTAGTGAAGGACAAATTATATCAAGGAAAATTCAGAGCTCAAATGGTAGACCTGCCACTATAGAGATAAAATGTTGAGTCTCAAACTCTCTGCTTGACATAAACTCATTGTTTATGGTATACAAAATGATCTGTATTTGTATGATTTTTGATAAATGAGATCCTCCCACCCCCACCAGAACCCCCACAGCCAGCCAGGGCGAAGCACCAGGCAGGGCCACAGCCCGGGGTGACCGGCAGGAGGGAGGATCAGGGCACACGGCCCACCACCACAGAGCACTGCACAGCACAGTGGAAGGAACGCCTGCTGCTGCTGCCATCTTGGCACCATGGGAGGGGCTGGGCAGTGCACCACCTGAACTAACTCTTCAATCCCACGCCCAGTAAATTATGACTCGGGGTTCAGAATGGTCTCTCTGGCAGCAAACTCAATTTGGGCCAGGGGGAACTCGTAGCTGGGGCAGGCAATTTACAGCCATATCAGTTAGAGGGCTTGAAAGTGCAAGAACAACTGGCAGGATCCTATGAGACAGTCAAAAGCAATGGGTGAGGCCAGGCATGGTGGCTCATGCCTGTAATCCTAGCACTCTGAGAGGCTGAGGCAGGCGGATTGCTTGAGCTCAGAAGTTTGAGACCAGCCTGAGTAAGACAAAGATCCGGTCTCTACTAAAAATAGAAAAAATTAGCCAAGTCTAGTGGTACGTACCTATAGTCCCACCTACTTGGGAGGCTGAGGCAGAAGGATCACTTGAGCCTAGGAGTTTGAGGTTGCTGTGGGCTAGGCTGATGCCATGGTACTCTAGCCCGGGCAACAGAGGGATACTGTCTCAAAAAAAAAAAAAAAAAAAAAAAAAAGGAATGGGCAAAAAAGCCAGCCAGACTGACTTATTGTAAAGCAAAAGGACCTTGAAAGGAACATTGCCCAAAAGTTACAAAACCCCCATGTAGCAAGAAGCCTCCAGGAGAGAAAATTCTTTTTTATGTCCAGGACTTAGACAGTGAAGGAGGAGGCTGGAGCTTCCTGCCTCCAAATATCCCCACAGGAGCCCTGGGAAAAATTGACAGTGAGGATTCGATTGGCGCCATCCTGCGTGGACAGAATTGGTCCAGTGGGGAGCCCCTTCCCCTGGCCACAGCCCCAACCTGGACCCCTGCACCAGCCATGCCAGGCCAGACAGGTGGTGGTGGGGTAGGGACCAGGCAGCCATGAGGCAAAAGTGGCTGAGGAGCTTGAAAGGCACTCAGTTACATTTCAATGGCAGGATCCTGGGACTGTGTGGCCTCATGGGTTTAAAAGGGCTCTCCTGCTCTGTTTGACACAAGCTTAGCAGGGGACCTGTGGAAGCTGCAACTGGACAGATTTTTAAACTAGTATTAGCTTATCTGGGGTTCCTACAAGTGGCGTCTGGATCCCAGACTTCAGACTGATGGTAAAGCCCTTGTACAGAGAAAAACAAGAAGTGAGCCTTGGAGTCTTAGTAGAGATGCTGAGCCGCACGCCATGGCCAGTGGCATGGCAAAGCCACTGGACGCTGTTGGGAGAGGACGGCCTCTTTGCCTCCAGGCAGGAACAGCTACTTGGGAGTTGTGTCTATTCTCAATCCTGCCACCCTTTCGCCAGCCAAAGAGAATGAGCCTTTACAGCATGACTGTTTAGAGGTCCTGGAGGCTGTGTATTCCAGCAGGATGGATCTGTCAGATCAGCCTACACCAGAGCAAGATTGGGATCTTTTTCACTGACAGGAGTTATGGACAACGTTATGGACAACAAACGGCTGGATGTGCAGTTAGGTGACGTGGCAGTAGCACTGCCACCTGCAACATTAGCCCAGGAAGCTGAGTTGCAGTTATTGAAAGGAAAAAGATAAACATTTATATGGACTCTAAATATGCTTTTAGGATTGTGCAGGTTCATAGTGCCATTTGAAAGCAAAGGGGTCTCCTGATGGCTGGAAATAAGGATATTAACTATGCCACTTTGATACAGGCCATGGCTGAGCCCAAGCACGTGGCCAGCATGGCAAAAAGAAGTCAGGCCACTGGCAGAGCTGCTAAGGAGGCTGCTGGAGGTGATCTATTCCTCAGGGCCTTGATACCTCAGCTAGATTTAGACCCCCTTAAAAACTAAAGACTGGGGCTCTGACATTTGGGATGGCACAGCTAAATGGAGACAGAATTCTCATAGACTCGTCTCCTACCCAAAGCTTTGGTCCAGCCTCTTTGGTCCAACACCTACATGAATACACACATTGGGAGTGTGATGCCTTGATGGATTTGGTGGGACCTCGTATGAGAGGACCCCGCTCACAACTAACTGTTTATGTGCTTGGTGCAGTCCAAGGACAGAAAGGCAACCCACTACACAGGGAGCCCGACACGTGGGGGTCTACCCTTTCGATGATTGGCACTTTCGCTCAGATGCCTAGGCTTGTATTGGTAGACACTTTTTCAGGCTGGGTAGAGGCTTGTTCTACCTGGAGGAAAGAAAGGAGCATCTAAGGGCACCGAAATCTTTCTGGAGGAACTCACTCCAAGGCGGGCTCCTACCAGGAGCTGACAGGGCCTTTGCCGAGTTCCTGAACACATACAGGGAGAGGCCTCGGAGAACGCAGGGGTGATGAGCACCCACGGTCCAGGGAAAGAGGCTAAGCAAATGGAGAACAACATGCTGGTGATGCAGGCCATGGACAGACAGCTACAAGGATAGCTCAGCAGCTCCTCCTCCTATAGCAAGTATGGCAACAGATACCCACTGCCAACCGCACCCAGAAGCACACTCCATGGAGCCCTGGACATTTCACAAGAGTGATAGTAGACCCTCCTTTGTAGCAGAGGTAACCCAGCAAGTAGACAAACCCCTACACCTGGAATAGAAATTGCATGCATTCTGGAATTGATACAGGAAGTCCATCTATTTTTTTTAATTGTTTTTTTTTTTTGAAACAGAGTCTCGCTCTGTTGCCCAGGCTAGAGTGCCGTGGCATCAGCCTAGCTCACAGCAACCTCAAACTCCTGGGCTCAAGTGATCCTACTGCCTCAGCCTCCCGAGTAGCTGGGACTATAGGCATGCGCCACCATGCCCGGCTAATTTTTTGTATATATATATTTTTAGCTGTCCAGATAATTTCTTTCTAGTTTTAGTAGAGATGGGGTCTCGCTCTTGCTCAGGCTGGTCTTGAACCCCTGATCTTGAGCGATCCTCCTGCCTTGGCCCCCAGAGTGCTAGGATTACAGGCGTGAGCCACCGCGCCCGGCCGAGGAAGTCCATCTAAAGTGGGATAAGATATTGCCGCTTGTCCTCCTCTGGATAAGGGTAGCCCTTTAGAAACAGGCTTCAGTTAAGCCCTTAAGAAATAGTTTATGAGAGACCCTTTCTAGCACCCTGAGGTAAGTATGGTAATATGACCATGAGTAAAAGAAAATAGAGTAAAACGATATGTCAGGTGAGTGGGTCAGGTGCTAGCCACTACACGTCAGTTTGCCTCTTTCAGGTCCCTCCCCAGTTGGAAGCAGAGAAGTGGAAGGGACCCTATGAAGTGCCTCTAACAACTCACACCTCGTTAAAATTGTCAGAAGTGAAACCTTGGGTCCATGACACCAGAGTAAAGAGGTGTAGCCCCAGTGGAGGGGCCAGCCTTTAGGCCATCTAAAGTATCTGTTTGAGAAAAAGAAAAAAAATGAAAATGTTGATATTTTTGCTAAAAAAATATATAGATGAGGAAACTGAAGCTCAGAACTGTGGAATGATTTACCCAAGTTCCCATAGTTGATTCTGATTCAGGCTCAGTAGCTCAAGTCTGTAGTCCCAGCTATTTGGGAGGCTGAGGCAGGGGGATCGCTTGAGCCCAGGAGTTCAGGCTTCAGTGAGCTGTGATTGTGCCACTGCACTCCAGCCTGGGCAACAGAGGGAGACCTCATTGCTAAAAAACAAACAAACACACACAAAAAAACCCCACAAAAACAAAAAAACGTAAGTTACACCTTCTGGGTAACTTATGGGTGGAGCCAGAGTTTGAACCCAGGTCTTTCTGACTCCAAAGCTTCTTTTAATGTGCCACCCACTGTTTCAATAGTAGGAGAGAAAAGGTGTGATGGATATGACATTTGAATCCCTTTTACTTCTCATTGTTTTTAAAATAAAAATTTTAAAAATTTGAACACCAAATTTGTACACACCCATCATCTTTTGGGATAATTTTTTAAAAGTAGCTTTTCAGCTACATGTGGTAGTTCACATCTGTAGTCCCAGCACTTTGGAAGGCCAAGGCAGGAGGATCACTTGAGCCCAGGAGTTTGAGATGAGCCTGAGCAACACAGTGAGACCCCATTCCTATAAAAAATAAAATAATTAGCAGGCATGGTGGTGAGTGTCTATAGTCCCAGCTATTTGGGAGGCTGAGGCGGGAGGATCTTTTGAGCCCAGGAGTTAAAGGTTGCAGCGAGCTATGATGATGCCACTGCACTCTAGCCTGGGCAACAGAGTGAAACACTGTCTAAAAAAAAGATTAAAAAAAATAAAAAGTAGATTTTTTTTAATCATAAAGTTAGTATTACTCACGAAAGAAAGTTTGGCGAATATAGACATGTAGACAGAAGTAAAAGAAACAAAATCAAATCAGATAACTTTTTGACCATTGTTAAGATTTGTGGTGTTACTCTTCACTCTTTGCTATGAATAAATTTGTGTTTTGTTTTTTACATTAAAGTTATCATACTGCATAACTGTTTAACCTTACAAGCATTTATTCCTTTTACTAAATAGTTGCATTACCATCAATTACAAGTTGTGAAATACCCTATCCGGTAGGTGTAACTTACATTTTTTGTTTTTGTGGGTTTTATTTGTTTGTTTTTTAGCAATGGGGTCTCCCTCTGTTGCCCGGGCTGGAGTGCAGTGGCACAATCACAGTTCACTAAAGCCTGAACTCCTGGGCTCAAGCGATCCCCCTGCCTCAGCCTCCCAAGTAGCTGGGATTCCAGACTCGAGCTACTGAGCCTGGCATACCTTATGTTTTTAATCATTCCCTTCTTGGTGATTTATTCTAAATTTTGCTGTTATAGAAATATTTCTTCAAACATCTTGGAGCATATAGCTTAGTCCTAATTTAAGATTATTTCCCTGAAATTGATTCCCAGAAGAGGAATTCCTGGGTCAAAAGGCCTGCACATTATTTAAGCCTTTGATGCACATTGCCAAATTGTTTTACAGAAGATCTTAGCAAGTCATTTCCCCACCAGAATGTAGGCATGCTCATTCTTCACATCAACCTCAGCCTTAGGTGTCACCAGCTTTTTAAATTTCTAATTTGAAAGGCTACAAATAAGCTTGTTTTAAAATTTGTACTTCTTTTTTCTAGTAAGATGGAAAATGTCCCATGTTTATTGTGTATCATCTGTGTCCTTTGACCATTTATTGAGTTCTTAGGCTGTTTGTTATCAATTTTATGTGTTGTTTATATAATAAAAATATTATCCCACTGTCTGTAAAACATCTCCCCAGTCTGAAGTTCACCTTTCACTCTTGGCTACGATTTCAGAGTAGGGTAGATTTTTTTAAGCAACAGAAGTTAAAAAATGTTTTTTTATGTTTTATAAATAAACCTGCCCATCTTTTCGTAGGTATTTTTTGCATTTTCTCTAATATTATAAAACCATTCACTCCTCAATAGCTCATTTTCTATCAGGTTCAAGAATTGATGGAATAAAAACTTCCCTATCAAGTACAATGGACACTGTCCTGGTGGTGGGCACACTGACAGGCCTAAACTTCAGCATTACACAGTGTATCCATGTAACAAAAACACTTGTACCCCCTTTTAATATTTTGAAAAAGATAGAATTGATGGAGATGTCTGAGCTATTTTGTCATCTTTTTAAAAGCAAGGGAGAAGAAAGGATTATTTCTTTTTTCCCTGCATATATTTGACTTTTCTTGACTCACTTTTTGATTAGTACCTTGAAATGTGCTTATTGGGAGTAGGGGCTGCAGGAGGAAGTATATATGTATGTATATGCATCCAAAAAATCTGGAAGACTATATACCCAAAATGTTAATTAACACTGGTTATCTCTGTATAGGGGGAGCAGGACTAAGATGGATTTGTTGTTCTTGCCTGCGAAGACCCCTATTTCCTTCAGGCAAGAGAACTCTTCCATTCCTTGTGGCTGCTCATCGCAGTCCACTTGTTCAATATAGTGCCTCATTCCCCTAGTAACAGTTTTGGAGGCCAAGGGGTGGACATTTTACTCAATCACTTGCACAGAGCCAGAGTCCTTCCCTGGGACCGATATATGAAACTGGGGGTAGCTCTCCTGCTGGATTTCGTTGGAAAGCTTGGGCCGCCTCACTCCATGTTTCTCTGCAGAGGAAAAGAGGCCAATGTGCGAAGAGAAGTCAAGACAAGACAAGGAGAGGAGAGAAGAGAGGGAAAGCAAATCCTATGAGCACTGTATCTTTGGCATTTGTCCTTTAGTCTTGTAGCAGCTATTGTGAACCATACATAGACTGCTCTCTGATGAAACTGGTTTAGGTTGGAATTCTGTTACTCCTTAAGTGAAAGAATCTAACTGGTAGTGAGGATAGTCTTTGTGTGTATTTAATATTTTATGTAATTTTCCTGCAATGACCATGCATTACTTGTTTAGTAGAAATATTTTGAAAAGAAACATAATGCATTTGTTTAAAAAAAGAAAGAAAACTTAAGTGCCCTCTGAAATGCTCAAAAGCAGGCAAAATGTAAAACAGCATAAAAGTTGTGCAAGTCCTCAAAAGGACAGAGGCCACTTTATCTCCTAGGGAGTGTTGTCATTAAGATGAACAGGGGCCGGGCGTGGTGGCTCACACCTGTAATCCTAGCACTCTGGGAGGCTGAGGCGGGTGGATCGCTCAAGGTCAGGAGTTCGAGACCAGCCTGAGCAAGAGCGAGACCCCGTCTCTACTAAAAAAAAATAGAAAGAAATTATATGGACAACTAAAAATATATATAGAAAAATTAGCCGGGCATAGTGGCGCATGCCTGTAGTCCCAGCTACTCGGGAGGCTGAGGCAGGAGGATCACTTAAGCCCAGGAGTTTGAGGTTGCTGTGAGCTAAGCTGATGCCATGGCACTCACTCTAGCCTGGGCAACAAAGTGAGACTCTGTCTCAAAAAAAAAAAACCAAAAAAAAAAAAAAAAAGATGAACAGGAATTTGTGGTGAAACAACTGCCTCCTCCCAACCAGTGGGTGTGCTTGGGTGGGTGTAGTGGAGAGTAAGGGCTTAGCCCTGGGCAGAAAGTCTGTTTTTCCATGGGCTAGCGAGTCTGTGATACTGAGATTTGGAAGAAGGAAATTATCCCTTAGCCTTCTGTCCCTCCCCAGATGAGGTCCATTGTCTGAGCTCCGTTTACACTGAGTCTAGCTAGCCCTCATATTTTTAACTACAGTGTTCTAGGCACTTCACATCCATTATCTCATAGAATTCTCAAGAGAATTCTGAGTTAGCCATCAATATTCCCATATTTCAGAGGAAGAAACCGAGGCTGAGAGAGACTAAGTGTGGCTAGATCAGTCAGACTCCAGAGCCTTCCTAGGAGCCGCAGCCATCTTCCTGTCTCACTCGTAGAATGGGCATAGTAAATCACACGCCCGACGGCAAAGGAGAGAAAAGTCAGCTGAGAAGAGCTGGGTGAGGCACTGTTGTCTCTCGTCTCCAGTGGGCAGATGCAGTAATTCAGGAGTGAGTGGGGAGGTTGCAGGAGGTGGAGTGGGAGGTTGCAGGAGGTGGAGTGGGGGGTCCCAAGCCACTGAGCTGGCCTCTGTCCTCTGGCTGGCCCTGCCCAGCCCCACCCCCA
This sequence comes from Eulemur rufifrons, assembly GCF_041146395.1. NCBI lineage: Eukaryota > Metazoa > Chordata > Mammalia > Primates > Lemuridae > Eulemur > Eulemur rufifrons. Next base: position 188,302,872 of record NC_090989.1, on the reverse strand, counting down.
ACTCTTGCGAGATGCTGTCCCCTTCCCAACCCGCACCGAATGTCTTCCCAAGGAAGGCCTTGCGCAAGCCGACCTCGGTCAGGTCCCTTGGCCCCTTGCCTGCGGTCCCAGCAGCGGGCTTCGTGCCCCACCTCCCGGACCTGGCCCCCAGCCATCGGCCCCTGGCGCCTGGCCAGTCACGTGGCACCTCTGTCCTCTTTGGTCGGCTTCCTTCAGGATCCTGATTTAACTGCCTCCTCCCCCTTCCCCTCTGCCTCAGTCCCTATGGGTACCACACCCGCTCCGAGGAGCAAGTGTCGGGGACTGTCTCGCTGAGGGACCTCTGGCCTGTTAAGTGGGGCCCCGACCCTACGGCCGCCGCAACTCTATCACTGCCTCCTCTTGCCCTGTCCTTTCCCTCCTCCGCCGCCGCCCACTCCCACCAGTCTCCGGAGCAATTCTGAGGACTTAATGTCCTTCAGGACACTGGAGGGTGGGGAGACAGGGGAGGGGAGAAAGAGTCCAGGGGCCCTAAGGCAGGTCGCAGAACTGGTCTGAGAGAAAATCCACAAGGCAACAGGGTGAAACCGGTCAGCCTCTGGCGTCAGACGAGTGTGGGTTCGAATCCTGCTCTGCCTCTGCTCTGCTGGTTTTGAAACCTTCGTCTTCTGGGTCTCAGTTGTCCCCTCGGTGAAATGGAGCCCTGCTGGAGACTAAGGGTGGGAAGCGTCCAGCAGGGGCTCTCTGACCTGAACCAGTGAAGTCCCCGCCACCCGCGTCCCTGCTCCAGCCCGGAGCGGCGCCTCGCCTCCCAATCCCAGGTCCCTGCGCCCGAGGCTCCTCCTCCACTGACATCAGAGCCGCAGGGCGGAGAGCGGCAGCCCAGCCAGGCCGAGCCCCAGCGAGAGAGCCGGCGAGCGGGCCAGGCGCGCAGCGGTTGCTGACGGCGGCCAGAGCCGGCGCCAGCCACCTCGGGCCTCCCAGCCAGCCTCGCGGCGGGGCAGCCGCAGGTACAGCAGGGGGCCACCGCGTCGGCGCCCCCGGGCGCTGCGGAGGGGCGGCGGGAACCCCCAGCCACCGGTTACCGTCCCCCCAAGGAAGGGTCACTGGGTGTCCTCCCTGGCGGGCTGGACCCTGATGGGCAGGGCTGGGCCCACCAAGCCCAGGCCCAGCAGGTGCTAGGCAGGCCCATGGAAAATTGAGCGGGTAATACAGGAGGGTGGGGAGGGGGCCTGTGTGTGTGTGTGTGTGTGTGTGCGCGCGCGCGTTCAGCTGGGCCCCAATGTAGAAGGGCGTGGGCATTTGGACGTATAGATGGAGGCCGGAGTGCTGGGGCGGGGGGCGCTGTGGAATGTACTAATGTCTTAGGACAGGCATGTGAATTGGACATGGGGTTGCTGTGCCTTGGTGTGTAAGGGTATCCTTATGGGTGGGGATGTCTGGGAATCAGTGTGCTTTTTGTTGCAGGTGGGTGTCCAGGTGTTGTGTGTGCTGGCACCTGGCTCTAAGGGTAGTAAGTCAGAGTTGGAAAGGGGTGTACAATTGTGTACTGAGGATGGTTGGAGTTAGATGTGTAAGGAGTTGGGGTTTGGTTTGGAGTATAGGAGCTTCTAGGGTATGGGGTAGAGGAGCAAGAGGGTGTAGGGTATGAGTAAATCTGGGATGTCTGAAATATGGGAGTTGGGGTGTATGTGCGCGTTTGGGTGTCATCTTGTCCAAGTGTGTGTGGATGTGTGTTTTATGGTGTAAGAGGGGTCTGGGTGAGAGACATTTGAATGCACAGGCAGGTGTCCAGGTGTAAAGATGTCTGGGGAGTGTGTGTGTGGACATGAATGCTGATGTCTGGGTATCCATGTATGATCAGCTGTGGTGGTATCTGGATACAAGGTGTGCTGGATCTGGGAGGCACATGTTTGGGTTCAGGGGTGTGGATGGGGCTTGGTGTGGGGTGTCTGCTGCAGGGATGTGTGTGGAACTATGAGAGTCGTATATGCCAGGCCTCCAGATGGTATTAAGACTCTGCCTCTGGAGCTTACCATCAAGTCTCCTTTCCTAGAAGTTTCTGCCCCTGGAATGTACGGCCAGGGTCCCCTGGCAACAAGGTCCCATTGAAGGAGTGGAATCTCACACCAGGGACTCTAGTCAGGGCACTTTCCCCTCATTCTCTCACAGAGAACAGATAAGGAAAGTGCTCTCCCTGGGGTCACACAGCATGCTGGCTCTGTTTTGGCCTCACCTTGTGTGGGCCTGGGATGGGGTTGAGAGGCTGTGTTCTCTGAATGGGCTCCAGTGTGGCTTCATATTGGAAGGACCAGCTGAGGGCAGGTCCTCCATGGCCTTTGCCCTCAGCAAGCTTAGCTGGGGGCCCAGCTGGGTGTCATTTGGGCCTCTGGACCCGGCCCCTGCCCATCTCCAACCTCGGTCTCTCAATTCTCCATCTGATAAATGGGCTGAGAACTCCCAGCTTCTCCTGCTGGATGAGAGAAATGAGACAGAGGCCTCAGCAGGGGAAGGGCCAGGCTGGGTCAGGGTGAGATGGCACCAGCAGGGGATAGCTTGGGTAGGAACATTTCTCAGGCTGCTGGGACCCAGATGGGGAGTCAGGAGGGAGAGGCCTGGGGAGCTCCAGCTGTGACTGCTGTTGCTGTGGTAACAGTGCAGAAAGAGCTATTTAAAAACGTGGCTGAGATATTGCTGGAAGCCCAGGCTGCCGGAAACCTGATTTCCAAGAGGCCAGGGTGGGGAGAAAAAGGAGGAGGGAGAGGAGACACCCCAGCAATTCCCAGGGTGGGGCTGGGATATCGCTGGATCTGGGGATAGGGGGATCTTCCAGGGCTGTGCACTTTTACAAGCTGCTCTAGGGTTTTATCCTGCCAGAGGTCAGGGTTTTCCTGGGGGTTTGGATTCGGAGAGGGAGAAACTGGCAAGTGAACTTGAATAAATGAATGAATGAATGCATGACTTTATAGGATAAAGAATTTTGCTACCACCATGAAGGTTTTTCTCTATGCATAAGCATTTGCTGAATGGATGCTGTTGAATAAACAAATGACTGGTGAATGAATGAATGTGTGTTGAATGATTTTGTCAAATGAATGGATCAAGGAATGAATAAATGCAGGTTCAATGACTGAATGGGGCCTGCAGTGAATTTCCATACAGAAGGCTGGGCCCCACTGAGCTTCCTCCCTCTATTCCCCTTCCCAGGAGTCCTGGCTGTGGCCAGAGGGCAGTGGGCCATGCCGGGGGCAGTGGAAGGCCCCAGCTGGAAGCAGGCAGAGGACATTAGGGACATTTATGACTTCCGAGACGTTCTGGGCACGTGAGTCTCAGAGTGGGGGATTGGGAGCTGGATGGTTGGGGGAGGCTGAGTCCAGGGTGGTGCTTCCTCTGGTCAGTTGATCAATGCTTCCTGTTTCTTACAGCCCAGGCCCTGTGGCAGCCTTGCCTTGGCCTAGACTGGCCTCAGCTTTTCACTTCTGGCCGCCAGTGGGTGGGACAGGTGCTGCTCTTCCCATAGCTCTGGGCTTCTGCTGAAGAGAAAGAAGTGGAGGAGAATGAAGGGGCCAGTTTATCTAATTTGCTGCCAAGAGCTGGATGTTCTGGCCTAGGTTTGGGAACTGAAGCTGGGCATGGCTCTGTTCTTGGTGCTAGGAATCCAGAAATAACTCAAACCTGGTCTCTGCCCCTCAAGTTGATCCCAGATACGTAGGACAGACCCACAGAAAATGGCAACAGGGTGTGCACTGTGTTCTAGTGAAGGTCTGGAATGAGGGCTTTGTAGAGCCCAGAGAAAGTTGTGGCTTCCGCCTGGGAAAAAATTATCTGGAGAAGGGGCCACTGGAGCCTGGGACTGAAGGATGGGTAGTTGTGCACTTGTCACAGAGGAAGAAGGGCATTCCAGCAGAAGGAATAGCATAACCAAAGGCTCATAGTCATGGTATACATGGAAAGAGGTAGAGTTTGGTGGAGCTTAAAATCAGAGGCTAAGAGAAGAGTAGACGAAGATGCTGGAGATGACAGTGGAACAGTTCATGTAGGGCCTTGAATGCCAGGCCAAGAAGGCTGGATATTATCCCGCAGGCCATAGGAAGACATTTAAGACTTTGGGGCAGGGCTGGGTGTGATGGCTCACGCCTGTAATCCTAGCACCCTGGGAGGCCGAGGCAGGTGGATCGTTTGAGCTCAGGAGTTCGAGACCAGCCTGAGCAAGAGCGAGACCCCCGTCTCTACTAAAAATAGAATGAAATTAGCTAGACAACTAAAAATATATAGAAAAAATTAGCCGGGCATGGTGGCGCATGCCTATAGTCCCAGCTACTTGGGAGGCTGAGGCAAGAGGATCACTTGAGCCCAGGAGTTTATGGTTGCTGTGACCTAGGCTGATGCCACGGTACTCTAGCCCGGGCAACAGAGTGAGACTCTGTCTTAAAAAAAAAAAAAAAAAAAAAAGACTTTGGGGCAGGTTTGCAATTCAGGTTAGTCACTCTGGCCACAGCATGGAGGACACATTGGAGAGGGACAAGACTGGAAATGAGTGATGAGATTACCATAATCACTACTTATCCCTGATGATTGAAATTTCACCATGAAAGATGTTTTCTTTGACTTACGACTTCTTATTCTCCCAGGGAAAGCAAACAGATGTGGAAAGGATACCCTAGTAAATCCTCCTTAATCAGTGAACTTTAATATAAATGAATTTATTTGTTCTTTTCTGAGAGCCTATTCTAAAGCACTGCTTCTTAAACTTCAGTGAGCATACAAATCACCTGAGCATTTTGTTAAAATGTAGATTCTGATTTAGTAAGTCTGGGATGGGGCCTGAGATTCTGTATTTCTAAAAAGTTCCCAGGTGATGCTGATGGTTCTCCAAAATTCTAAAAGGTGTTAAACTAGCCATAACTCAAATTGGCTTCAGCAGAAAAAACAATCAATCAACTGGGCACATAATTAAGAAGTTCAGGGCATACACTGAATCCAGGCATGGCTGGATTTAGGGACCCACATGATGTTATCAGGAAATAATTTCTCAGGTCTGACTTCCTTTGTGTTGGCTTCATTCTCAAGCATTCTTTCCCCAAATGGTAGCAGGGATGATCACCATTAGCTCCAAGCTTACATCCTACCAGCTTAGCAGGAAAGAGTGCCTCATTCTCAAAAGTGCCAGTAACCTGGCTTGCATCACATGACCAACTACTGTGGCCAAGGGATAGACCACTCTGACTGGCCAGGGTGTGGATGAGTGATAGGGGGAGGCGCATCCCACCTCCCTTGGTCCGGAGGTGGTGGTCACACAACCTATGGGGGTAGAGGAAACACTAGAGGGAAACTGGGCTTCCTGTTCCTCACCTTGTAAATCTCTCCCCATAGGGGGGCCTTCTCAGAGGTAATCCTGGCAGAAGATAAGAGGACACAGAAGCTGGTGGCCATCAAATGCATTGCCAAGAAGGCCCTGGAGGGCAAGGAGGGCAGCATGGAGAATGAGATTGCTGTCCTGCACAAGTGCGTAGGCTATAGCTTGTCCCTGCCCCAGGCTGACCCTGCCTTGACCCTCCCATCCTCCTCCTTCCCTGCTTTGAACAAATTATTTAAACTCTCTGAGCCTCAAGTTGCTCATCTGTAAAATGGGGATAATAATTTCTACTTGGCGGGGTTGTGGGGACATTAGAGGTCCTGTATTTCTAGTGCCTGGGACAACTGCAAACATGACAGATGTGATTGAGATGCCAGTGCTTATTTACAGCATTTTAATCTGTTCAATCAGGTCTCAAGGTCAATCTTTGAACATGACTTGAACCTACATATCTCAGCTGGTGTTATCTCTGGACCTACCTCAAGTTCCCCCCACATATTAATGCCATCCAGCAAGTTTAAAAATGCCTGTTTGCTGATCCCCTGACTAAGTCAACAACTCACTGGCCTATCAATTGCTCATGCTGATACGAAACCTGCCCTCACTGGAAAGCTTATAGAGAATCTTTACTTCTGGTCTCCCCCTGAGCTTCCTAACCACCCTGGGCAGGAAAGAAATGATCATTTCTACTATCAGGGGCTGAGGGTGGGGGAATGAGACCCAGAGAGGACAAGGGACTTGCCCATAGTCACACAGAAAGTTTGTGGCAGAGCTGAATCTTCCTCCTTATCAAGATCCATCACCAATATTGGTTAATTTGACTGTTTACTGTGTGCCAGGTACTGTGCCAAGTACCTTACCTGCATTGTCTCATGTGATCCTCATCCCAACTCTTTGAGGGATGTCCTGTCATTGGCTTCATTTTACAGATGAAGAAACTGAGGCTTGGGGAGGTCACATTCCTTCAAACAAGTATTATTGAGCACTACTTTGCACCAGATACTTGAGGAACAGTGGTGAGCGAGCCAAAGACCCTGGACTTGTGGAGCTGACATTCTGGTCGGGGAGGCTGACAAACATGTAAACACAGAAAACTCATAGACGTTATATATCAACTGGGCACAGTGGTACACATCTCTAGTCCCAGCTACTCAGGAGGCTGAGGCAGGAGGATTGCTTGAGCCCAGGATTTCAAGGCTGTATTGTGCCACAGCTATCACTGCATTCCAGCCTGGGCAACATAGGAGGCCTCATCTCTTAAAAAAAGAAAAAAAAAATCATATATCGATCAGTGATATGAGGTAAAAAGACTTACAAATAGCAAGTAGTAGAGGCAGGATTTGGACCCAAGTCTGGGTGATGCCAGGCCCAGTGTTTACCCCTCTGCTCTCTTGCCTTCCAAGAATTATAATAAATCATGGTAAATCAGCTTTTCCTTTGGGACCCAGATCCTTGGTTTGTCCTGCCCAGGTTTGCAGGCGGTTGGGAGGTAGCTGATGAGCTGTCATTAGGACTCTGAACTACCTCATTTCTTTTTTTTTTTTTTTAAGTGATGCGGTCTTGCTACGTTGCCCAGGCTGGAGTGCAGTGGCTATTCACAGGCGCGATCACAGCGCGAACTCCTGGGCTCAAGCGATCCTCCTGCCTTAGACCCCTGAGTAGCTGGGACTACAGGTGCGTACCACCACGCCCAGCTGAACCACCTTATTTCTCCTTTCAGGATCAAGCACCCCAACATTGTAGCCCTGGATGATATCTATGAGAGTGGGGGCCACCTCTACCTCATCATGCAGCTGTGAGTGACCCCACTTCTGCCCCTTCCTCACACCTCTCCCTCTGCCCCCTTATTTTGGCCTGACTGCCCTATGCCCTGCTGCAGGGTGTCCGGTGGGGAGCTGTTTGACCGCATCGTGGAAAAAGGCTTCTACACAGAGCGGGACGCCAGCCGCCTCATCTTTCAAGTGCTAGATGCTGTCAAGTACCTGCATGACCTGGGCATTGTACACCGGGATCTCAAGGTGGGGCTCAAGGGAGTGTGGTGACCTGGGACACCCAGGGGTGGGGCCTTTACAAAATCCTCACTGTCTGACCTTGGGGAACCCTCACACCCTCACTGAGCTTCAGCTTCCCATCTGCAAAAAGGACCTTGTTTCCCTTAAACTGTCTCTTTTCATTCCAGTTCAGATACTCAAAGGGACACAAAAGTGAATTATGCTGTTATTTTATCCAAATAATGTTTTGTGTCTATTTCTTTTTTTCTCCATTTATTTTTTAATTTGTATATATTCATGGGGTACAAGTGCCATTTGGTTGCGTTGATATGGTGCACTGTGGTGAACTCAGGGCCTTCAGTGCATACATCACTGAAGCAACACCCATCATCCACCCTCCCTTCCATCCCCCACCCATGTCTTTTTCTGATAATAAAAGTCCCATTTGCTCTTTGTAGAAAACTTAGATGGGACAGCAAAGCATAAAGAAGAAAGCCAGAAAACCCTGAATTCCTACTCCTCTGAGATAACGACGGGGCTCATGTTTTGTAGTACATCTCATTCCGGTCTAGAGGAGCGGTGGGGTGACAGATCTGGGTTTGAATTCTGGTCTTGCTGCTCCCTAAGTGGGTTCTTAGGCATGTCATTTTGCCTCTGAAGGTATCAGTTTCCTCATGTGTAAAGTGGGATTATCCAGACTGGCCCAGCAGGGACGTGGTCAGGATGACATGATATGAAGCACAAACCTAATGCCTGGCACAGTAGATGCTCAAAAATTTCTTTAGGGCTGCACAATACACACCTGAGGTTTACAGAAAATTCCCTCCCACATCTCCTTGGCCTATGTCCTTTCTGGAACTTTTGGCCTTCTCGTGAACTTCCTTGAGTTTCTTGTGCCTCCAGCCAAGATGGCAGCCATGAAGCCACAGTGGCTTTTGGGAAATCCATTGTTTCTCAGGGGGTGCTTGGGAAGGCAGAAGGTTCTGCCAGCCTATAGCCATCCCTGATTGCCCATCCCCTCCCTGTCACCCTCCAAGCCAGAGAATCTGTTGTACTACAGCCTGGACGAAGACTCCAAGATCATGATCTCCGACTTTGGCCTTTCCAAGATGGAGGACCCGGGCAGTGTGCTCTCCACCGCCTGCGGGACCCCGGGATACGTGGGTGCGGAGGGCCCTGGGCTGGGGCTGTGGGTGGGGGAGGAACCAGGAGCTGCAGGGCAGAGATTTATCACCACCATATCCCCTTGCCTCCATAGCCCCTGAAGTCCTGGCCCAGAAGCCCTACAGCAAGGCTGTGGATTGCTGGTCTATAGGAGTCATTGCCTACATCCTGTAAGTGGGGACTTGGCCATGGCAGGATGTGGCAGAGAGTTGTCCTCTCCCTGCTTTCCAATCTTCCTCCCTCTGTTTATTCCTTCCTTCTTTCCATTAATTACTAATATCACTTCATTCAATAGATACTATGTTTCAGGCACTGTGCCAAGCACTGGGGATTTAGCAGAGAACAAACCAAAGTGCCTGCCCTCAGGGAGCTGACCTAGTAGGGAAGATAGATAATCAACAAGTAAATAGATCTACAAAAAAATGCTGTGGAGAAATCAAGCAGGGATAGGGAGATGGGGATGATGCCATTTCAGGGAGGGAGGTCAGAGAAGGGCTTGCTGTGGAGGTGACATCCGAGCGAGGTGAGGGAGCCACACATTTAAAGTGTGGGGGAAGAATGGTGCAGGCAGAGGGAATAGAAAGTGCAAAGGCTCTGAGGAGGGCAAGACGGGGGCATGTTCAAGGGACAGAAAGGCCAGTGGAGCTAGACAGGAGTGAGCAGGCAGAGAGGAGTGGAGTTTACAAGGTTGTGGAGGACTCCTTCTTGTGGGTCCTGCCTGACTCCTGGGACTGCCCCAAAGCTCCATCCCAGAGCCAACGGGTGCACTGAATGTGAAAATGAGGATGACTTTCTCCTCGCCAGGCTCTGCGGCTACCCCCCCTTCTATGACGAGAATGATGCCAAACTCTTTGAACAGATTTTGAAGGCCGAGTATGAGTTTGACTCTCCTTACTGGGATGACATCTCTGACTCTGGTATTTATGGCTTTGCCTTCTTTCCCTGGGCCCTGCCTCTGGTGACATCCTCATCTCTTTCTTGGGGGCTCTCCCTACTGCCTTCCTTCTGTCAGATTCTTCAGCCCCAGACTAAGAGCTGTCTTTGAGACCAGACACCCTACCCTGGGTGCTAACCTCTGCTTGGCCCCCCGTCTGAGAAACTTGTAGGCATTCATTCATTCAGTCTTCAAACATATTTTGAAAATACCTCTCCCCTACTGACATCCTAAGTCTGAAATACCACCATGAACATTTTCGTCCCTCCTTTTGTGCCCCCTATTAAGAAGCAAACCCATGAAGTCACTGTCATTTATGCATCAGTGTGAATACACTGAGTAGATTCTCTTTTTTTTTTTGAGACAGAGTCTCGCTTTGTTGCCTGGGCTAATTCTAGGCCTCTAGTTAGGCATCAGCCTAACTCACAGCAACCTCAAACTCCTGGGCTTAAGCGATCCTACTGCCTCAGCCTCCTGAGTAGCTGGGACTACAGGCATGCGCCACCATGCCCAGCTAATTTTTTCTATATATATTTTTAGTTGGCCAGATAATTTCTTTCTACTTTTAGTAGAGATGGCGTCTCGCTCTTGATCAGGCTGGTCTCAAACTCCTGACCTCTGAGTGATCCACCCGCCTCAGCCTCCCAGAGTGCTAGGATTACAGGCGTGAGCCACTGCGCCTGGCCAATTCTTCTCTAAGAACAAGTTTTTCTTCAGAGAGAAAGGAGAAAGCTAGAAGGCTTGGGGTGTGGCTTTGGGCTTTGGAAGAACACAGATTGGATGGGGTGGTGCATGGACATATCTGGTGTATCTTAATTTGATGCCAGGCCAGACCTGGGGGAAGTGGGTACTATCTTGGGGGATCCACAGGCACTACCATATTGTCTTTGCTTTTCTCTTGGGGGTTCAGCCAAAGACTTCATCCGGCATTTGATGGAGAAGGATCCAGAGAAGAGGTTCACCTGTGAGCAGGCCTTGCAGCACCCATGGTGAGAGCTCCCATAGGCTGCAGGCTGGGGTGGAGTCTGGGGGTGCCAGGCCTGCCTCTGCCTTCACAGGCAACCCTCCACGTACCCACATCCTAGGATTGCAGGAGATACAGCTCTAGATAAGAATATCCACCAGTCAGTGAGTGAGCAGATCAAGAAGAACTTTGCCAAGAGCAAGTGGAAGGTGAGCCCTCATCCCTAATCCTGTGCCCCAGCCTCCCCAGGACTCCTCTCCACCCTCATTGGGGCTCATCTCCCACAGCACCTACCACCAAGTTGGGCACACAGTAACTGCTCAGGGATGCTTACTGAAGGACCACATTCATTCATTCATTCAACAAACACTCCCTCTGACCTCCAAGTCCAGAGGAAGAACTGTCTATAATTCCTCAGGAGGCATCTGATCCACCCTATGGGGTCCACGAAGGATCATGAAGGTGGTGATGACCTGACAGACCTGTCAGTTGGGTAGGAGTTAGCCAGGCACAGTAGATTAATGTCTAAGGCAGAGGGAACAGGTGTGCAAAGAAAGAGTGGGGCATTCAGGGAAGTCCAAGTGCTGAGCCTGGCTGGACTGGAGGAGCTGAGGGGACTGAGAAGCAGGAGCAGGCAGGGGCCAGGCCACTCAGGGCCTTGAATGCCACAGTGGAACACTGAATTAATCCTGAGGGTGCTGAGGAGCCCCAGGAAGATTTTAAGTAGAAATCTAGCCTTTAGAAAGTGCTCTCAGGATGCAGAAAATGACATTAAGACTGGGAAACCCATTAGGAGGCTGTGGGAGAGATGCAAGCAGGAGACAGTGACTGGCTTGGACCAGAGCAGTAGCAACAGGAGAGAGCTGTCGTTGAGCCACGAGTCATTTAGGAGATAGAATCAACGAGAAGTGATGATGGAATAGATGTTGGAGAAAAAAAGAGATGTCAAGATTCTGGCTGGGGACAGAGTAGACAGTGGTACCATCACTGAGGTGGTGATCACAAGGGCAGAAACATATCTTTGGGGGGGCGATAGTTTTAGTTTTGAATATGGTGAATTTGAGGGGTGTGTGGGACATCTAGGTGGATATGTTGAATAAAGAATCAAACACACACACACCTGAGCAAGTTACTTAACCTTTCTGCACCTCAGTTTCTGCCTTTGAAAATGGTGATATTAATAGTGCCTACCTCAAAGAGTTTTGTGAAGATTAAATAAATTATGTAAAGTGCTTAGAGCAATGCTTGATATTAATATATAATGCTACATAGTGTTTTACATACATATGAAAAGGAATTAATTATATAGCTATATATACATGCATATATTCAAGTTTATACATATATATGTTATATATATGCGTGCATATGTATGTAAATATATAATGTAACTGAATATAACTTAATAAAGCCTTGTAGAGGTTTGGAGGGTTTTAGGGGAATCAACAAACAACTGAATGAAAACAGAACCATTGCAAGAATCCCACTGCCAGCCCCTGCCCCATAACCTCCCACTCTCTCAGAAGTCCCTTCCCCCCTCTTCCTACAGCAAGCCTTCAATGCCACAGCTGTGGTGCGGCACATGAGGAAGCTGCAGCTGGGCACCAGCCAGGAGGGGCAGGGACAGACGGCGAGCCACGGGGAGCTGCTGACGCCAGCAGCTGGGGGTGAGGAGCGCGGCTCTCTGGAAGGGCACAGGTGGTCCACGAAGAGGTGCCAGGCTGGAGTGGAGAGTCTGCCCCAACAGCCAACTCTGTTCTCTCTTTCTATGTAGGGCCGGTGGCTGGCTGCTGCTGTCGAGACTGCTGTGTGGAGCCGGGCCCAGAACTGTCCCCCACACTGCCCCCCCAGCTCTAGAGCTCTGGATTTAGAGTCAGGAACCCCTGCATGGGAGGGGTTGGGGCCAGCCTGCTCCCCTTCCCTCTCTGAACTAGGGAGTTACCCTGTCCCATCCCCTCCCCACCCGCTTCCCTACCACTGCTCACTGCATTTTCCATACAAATGTTTCTATTTTATTGTTCCTTCTTATAATAAAGGGAAGATGATAAAACCATAGATAGCTGTCTCTCCAAGTAGCCCCCACGATACCTTGTTGTGCAAACTGCTTGATTTGGGGGTGCCTGGCACCTGAGGTAGTTGCAGGAAGCCCCCTCCCCAACATGAGACTGGATGCGGATGGGGACAGAGAAGTGGGGAACGGAGAGGACAGATCTTTGGGGAATTCCTTTGCCCAGTGCCCTCCCACCTAGCCTTCAGGCCCTTTGGACCACTTTTTGCGCTTTGCTGGTGGCTCCTGAGCACGGTGGGATTGGCGCAGGTCAGCACTGAACAGCACCTGTAGGGAGTGAGGGGGCATCTGTGTGGGGAGGAGGGTACACTGGGATCAGGGCTCGTGACAGTGTGGGTAGGTGGAAGAGTCCATGGGGAGCAGAAGCAGGGGCAACGAGAGTTTACTGGGGCTAGAGCTGGGCTGGCGGGAGAGTTCTTTAAGGTCACCTGGGGCAGTAGTGGTAATGGCAGAGTCCATGGTGATAGGTTTCTGGAAGAGTCCACTGGGTCAGGGCTTGCGTAGAAGTCCTATGGGGTTTGGGCTGCAGAAGGAGGGGAAAACTAGGAACCTAGGTACACTCACCGCTTGGGCCCAGCCAGCATAAGGTCCCCACAGGCTCCGGAAAAAGTTTCCTAAATCAGAGGCGATGAAGTTAAATTAATTGCCCTCTTCTGCTCCTGATCAACAGAGGTAGGGTCTGAGAGAGAGGTGACTATGAGAGTGAGAAATTTCTACTATCTCAGCCCACTGCCAGCCCCAGCATCCCACTCTCTTTCCTCACCCAGTTCCTTGTTGGTCTGGGGGCTCAGGCCCTTCGCCTGGGATGTGGTGGGGTGCCAACTGTAGTCACGTTGGGCAATCTGCCACACATGAACATCCACGGGCACAGCCTGGGGCTTGTCTAGGGCCATCAGGCAGATGCAGTCAGCCACCTTTGACAGACACAGAGTCCTTGAGAAGGAATGGTAGATCTGGCCAGCATCCTGCTTCTAGCCCCAAAACCAGTTGCTTCCTCCTCCACTCTGAGGTTACTATTGTTCTAGATTTTCAATCAACATATACTATCTATTAATAATTTTAAAAATAGCTGTAATAAAAACTGCTACTGCATGAACACCTATGTAGGCCAGGTTCTCATCATAACATAGGAAAAAGGTATTGCCATACTCATTTTAGAGACAAGAAAACTGAGGCTCTGAAAGGTGAAGTGACTTGGCCAAAGTCACTCAGCTAGGAACAGACAGAACCAAGATTTATGTTAAGCTGAAGTCCAGAGCCTATTAAAAAAATTCTTTAAACAAAAATTTATTTTTGGCCAGGCATGGTGGCTCATGCCTGAACCCTAGCACTCTGGAAGGCTGAGATGGGAGGATCACATGAGGTCAGGAGTTTGAGGTTGCTGTGAGCTAGGCTGACACCATGGCACTCACTCTAGCCTGGGCAACAAAGTGAGACTCTGTCTTAAACAAACAAACAAACAAAAAATCATTTTTTAAACTATACAGAAGCATAAAGAAGAAAAAGACAAAAGTCTAATTCTCTATCATCTTACTGCTAGTTAACCCTATACACATAATTTTAACAAAAGAAAAAAACAAAAAATGAAACATCTTCCTATTTGTTTCCCCTAGGGAACCACTATTAAGTTTCCCCCTCCAATTCCTTCTGGAAATTTCTGCATACACATAGCAGCACATACATCCACCTGAACAAATGGTCTTTCGCGAAATTCATTCAAAGGCAATATCCTTTATACTCTTTCTGCACTCATAAAACATCTGTCTATAACCTTTCTCCTTCCTGCTCTGCCCCTGGAAGCCAACCCTCCACCCAGGTCTCAGGCTTGCCTCATTTCCTACTCTCAATGTGAGTGGAGAGGGCAGCCTCACCTTGGTGCCCACCCCTGGCAGGGCACAGAGGGCTTTGTGGGCCTCCTCGTAGGGGGCCTCTCGCAGCTGCTGCAGCCAGGCCAGCCCGCCCTGTTTTTCCAGGATGGCTCGAGCACTGGCACTCACGTAGCGGGCACGGTAGCCCAGGCCCAGCTTCCTGAGATGAGCCTCCACTTCCGGCCCTGTGGGGAGTCAGGAGGAAAGCAGGGGTCAAGTCTTTTCTGTCCTCAGGCTGGTGTGTGAGCCCCCCACCCCACAGGAATGGTTTTCTTAAATACCCTCTCCCACTTCACCACCTAGGAGACAGTGGCCACTTTTATGTGCAAAGGAAATGGTTAAAGCTTGGGTTCTGCCCCTCTACAAATGTTTTCTGCCTACCTATTATGCACTGGGGCCCAACTCTCAGTCAAGGGACTAGGAAGGACTTGCTGCCTTTCTCAGCTCCCCATTTGAGTTCCTTAACCTTTCCAAAGAGCGTTCACACCATGATCTAAAAAAATAATCATAGTAATAGCAATAGCTTCTATTATTAAGTGCTAGGTATCACACACTAGCAAAGTGCTTTAGGTATATTATCATGCTGACTTTTCTCAAGAATCTCAATGACAGTACTATTGTTTGCCCCATTTCACAGGCAGGAGAAATGAGAGTTTAGAAGAGGTTAAGTACCCTGCTTAAGGCTGGGCGCAGTGGCTCACACCTGTAATCCTAGCATTCTGGGAGGCCGAGGCGGGTGCATCGTTTGAGCTCAGGAGTTCGAGATCAGCCTAAGCAAAAGCGAGACCCCCGTCTCTACTGAAAAAATAGGAAGAAGTTATCTGGACAACTAAAAATATACAGAAAAAATTAGCTGGGCATGGTGACACATGCCTGTAGTCTCAGCTACTCGGGAGGCTGAGGCAGAAGGATTGCTTGAGCCCAGGAGTTTGAGGTTGCTGTGAGCTAGGCTGATGCCACGGCACTGCCACGGCTGATGCCACGGCTGATGCCTGGGCAACAGAGTGAGACTCTGTCTCAAAAAAAAAAAATTAAAAAAATTAAAAAAAAAAGTAACTTGGTTAAGAGAGGACATGAAGGAGATGGGATCTTGGATCCAGGTCTGGGGAACCAACACCTTGTGCTCTTAATCCCTTGGCTTACAGTAGTATACTGCCTCATGACTACTTTATTCATCTCCCAAACCCTTCTAGATAGAAACTGTTATTCCTATTCTACAAACAAGTTAAGATAAGCCTAGAGAGGTGAATGAATTTCTTGAGGTCTCATGACAATTAAGAAAGCAGCTAAGATTCAAGATCAGGTTTCTAAGCACTAAAAACATTCTTTTCTTTTTTTTCTGATTCTTTTTTTTGAGACAGAGTCTCTCTCTGTCACCTGGGCTAGAGTGCCATGGTATCAGCCTAACTCACAGCAACCTCAAACTTCTGGGCTCAAGCAATCCTCCTGCCTCAGCCTCCCAAGCAGCTGGGACTACAGGCGCACACCGCCATGCTGGCTAATTTTTTGTTTTTAGTAGATATGGGGTCTTGCTCTTGCTCAGGCTGGTCTCAAACTTCTGAGCTCAAGTGATCCTCCTGCCTCAACCTCCCAGAGTGCTAGGATTACAAGTGTGAGCCACATTCTCTTTTCTTGAGACAGGCTACCTCCTTGCTATGTAGTTCCCAAGCACTTCCCGTAGCTTTCTTCTCACATCTGCCAACTGGTATACTTGCCTCTGTAAAATACTTGCCATACAGGGCTGCTGTGAAGAGCACATGTTCTTGGATGCAAAATTGTTCGGGTCACTGTAGTGATGGCAGTTTGAATTTTACACGTACTTCCTGAGTGCCAAACACTGTGCTAGGTGCAGTATGTGTATTCCTTTATTCAATCTTCATGACAGCTCTGATAGGTAGGTGTTATTATTATCTCATTACACAGATAAAGAAACTGAAGTACAGAGATGTTAAATAATGTGCCCAAGTGATAGAGTTGTGATTGAGATCCAGGAAGTCTGTCTCTAGAAGACATGCTCCTGACCCCAAACTACTGTATACTGCATACAGATGTTTTTCTGATAAGTCATTGAAATCACTGGGCAAAAAGCACAGACTAGCGAGGTACTGACATTTCAGGGATGAATAGGGAAAATGAAGAGTAATTGGAGCTGATCAGATCAGGCAGGGTGGTTCTGGATGGGGGCAGTTTGGGGGAAGGCAGGAAGCCTTGAGATATAGTAACCAAAGAAGAACTGAACAGATCCTGAAAGCTAATCGAAGGCCTAGGGGTAGGGGACCCACTTACTCACCAGCCAGAGCCTGCAGGCTAGGGAAGCCATGGTAGGTGACATCATCAAGCTGTGTGAGCCGTGGTCCAAAGGCCTGGCACAGCCGCTCCACCATGCCAGTGATGCGGGTGATGTTGTTGTTGGAGGAACAGATGAAAGAGAAAAGGCATTCAGTAGGGTCCTGTCGCAGCAGTCGCACACCTGGGGACCCGAAAGGCAGGAAGGAGAAGCACTTGCTGTCAGTAGTGGCATCCTCTCACCTTCAGATCAGATCCTAGGTATCAAGGCTCCAAGTGAGAATGAGGGATAGCATTGT